>NC_081412.1:604488281-605088281 GCF_030272615.1 Cryptomeria japonica | reverse complement strand
GAATCAAATTAAAACAAATATTTGCAAATGGATTTAAGTATCTTCAACAATAATCTTCTGTATCTTTTCATGGTTCCTATTCTCTTCTCCTGACTTTCCTGCATAATAGAAATACAAATATGACCACGGAGTGCTCACCTCCCAGCCTAGGCTAATTGGTAGCCACCCTCGAGCTCGGAGAACCAATTCCTAGACGGGTAACAAACAGGCAAACACATAGAAGGCAAATTCATACAGATTTTCAGACACACTCCCAACTTGGCTTCACAGCACCACACTTTGGTGATGATCTTTTCAAAGGGTGGTAGTGGACCAATACCCGTAGGAGAACTGCAAGTATGAAATAAACAAGAAGCCACCTCATGGCACAATAATTATATCAAGAATCTCAACCCCTTATTCCTTATGCCCCCCAAAGGCATTCTAGCCTTATATCCCTCCTTATGACCCCCATTGCACAAATAGGCCATGCAACAAGGGTCACACAAAGATCCCTTGTGATCGCTCTCAAATGAGAGTCTCTCACTCGAGGGTTGTCACTGCTACCACCCACAAGATCCTCTTCTCTCCCAAGAGTAAGAGGTCTTGAGAAAACTCCCAAAACACATCAAGCAAAATGCAAAACTTCAATGAATATCTAAAACAAGCCATTCAAGAAAACTCAGATTTCTTCACCAATTCAGACACTCAAACACATGCAAGAAAATAACCATTTAATCGAATAATCAGACCAACCTTAATCTGCCCAATGGTAGTTTTGAAATTTGAGGAAGAGCTGCCCAATCCACGATTCTTCTTCTTCTACCCTTAATTAAAATTTTTATTCCATTCTATTCTTTTTCTTTTCAAAATTTCTCATGTCTCCAAAAATGGAGAGTGGGTGATTACCCTCAAAAGCTCAAAATCTTCCTTAAGAAGCTCATTCTCTGAGTTCTCACAAGTTTCTAAAAAAAAACCAAAAAGGAAAGAAAGCAAAATGCAAAAAGATTCTCATTACAAAAGGAAAAATCTTAATTAGATTTAAACTTCTAATTTTCAATTTTCGCACAACTCAAAAAAGCCAACTTTTAAAGCGTTAAAAAGATCATTTAAAAGTAGAAACTTGCCTAAAATTACCCCTAACCCCTAGGTATACCTTATGGGCTTTAGGAAACCCTATTAAACTACCCCTAGGTGTTCATTTAACCCATTTTAAACCCCTCTGAAGTTTATTTTCGGGTCAAACATATGTTGACCACCCCAAATATTATATTCCCAAAGTATTTATGACAACACATTATTTTATTCAAGAAGAACTATAATTAAACACTTTCCCACCAAGAGACACAAATAAAACATTTAAATTTAAAATCCACACATGTGTCAAGTGACACAAATAAAACACTTTTACAAATTAAAATATGAAATTGTCTCTTGTGGTTTTTACACATTAAATTTAAATAACACTTAACACTCATGTAGCATATACTGTTACGAATAAAATACAACACAAACAGGGTGTTGTCTCTCCAAATAGACAACCCCTGGCTTACAAACATACATAAGTCTAGGTTTGGTTCTCCGTAATTTTCCATGGTCACATGGTAAATTTCCTGCGCATCTCAATTTACACATTAGTACTTCCAAATTATCCATATATAATAAAATTCAAAGGAATAACAATACACATCATCACTTGCATACAATTTTCATCTGCACAGATTAAATACATCTTTTATCAAGCAAATTCTCATAAGAAATTTCATCCCAATTCACATAAACTTAACCATACATCATAGTTCAATATTCAAAGTAAAGTCCTGCAAATTCAATAACAACATCTATCATTGCAATATCATCCTATCTAACAATCATGTAGTGTTCTATCTCATAAAGCATATAAGTAAATCATCAAATCATAGCAGTGTTATCCAAATCCTGAAATCATATAAGTTCTAAGTCCCAAAATGCATCAAAATAAAGTATCCATAATAGTCTAAAAATAAAATCCACTGAATGTCAGACTAAGTCGAGGTGAGGCCTCACACCTTCCTTCTATTGCTAGGTGAAAGGGATTATTGATGAAGGATGACTCACTTTTAACCAATGGGGATGAGTGAATTTATTATAGATGTACTTTACCAAGTGTGAAAGAGGTTGTAGTCAAGGACTTACACCTCTTGTATAAGAGAGAACCCTTGAGCAAACAACAATGATTTCACATAAGGAATGACATCAAGTAATGAAACTCACACCATCCACAACATAGGAAAGAGTGGATCCTTATAGAAAGAGAGAGAGAGATAAATCATTGCCCCCCAAGTGTAGGGACAATGAGAAGAGATTCACACAATCTTATAGATAGAGATTAAACATAAGCAAATGCACAATGTACTTACATGAACGAATGCAAGAAAAGACATTAGTGTATGTAAAATACACATCTCAAGAAGTGATAATCTTATAAGAGAAGAGAAAAATAACATCACATATTCCCCAAGGGGGTTAGTCATAAGATAATACCATTGTAAGAAATGATACGCACATATGAAAAATTCAGCCCCTAAAGGAAATAATAATAAATGAGATAGAAAGAAAGAGAAAGGAGCGGAATCCTTGCCCTCGAAGTGAGAAGAACAAGGAGAAGCATTACACATCTTCTAATGGGGATCATTTTCAAGCGATATGCCTTCCTAATAGAACGAATCCTCTCAAGGAAGGGACATGTACTTCACAGGAGACCATTCCATGCTAGGGGCATATCATATTCATGAATAACCGAAACCATAGAAGAGGTAAGTTTTCCAAGAGAATTAACACAATAGAAGAAGTGGAGTACTCATTAAAGATGCTCCTCTCCAAACAAAGAGGAAAACCAAAGAAAAAGTATATGCCCACATAATAATAACTCTTTGTAAGAAAAGAGAGCTAATAATGAATAATACAAAAAAATAGAGATAAATTTATAGAAAGAAGAAAGAAAGTGAACTTCATGTTGCTACCCCAAGGTGTTTAAATTTGAAATAATACCACCACAAATGATAAGGATCCCCCAATCAAGTTGGCTAGTTATGTCATAGGGTGAAGAGAAGCATGAAGAGAAAAATAGTGCTAAGGCACTATGTTTTTGCCAAGAAGATAGCTAGATCTATTATAAGAGAAATTTGTACCATATCAAATTACTTTTGAACAAATTTCTTAAATGCATGAAATTTACCAAGAGAATGTGAATATGAATCATGAAAAATGCAATATTCATCACCTTTCACTTACTTAAGATTTTTGTTTTGGTTTTTAGGAGGAAAGGAAATATTCTTATCATATTTCAATCTCCAATAGGTTCTTGTAGCTAGTCTTTCAGGATGATAAATATGTTTTAATTCATTTTCTTGGATGGAGGAGAAGAATTATTAAAAGAAGAAGGATTATTATCCAGGATTCTAATTTTGCCATTGTCTATGCCATCTTGAATAGATTTTTGAAAATCAGGGCAATCATTGGTATTGTGATCATGGGTTTGATGAAATGAGAAAAATGGACATTTTGAAGAAGAAGCATTCTTGTGGGATCTTTTAATTTGTTGTCTTTGGAGATGATTTTAAAAGTTTTGGAGCCTAAGGAGTTCATCCATAGAGAGAGGAATCTCATTGCCTAGGCCTTCTATAGTATCTTATGTGGGAGGGTATATAGGGAGACAAATTCCTTGCTCAAATTTATCAAGTCATTGTCCTCTTAAACCTTTTCTTGTTATTATATGAAAGCCATGACTATAAGAATATTGCAAATCAGTTGGTGGGGCAATAGGATCATGAATTTCTTTGAAATCTGATGTGTAAGGAAGAACAAAAGGATTTGTAGATGAAGAAGGAATTTCATGTGGAAGGATAATTTTCTTTCCTTTGTCATTCTTATCCTTTTTGTGAGATTGGGAATGAACATCTTCATCATCTAAAGGCTCATATTTACCTATTTCTATGTGAGGAAATATCATGAATAAAATGCATAACATCATCCTCTCTACATATATTTTGATGTTGAAGATAGGTCCTAGGAGAATAAGGAGGGTCTAAAGATGTAAAATGTTAATAGTTTGATGTTGCCCCCCTTTCTCAAGGGTATATGTATGAGAAGAAGATGGACCTATATTGCTTTCCAATGCTTTCTCTTTTTAAAAAAGATTATTGGTTGAAACATTAGCTCTCATCTTATTACTAGGAAAAGTACAAGGATTAGGATCTACAAAATCCTTAAGGTGATTAACATGCGAAATGTATTGTGTTAATAACATCACCATAATACAACATAAATGACACATGAATGCTTTGAGATCAAATTGAAAAGGAAATAACTTTGAAATCCTAACAACACAATATGACCAAGTGCTATGAATGAAAAGAAGCAACATGAAATGAAAGAAGCAATTATCTAACACATGATTGTAATAAATAGATGTTAACAACAATGTAATAATATGTGAAATGGCAAATAAATCTAACCCATTGATTGCTAGTGAAAGTCTCTTAATGAAAATCTTAATTTGCTGAAAAAAAAGATCTAAAATTAGGACCTTTTTATGAAAATTAGTTAAAAGTTAAGAGTGTTGAAATTTGAATTTGTTTTCTACCTTAAGAAGTCTAAAAATTGATAAAGTATGCCAATTTCCTAGATTTAAGCAGATAAATATAATCAATTTTGACTCCCAAAATTTCGGGAAAAAAGCTAGGGACCGAGTGCAAAGTGTACCTGGTCTGACCAACTTTTTCCAAAATTTTCAAGGATTATATAAATTATGATTTTATTGAAGAATCCAAAAAAAATACCTGATTTGGAGATGTTTAGATCAGTCAAATTAGTAGTCAAAGGTCGAAATAGGAGATTTTTTAAAATTAGGGTTTTTCTTTTAACCAATTAATTTTCAAAATGAAAAGATAGATTTGAATTTCAATTTTGAAATAGAAATCAGATCTTAATCAAGCAACTAAAATGCCACACTTCACAAGCTTAATTTTCTCAAAATAAAAAATTAGGGTTTTTTATGCAATTAACCTCTAAAAATTGCAAAAAGATCAAACTTGGAAATGAAAATTTGAAATTCAAATTGCAATTACTCAGATCTATCCATAAAAATCAGAATTAAAGTGTAAGATGTTGGGTTCACCAAAATGTAAAGTGGAAAATTGAACCCTAGTGGTTCCCCACCTAGGAGAGAGAAAGGAAACCACTAGGATGATTTACATTTGGGAGATAATTTACATTCAAAAGAGGGGCTTGCATCCACTAGATCCAAATCCAAAGGAAATAAGGATGTGAATGGCAATTGATTGCAAATATTAGAATGAAATTTTCCCTCTTTTGTACATAGATATGTTGATTTGTTGATGATGCAGAAAAGGGAGACAAAATGGATGAAACAAGTGTTGGCATTATGGATGAATTGATTATGTGTTGCATTGATGTTTTGTCATTGATTTCAACACTAGCTATTTTGGATGGTTACTGATAGACAGGTTTTTGGTTATCGATAGAAGATCTAGCGTTACTAGTAGAAGAGATTATCTATTGACACTTCTGGCATGTTTGGATCAATGAAGTATATTTGATTTCATGTGTTATATGCTCCATGAGCATCTTTTGGTCAGTTGGTATTGGCTTGGTAATTGAATGCTATCATACACTCTGGTAAATCCTTACCGACACTGGTTTAAGGCTTTACCGATAGAGATTTTATTGAGAAATCATGACAGGATGCATAATTTGTGTTGATGCAGCTTCTTCATGGATTTCAGGATGCTGAAGATGTTCTTTGATCATGCTTCAACTACTTGAAGACATTGCCTTGGTGTGGTGGACCCAGAATAGGTCTGATACCCATCTAGGTTATGGATCGGTATCATGCTTACATGTACTCTACACATTACCTAGATGTTTCGAGATGTTTTATGGATGTGTTATTAATTTTTTGGTCTTAAGCCGACATGGCATATCATTGTAATAAGGAATTAGGTAATGATCTTATTGTAATATCTTTAGGTGGCTGACCTAATTGGTTTAGGCCTTAGGGTTTGTATAAATAAGAGGTAGAAACTTTTTGTAGCATGTCATGGTCAAGGAATGTAATGTGTGAATATTGTAATATCATTCAGGCAGAGGATTTGGTCAATCATTGGTGATCGAATCAGATTCAGAAGAGGATTGAGTCCTCTGGCATTGAGCTTAACCAGGACTATAATCAGGCATGGTAGATGTTATTTTTGATAGTTCACTCTATTGGATTGTTGTCAATTTATCTTGATAAGGTTGTAGCCTCTTTTTAGTTAGTGAGACTCTTTTGTAATGAGTGGTATGCTCTAGGTAGTGTGCCTCCCTACAAGTGTAGGCCCCTCATTGGAACACATACTTTCTACAGAAGTATCATCTGACTGTGGGTAGGCTTCCCACTGTGGTTTTTCCCTTTCCAAGTTTTCCACGTACAAATCATGGTGTTATGTGGTATGGTTGCTTTACATTAATTATATGGTTAATTTTTAAGTTGTATTGTTTACCGGTATGTGTTCCTAACGACATCTGTATGTGCTTTACCGGTACTTGATTTGTTTAAAGTTATATTATGGATTAAAGTTATAATCTATTAACAACTGATTCACCCCCCCCCCTTTTAGTTGTTCATTGGTTATCCTAACAATTGGTATCTTTTCTTTGATCCTCTTTTGCATATGCTTAACCGCTTGAGGTAGATCCTATGGGAACTAACACAACTAATCCACTGATAGTTATTTTCAGAAGAGAAATCCTTAAGCTTGATGGAAAAAATTATGGGATATGGAAAATTTGAATGGAGACTCATCTTAGATGTCTTGTCAAGGACATTTGGAATATCACTGAGAAAAGATACACACCTTATGATCTGACATCTGGCAATCCTGCACCTGTAGACCTGGATAAGAATATTAAAAATGAATGCAGAGCTAGAGAAGCCCACTTGTGTGCACTTACTGATCAACAAATCAAGGGATTGACTGAAAAATCATTAGCTAAGGTTATGTGGGACAAATTACAAACTTTGAATGAAGGTGGCCCTACTATCGAAATTGCTAAACTTGATGGTTATCGGGTAAGATATGAAAACTTGAAAATGGAAGATAATGAAATAATTGTTGTGTTTATGGAAAGAGTAAATGAGATTGCTATTGGAATTCAATATTGTGGAGGATTTATAAGTGAAGATAAAATAGTTTCCAAAGTCTTGAGAGCCCTTCCACCAGCTTACAAGATGAAGCCAACTGCAATTAATGAGTTAAGAACAATGACAAACACTTCAGTTAACAGAGACATTATGATTGGGAAATTATCTGCTTTTGAGCTTGAAGAATTTGGAGCTTCTGGAGCTATAAAGTTTGAACCTACTTTTCATGCATCATCATCAACATCTATAGGCAAGAGTGATTGGAGAGCCCTATATGCAAAAGAATTGGAAGACATGAGGAAAGAAGATGAAGAGCTTGAGGATCTTGAAGCCTTATTTGCTAGAAGGGTACCTAAAGGACCAACTGAAAGTAAGTATGAAGGAAAAGCACCTTTTAAATGTTTTGCATGTAATAAGATTGGTCATTTTGCATCTAGATGTCCTGAAAGGAATGCAAGGTTTGAGGAAAGAGTTAAGAAAACTTTTAAGCCTAACCAGAATAGATATAGATTCAAGAAAAGAAAACAATGTTACATAGCAAATGAGGAAGGAGTAACCGATGACTCTAGAGATGAACTGGCAGAAGATTCTGCTAGTGGATTTGGAAATGGAAAGGAATGGGTGTTATATGCTTTGAAGGAAGATGAACCAGAACCGGCTATCAAGATTGAAGAGAAGGCCCTGGTAGCAAAAGTTGAAGTTAAAGATGAATGGGTAATTGATGGTGGATGCTCATGCCATATGACTAGAGATAAAAGGAAATTTATGTCCCTGCAAGAATACAATGGAGGTCAAGTCAGATTTGGAGATGATAAGGCATGTATGGTCAAAGGTAGAGGTATTATTTATTTGGATGGCAAGCATAATATTGATAATGTCTATCATGTAGAAGGTTTGAAGCATAATCTTTTGAGTGTTGGTCAATTGGTTGATAAGGGTTTTCAACTTCAGTTTAAGGATAGAAAATGCAAAATCATTAACAAGACTAGTTTGGAGATTGCAACCGGTATTCAGATAGGAAGTAATATCTTTCACTTGAACACTGGTAATAAGACATGTTTGATTGCTCATATTGATGAGAGTTGGCTATGACATAAAAGGTTGTGTCATGTTAGTTTTGATTGTATTGTTATGATCAGTTCAATTAAGGCAGTTAGAGATATACCTAAGATTATGAAGCCTCATAATCCGGTATGTAAGGAATGTCAATTGGGTAAGAAAGTTAGAAGTTCTTTTAAGAGAATACATGATAAATCTAATGATGTACTTGATTTGATTCACACTGACTTATGTGGTCCAACAAGGACTAAATTTTTTCAAGGTAATAGGTATTTCATGTTGATTATTGATGACTATTCTAGAATGATGTGGGAGACTTTTCTAAGGGAGAAGTTTGAAGCTTTTGAGAAATTCAAGATCTTTAAAGAAAAGGTTGAAATTGAAACTGGATTGAAAATTAAATGTCTAAGATCAAATCATGGCGGTGAGTTCACTTCTCATGAATTTAACAGTTATTGTGAGACAAATGGGATCAGGAGACAACTATTTGCACCTAGGACTCCTCAACCAAATGGAGTAGTTGAAAGGAAGAACAAAACCATTTTGGATGCAACTAGATGCATGTTGATGGAAGCCAAATTGCCTCATATCTACTGGAGAGAACAAGTACTTCATTCTACACATTCAACAGAGTTCACATCAAAGGTGAAACCAGTAAGACCCCTTATGAACTATGGTTTGGACATACACCTACTGTTAAGTATTTCAGAATTTTTGGAAGTAAATTCTATATAAAAAAGAGATGATTCAATTGGAAAGTTTGATCCTAGATGTGATGAATGGATATTTCTTGGTTATTCAATTCAAAGAAAAGCATATAGATGTTACAATAAAAGATTGCAAAAAATTGTGGAGAGTGCTAATGTGAAAGTGGATGAACAGTACAAAAATCATTCTATATTCTATGACAGGGAATCGACAGTGGAAATGATCATAACAAAAATGACAATACCTCAACCGGTACAGGAAGTTGAAACAGTTACACTGACACAATCAGAACATTCAACTTTGATTGATGATGAAAGTGGTGAACTTAAAGTTCAAAAGACACCAAGGTATGTAAGATTAAATCATTCTGAAGATCAAATTATTGGAGATAGAAACAAGGGAGTTATGACAAGAATAAAACTGGCAAATGAAGAGGTATGTCTTATTTCTCAAGTTGAATTGGCAACTGTTATTGAAGCTTGTAAGGATAAACATTGGTTAAAGGCTATGGAAGATGAATTAGATCAGATAGAGAAGAATGAAACTTGGTCTTTAGTTCCCTAGCCTAAAAATAAGAATGTTGTTGGAACTAAATGGGTTTTTAGGAATAAACTAAATGAGGATGGTTAAGTTGTAAGAAACAAGGCTAGATTGGTTTGTAAAGGATATTCTCAAATGGAAGGAATTGATTATGGTGAGACATTTTCACCTGTAGCTAGAATTGAAGGTGTTAGACTATTTCTTGCCTATGCAGCTTATAAGAACTATAATGTTTATCAAATGGATGTCAAATGTGCATTTTTGAATGGTGAGCTTGAGGAAGAATTTTATATTGAGCAACCTAATGGATTTTCATTGAGATATTATAAAGATATGTTTGGAGATTCAAGAAAGCTTTATATGGTTTGAAATAGGCTCCTAGAGCTTGGTATGCAAGGTTGGATAAATATCTTTTGAAACTTGGTTTTACTAAAGGTAGTGCTGATAGTAATCTATACTATAAGATCACCGATAATGATATTCTAATTATTGAAGTTTTTGTTGATGATATCATTTTTGGAGGAGAAGATAAACAGTGCATGGAATTTGCTAACAACATGAAAAATGAATTTGAAATGTCCATGATTGGTGAGATGAAATTTTTCTAAGGTTTGCAAATTACTCAAACTAACAAAGGGATTTTTATTTGTCAAACTAAGTATCTGAGGGAATTATTAAAGAAGTTGGTATGGAGAATTCCAAACTGGTAAGTACTCCTATGGCTACAAGTGATAAATTATCTATCAAGGATACTTCTACACTGGTAAATCCAACAAGGTATAAGTCTATGATTGGTGGTCTGTTATATCTAACTCGGACTAGACCTGTTATTATGAATGCAGTAAGTATTGTTTCAAGATATCACAGTAATCCTAAAGAAAATCATGAATGTACAGTAAAAATAATATTCTGGTATTTGCAAGGAACAAAAGAATATTGTTTATGGTATTCCAGAGATGATGATTTCACTTTATGTGCATATACTGACTTAGATTGGGTAGCTGATACTGATGATAGGAAGAGAACTTTTGGTGGAGCTTTCTTTCTTGGAAAGAAACTGGTTTCATGGATCAACAAAAAATATTCATGCATTTCTTTATCTACTATAGAAGTTGAGTATGTTGCAGCTGTTAGGATTCCCAAAGATATTGAGAGGGGGGGGTGAATCAATATCTAACCGGTTGACAAATTTTCTGACCTTATTTAATATTTTGTATTCCAAAATAGTGTACCGGTAAACAAGAATTAATGCAGTAAATAAGAACAATAAAGACAACATAAGAAGAACACCATAACACAAGATGTTTAATGAGGAAACCCGATGTGGGAAAAACCTCAGTGGGATTTGTGACCCACAATATTGACTCACTAGCTAATGAATGGATATTACTTACAAGAGGGGCCTACACATGCAGGAAGGCCAACTGCCTAAAGCTCACTGCTTAATTACAAAGGGAAGTCTCACTTACTTACAAATGGATTATGAGAATCCAATATAATGTACTGCTACAAAACAACATCTTCTATGCCAGGTTTAGTACGGGTTTAAGCTCATGCAATAACCATAAACCCTTGAACAATATCTATCTTAATATTCACACATTACTTCTGCAATATTCGCTTCTTCTATATTCTCTCCATATCTGCTTCTATCCACATAAAAAATGATTTACAAGACATCATACATGTATGAGTCTAATTACAATACACCTTGTCATCTTACAAAAAGATTTTACAGTTAAATACAAAATACAATAATCAAAATCATGTTGGCTGGGATGCTGATAAACATTATTGTTGCTACTGGTGAACTATCTGCTAGTGCCATAAGATTGCAAGTTTGCCTGAAGGTTGCTAGTAAGTTGCCATCAATGCCAAAACTTTCATTTCTCACTAGATTGTGCAATTCCAACAATCTCCCCCTTTGGCATTGATGGCAACACTCATGAGAAAAATCCAAAATTGTATCCAAAAAATTGAAGTCCAAAAAAATCTTTACCAAAACTATGTGCTCCAGAGTATGTGCTCCCCTTGAGCAGATGATTTCCTCTGATAATCATTTTTCTTTGTCCTACTACTCCCCCTTTGACATCAATGACAAAGGTTGTCGATCGTCAAATGAGTGTAGAATTTCATCTGAAACCTGTAACCGGTGGGTTACAATCTGGAATAAGTCTGCTAGTACCAAATTTAGGCTTTGAGTGAACCTGTCGTTGTCTTCCAAATCTGCCTCTATTCTTTGAATTGTACCAGTGAGGTGATGCATTTTCTCTTTCAGTGTCTTCTGTCCTTGAATAAGTGCCTCAGAGATCTCTTTCCTCAAAGAGATGAGGCTATCCAATTTAGGACTGAGTCTACATTTAAGATCTTTTGCCTTTCCTTTTGTTCTTTCCTTTTCTTTCTCTAATTTCTCAAGTTTTTCCTCAAATCTAGCTATCTCCTGTTCAACAACTAATATTGGTTCAGGTGAGCCAATGACATTATCAGCTATGTTATCAATTTCCTTTTGCACTTCACTGATTTCCTTATCAATATCCACTATCAAAAGATTAGTCTTACATATATATTTGTATAGTTCCTTAAATTCCATAATGGTTTTACTCGGTGCTGGTAAGAGGGTGTCAATGTGTCCCATGCACTTCTTTATTGTCTCATCAAATAATTTCTCCTTTTCTCTATCCATTTTTTCCTTAAATGTTTCTTCATTTATTTGGTCCATAGTCAGTATGTTGCCGATGATGTATTTAGACAAAGTGTCTAATTGACCGATAGAATCCTTTACATTATCCAAATTGCATTTTGGTGCAATTCTCTTAAGAATAGGAATGATATCACCTATAGCCTTATAAGCCAATTCATTACACTAAGTAATTTTCTTTATAGAATCTAAAAGTACTTCAGTCACATTTGTGGGTCTGAATTCTATCATGGAAGTACCAAATGACTGTCCAATTACCTTAACAATTCCCATGTTGTTGGTGGTAGTAGCAACTTTGCTTGTCTTGACCTCTGGTAGGTCAGTCTATGTTTGCATTTCAACTAGCAAAGGTTTAGGCTTCTCAGCATTTGTCGGTGGCACTGTCTTTGTATGAAGCTATGTGTCAACTTTTTTCTCTATGCTCTCTTCAGCTGATTTTCCTGATTGTTATTTAGTGTTATCAGTCAGTTTTTCTGATGGTTTTTCAGTTTTATCCACTGTCAGTTTCTCTGTTTGTACATCTACACTGTCCACTACTAGTATCTCAATTGGTTTCTTTGTATTCTTGGTGCCGATAATTCTGTCTCTGTTTGTTTTTCAATGTTTGCATCAACAGTGTTGTCAGTAACCATTTCACTAACCCTAATCTCAATGTTATCAGTTGGTGTTTCAACTTCAATATTTTAATCTTGTGTTTCAATATTGTCAGTCGGTTGCTCAGTAGCAACATCTTCCTTCTTTTCCTCAATGCTTTCCTTATCAACTACAATATTGACTTCCTGAGTGTCTATGTTCATTGTGTACAAAATTTCAGACTTAGGATTTGTATCCTCATGTGGTGATTCCACATTCTCAGTAGTCGGTGTGTTGTCAGTTAGTGCCGGTGGAGTGTCAGAAGGTGGTGGTAAATTGTCTGTCACTTTTATATTTGGTGGTCCACCTACTTTGCCTTTTCCTTTGTCCCTATCCTTTTGGTATACCTTGAATGTTTTAGGTCTCTTCAGTTCTTCTTGTTTTTCTTTCTCCACAAAGAAAATATCCCATTTATCTCTTGTCTCTTCTGCAATTTCATTAACTCTACCAACCATTAGACTTACATGCCAGTGACCGCTTGAAAATACTATCCTATTTGCTTCACTGATCAATTCATCAATTTCCTCAACTAATTTCACAGGGTGAACATCAAAAAATTTCCCAATCTTTATTTTCTTGTCTAGTTCCATAATAGCTAACCTTTTAGCATCTAACCACATTTATAATTCACTAGGCAAATCATCTACAACTTCTATTAATAATTTCTTATAGATATCAAGGTGTAAGATGATGCTATTTTCAACACTTTCTTTTTCCTCATTGGTAAATGTATCATACAATTTACTAACAATAGACAAGTTTCCATCATCTGTTATCTCATTCAATAGGTTGTCCAGTGGTGGTATAACCTGTTTTTGCTTTTTCTTTCTAGGTGTCAGCTTCTTGGCTGGTGGCCTCACTGCTTGTTTCTTTTTCCTTGTTGTCTTGGTTTTCTTGGGAGGAGGAGAGGGTATCGATGAGGGTTTTCTCTTCCTATCAACTCTTTTTAATTCTGCTGGGATTTCACTATCAATAGATGAACCAACCAGTGAGAGATGAGCCTCTAGTTGTAAACCTTCTAAATCACTTTCCTTAATACCAGTGATGCTCAATACATTTTCCTTAATTTCTTTAACTTGCTTGGAGTAATTTTTGATACTCTTTTCTCTTCTATTCCTTTGTTTCAATGTTTCAACGCTTTTTTCTATAGCTCCTGCATTACCAAAGAAATTTTTTTTCGGTTCTCTAGGGGCTTCTAATAGCATAAATATCAATTAAGTTTACATCTGCTTCATATCCCATTTCTGTCACCCAAATAGTTCTAGGAAGAACTGCCTCCATCTAGATTTCATCCTTCTTGATTACAAAACAGATATCATTTTTGTACTTATCCACTACGCTCTATGGTAGTCTCTCCCTTATTTTCATTTTAGCTTTGAATGCTTGGAAATACTCAGCAATATTGTTGTCCTTGTTTGTTCCCATGCTAGTGAAGATATCTAACAGTTGTTTGCCTATTGGTATTTCAAAACCAAAATATTTCTTGCCAATACCAGGAACCTCTTTTTTAATATATAGCATTAGGTATACAAGAAGATTTCCAAATCTGAAAGTACTTTTCTTTTCTCCTTTTATTTTCTTCAAATTTTCAATCAACTCATCCTTCAACTATTCACATACATCTATCTTAGCATCACTGTTGACCATATCATATGTACTTTTGATACACAGATTGGAAACTGCGTTCAGTCAGTTTTCATGTGTGGTTTTGTATCCTAATATCATGCTAATGAATCTAATAGTGCCATCTTTCACATCATTAACTCTTAGGGATTTGTTGTAAGAGGTTTCACCAGTTAAAGTCATCATTGTGTTGTTAGGAACCTTCTTACTTTTATCAGGCCTGCTACCGGTGGAAGGTAAGCCTGTCACTGCCCTAACTGCTTCTCTAGTGATCTTATGTATAGAGTCTAGCCAAAAGAATTCTCCATGAACTCTACTGAGTACAATCCTTACAACTTCCTTAGGAAATTCCAGGATGTCAAGTATTTCCACAAAACCTAGGGTCTCGATAACCTTATATTTGGGTTTTATAGTTCCATTCTCATCACAGATAACATTCTTATACATTTTCATGATTTCTTTAGAACCTAATTCCTCAATATGGCAATGTATGTAAATTCTAGGGTCTTCTGCATATGCAACTCCTTTAGGGATTTTAGAAAATGCACCTAGGGTGTCATCCTATTTTGCAACTTCAGGAATAATCTTGAATATGGGCCTAGGGTGTTTAACCACTTCAATAACAGTAGAGTTTGCAATGAATTTAGGAGTAGAGGAGGAAGCCATTGATAAATACCTTAATCTGCCTGATAGGTTTGGATGCTTGAAAGAACTTGCTTCACTTCTTGCTATGGATGCCTTTGCTCGGGTTTTTCGAGCTCTTAGGAAATTTTGAATGCTCGGTGAATGAAAAAGAGTGAAAAACCTAGATTTATAATGTCTTTTCCTTCAACAATCACATTAAATGCTCACCGGTTAAGTGAAACTTAACACATCTGCTAGTAAAGAAAAA
Organism: Cryptomeria japonica; assembly: GCF_030272615.1. NCBI lineage: Eukaryota > Viridiplantae > Streptophyta > Pinopsida > Cupressales > Cupressaceae > Cryptomeria > Cryptomeria japonica. Next base: position 605,072,966 of record NC_081412.1, on the reverse strand, counting down.
GTTCATCTTCTCACCATCAACCGGGGGTAAACTTGTATGATTTTCAATTTGTTGCAATACCCCCAAGGGTTATCTCTTAGTTGGATGAGGAATCTCCTGCCGGTGGAGTAATACTCTATTCTATCGGTGAAGGAATAGTCTCATCAACATTCTGACTTGTCTTTCTAATCCATTGTCTTGAAAATTCTTGCTTTACCTCTTCAACTTTCTCTTTGCCTTTCAAATTGGGTCCTTTATTATTTGCTGGTGAAGTCTTGCTTTTACAAAATTTTACAATATGTCCAATCTTGTTACAAACATAACAAGTCACATTGTTTTTTTGAATAGCCTTTCCATATCCTATGCCAGTTTGTGTTTTGCATTGATTAGATAAGTGTCCAAATCTTCCACAAACATAACATCTTACATTCATTCTGCAGTTTTTTGAATTATGACCAATTTTTTTGGATTTCAAACATTGACCGGTAGGTACATTAATGTTCTGAATGTTTCTAGATCTACATTGATTTTCTCTATGACCATACTTGTTATAGTTAAAGAATTTCCCGTTAAATGTGTAGGCACTAGGTTGTCTTACCAGTTTACTGTGATTAGGACTATTTGCAGTACCAGAGATTTCACCAACTTCAAATCCAAGTCCATTAGTGTCTCCATTAGGTTTCTGACTTTTCAGCATATCATCAAGTTCTTCTGAACTTTTCTTGAATTTATCTTTATGTTGATTTGTTGTAGCCAACTCATTTTCCAAGAAATCCTTATGTCTTATGAGTTCAGTTTTATCATGTTTTAAGTGAATCAAATCTATCTTTAACATATCATTTTCATGACTAGGTCTTAGATTTTCATTTGTAGCATGATTGATTATCCTAGACAAGTCATCTTCATTCTTCTTTCTGCCTTCAATGTCTTTACAAAATCTCATAGTCATATCTTGCATCTCATTCCTCAAGGTCATATTTTCTTGCTTCAACTTGCTTACAAGATCATTAAGAGTTTCCTTTTCATCATCATCACTTTGCATCTTCTCATGAAGTTCTCTTCTTTGGTTTCTAGAAAAAGTGAGATTCTCTTGTAGTCCCTAAATGATTTCCTATGCAGCCTTTAGATCATCTTCAAGTTTGATATTCTTCAACTTTTTTGCATCAAAGTCTACAAGAGCTCCTTCTAATTGCTTTCTCAAATTATCCATTTGAACAGGTGTCAGAATCTTCCTCAAGCTGTTAGGATTTTCAAATTAGAGGACTAGGCTCTGATACCAATTGTTAGGATTCCAAAAGATACTAAGAGGGGGGGTGAATCAGTATCTAAACGGTTGACAAATTTTCTGACCTTATTTAATATTTTGTATTCCAAAACAGTGTATCAATAAACAAGAATTAATGCAGTAAATAAGAATAGTAAAGACAACATAGAAAGTACACCATAACACAAGATGTTTAATGAGGAAACCTAGTGTGGGAAAAACCTCGGTGGGATTTGTGACCCATAATATTCACTCACTAGCCAATGAATGGATATTACTTATAAGAGGGGCCTGCACATACAGGAAGGCCAACTGCCTAAAGCTCACTGCTTAATTACAAAGGGAAGTCTCACTGACTTACAAAAGGGATTATGAGAATCCAATATAATATACTGCTATAAAAAAACATCTTCTATGCTTGGTTCAGTACCAGTTTAAGCTCATGCATTAACCATAAACCCTTGAACAATATATGCCTTAATATTCACACATTACTTTTGCAATATTCACTTATACTATATTCTCTCCATATCTGCTTCTATCCACATACAAAATGATTTACAGGACCTCATACATATATGAGTCTAATTATAATACACCTTGTAGGCTTACAAAAAGATTTTACAATTAAATACAAAATATAATAATCAAAATCCTATCAACTGGGATGTCGGTAAACATTATTGTTGCTGCTTATGAACTATCTGCCAGTGTCGGTGCCATAAGATTGCAAGTTTTCCTGAAGGTTGCCGGTAAGTTGCCATCAATGACAAAACCTTCATTTCTCACTAGAGTGTGCAATGCCAACAATAGCAACAACTAATTGCACTCAAGATGAAGCAAATGTTGAAGGATATCAGGGCAAATTGTAGTAAACCGGTAGTTATCTACTATGATAACTCTGCAGCTATTGACATGTCTAAGAATTTGGTATTTCACTCTAAGACTAAGCATATTTCAATAAAGTATAATTGGTTTATGTAAACACTAAAGAACAGATTTTAGACGTATTCACTAAACCGTTGTCTAAGGAATCATTTGAGTTTTTGAGAGACAAGTTAGGGGTTTCTACCCCTTCGGAAGAGACTTGATTGATGAAGTTTGTCATCAGTCTGACATGCATTATCAAAGACATTATTTATTCTAGCACTGATGAGTGGTGCTACTACTCAGGGGGAGTAGTCAGCTTTGAGATTCAAAGGTTTGTATCATTGCTTTGATATTTTTGTCAGATTTCTGGCATTGATATCAAAGGGGGAGAGATATTGATGTGAAAATAAAGAAAACGAAGTTGTATAAATTAGGGGAAGAGATTTGTTTAGAGCCTTACAGGGATATCATTCATAGGGGGAGAGCTATTGATTATTGGTTGTCTTCCAGAAGGGGAGACTTGTTTTGGCACTTCTTTGTACTTAGATGTTTTTCACATCTAGTATTGCAATCAATTCCAAAGGGGGAGATTGTTGGCATTATGGATGATTTGATTATGTGTTGCATTGATGTTTTGTCATTTATGTCAACACTAGCTATTTTGGATGGTTACTGGCAGACAAATTTTTGGTTACCGATAGACGATCTAGTGTTACTGGCAGAAGAGATTATCTATTGACACTTATTACATGTTTGGATCAATGAAGTATATTTGATTTCATGTGTTATATTCTCCATGAGCATGTTTTGATTGATTGGTATTGGCTTGGTAATTGGATGCTATCTTACACTCTGGTAAATCCTTACTTGCACTAGTTTAAGGCTTTATCGGTAAATCTTTTATTGAGAAATTGTGAGAGGATGTTGAAGATGTTCTTTGATTGTGCTTCAACTGCTTGAAGACGTTGCCTTGGCATGGTGGACCCAGAATAGGTCCGGTACCTATCTAGGTTATGGACCAGTATCATGCTAACATGTACTCTACACGTTACCTGGATGTTTTGAGATGTTTTATATATTTTTTATTATTGTTTTGGTCTTAAGACAACATGGCATATCATTGTAATAAGTAATTATGTAATGATCTTATTGTAATATCTTTAGGTGGCCAACCTAATTGGTTTAGGCCCTAGGGTTTGTATAAATAAGAGGTAGAAACTCTTTGTAGCATATCATGATTATTGAGAAGGTCATGGTCAAGGAATGTAATGTGCCAATATTGTAATATCATTCAGGCAGAGGAGTTGGTCGATCATTGGTGATCGAATCAAATTTAGAAGAGGATTTAGTCCTCCAACATTGAGCTTAACCAAGACTATAATCAGGCATGGTAGATGCTATTTATGGCAGGTCACTCTATTTGATTGTTGTCCATTTATCTTGAGAAGGTTGTATCCTCTCTATAGTCAGTGATACTCTTTTGTAATGAGCAGTACGCTCTAGGCAGTGTGCCTTTCTGCAAGTGCAGCCCCTCATTGTAACACATGCTTTCTATAGAAGTATCATCTGACTATGGGTAGGCTTCCCACTGTGGTTTTTCCCTTTCCGGGTTTTCCACATACAAATCTTGGTGTTATGTGGTATGGTTGCTTTACATTGATTATATGGTTAATTTTCAAGTTGTATTATTTATCGGTATCTGTTCCTACTGGCATTTGTATGTGCTTTACCGATACTTGATTTGTTTAAAGTTATATTGTAGATTAAAAGTTATAATCTGTTAACAACTGATTCACTCCCCCTCTTAATTGTTCACTGGTTATCCTAACAATGAGGAGATACAGATTCAGGATCACATTGTAACTTCAGATTTGAGATATTTAGACTGATACGGATCTACCTTGCAAATTTGGAGAAAAGTCATCGAGACCAAGTTGAAAGTGTACTTGGTCCTTTGAAAAATTCACATGCGGAAAAGGGTTTTTTCATGTCTGCAAATGAAGTCCAAACCTACAATTACAGTTGCACACCTACAACCTACACACAAAAAAGAAGGGAAGAAGGGTTTGCCTCAGTCAAACCTTGGTCGAGGAATCAACCATGAAAGAAGTAATTGCAAATTCTTAAATATAAATGATGGAAATATATACCTTGTAGATCTAGAATTAGTTGATGATGGTTGCTTTGCTTATTGAATGTAATCACAAATGTTGTATGGAATGGCATGCAACATGTCAAAACCCTAACACACACATACTTGCAAATGAATGTTGTAATGTTGCTCCAATGGATGAATGAAGAAGACACATGAAGGAGAGAACTTGATGGATGCTTGAAGACTTGAATTCTTGATGATGATAATGAAGTCCTTCCTCTTGAATTTTTGTATTTGCAAATGAGAGGACTACCTCCCTTTTATACTAGCCTAGGAGAATTAATTTTCATCCCACTAAAGGCCGACACTGGGGAGATTAAATCCCAAAAGAAAATTGGGTTCAAGGGTCGGATGGACCGAACTTAGGGCGACCTAAATAGGAGGGGACAAGGGCGCCACACCCCTGCCCTGGGGGACAAGGTGCCACGCCCTTGTCCTACCCTATTTTGGGGCTTGGACAGGGTCCTAAGATGATATCAGGGCTGAGACGGGAGAAGTTTGGAATGAAGGTGCAAAGAGGGGTCTCAATTAAGTAGGGAGATGCATTCACATAGGTGAGGGCCTAAAATGTGGTCAAAATTGCAAGGGTTGCAATTTTATGGTGCTACAATCATTTATCAAATAATATCATCAATAATATCTATATTAGCATTATTATTCTATTAATCATTTAATAATATTATTATCCTATCACCTATTTATCATTTATCACCTATATATTTTATAATAATATCATTTATCTATTTTCACAAATACATGCATTTGCATCATTCATTTATGGTTTCTCTTTTATCTTCTTACATTCACCTCACACATGTGGAATCAAACTATCAAGTCCTATTATTTATCCCACATTCATCCCATAACTTTGATTCACCCAAAGAATGCCTATAAAAGAAGATCCCCTCTCCCATTTTGTGATTCATGACTTTGCATCCAAAACTCTTTGCATTCATTTCTTTCAGATATCTTGCTTTCTTGCATTTATAATTTTTGCATTTCTTTGCAATCATCTTGAATCTCCAATAAATTATAGCTTCTTATGTGTTCTTTTGAGATCCATTTTACTTACATAAGATCTTGATTTAAGGAGTGCAATGGAGTAGTTTTATCATAGCATCCATGTATGTTTATTGCAGGAAAACTTCATTGTTGGATGTTGGAAACAAGTTTGAATATTTGATTAAACCTTCCCATTTCCTCCATCTACACCAACAATATCCCCCTTTGGCATTGATGGCAACATATAAATGTGAAAAATAATCAATGCAAAGGAATAATTCAACACCAACAAACTCCAACAAGCTCCCCCCTAAGATCATCACACAAAGCTCCAACGATAAGGCAGTTTTTCACATGCTTCTCTCCCCCTTTGACAACAATGCCAAAGATATAAACTAATCAAGATTCTCTCCAAACCAACATAATCATAGCTCTGAACAACTCACTAACTACTCAAGCTGAGTAGAAACATCAACTCATGAACCTAGATAAAGAGATAAGACTGTGAAGTCCATTGGATTGATGCATCTCAATGCACTTGGTTTTCATCAGGAGGGGCAGAGACCACTAACTTGTCTCTCAAATACACAAATGTATCTGTAGGAAAAGGTTTAGTGAAAATATCGGCAATCTTATCTTTTGTAGATACATACTCAAGTTTTGCTTCTTCATCACTAACTTTCTCCCTCAAGAAATGATACTTAATTGATATATGCTTCATTTTAGAATGTAGTATCAGATTCTTGGAAATATTAATAGCACCTGAATTGTCATAGTAAATAACAGTAGGCTCATCATACACAACTCTAATGTCTTTCAACATCTATTTCATCCAAACTAAATGAGTACAATTTGTAGCAGCGACAATGTATTAAGCTTCAACAATAGATAGAGATATAGCATCTTGTTTCTTTTTCGCCCATGAAACCAACTTCTTCCACAAAAAGAAATCTCCAATGGTACTTCTCTTTTGGTCATCTACATCACCTACCCAATCAACATCAGTATAGGCACATAGAATAAAATCATCATTCTTTGAATACCATAGCCCATAGTCAATAGTTCCCTTCAGGTATCTCAAAATCCTTTTAATAGGAGTAACATGAGTCCCTTTAGGATCAACTTGAAACCTAGCACAAAGATACACAACATGCATAATATCTAATCTAGTCTGAGTCAAGTACAATAGTCCACCAACCATAGATCTATACAAGGTCTGATTCACTTTTTTAGATTCATCATTCTTAGACAACTTGCATCCAGTTACCATAGGGGTTCCAACAGGTTTAGAGTCAACTAACCTAAATTTATTCAATAGTTCCTTCACATACTTAGATTGAGAAATGAAAATACCTTTACTGGTCTAAGTAATCTACAATCCTAAGAAGAATTTCATCTCACCTATCATAGACATCTCAATTTTTTTTTGCATATCATCAAAAAACTTCATACTCAAGTCATGATCTCCTCCAAAAATAATGTCATCCATAAATACTTCAACAATCAAAATGTTATCATTCTCACCCTTAAAGTATAAGTTACTATCAGTAATACCTTTACAAAATCCCTTTATCATATACTTATCTATCTTGCATACCAGGCTCTAGGGGCTTGCTTCAATCCATGCAATGCTTTCTTCAATCTGCATACCATGTCTCCTTCATTTGATAAAGAAAATCCTTCTGGTTTCTCAATGTAGACTTCCTCCTCAAGATCACCATTCAAAAAGGTTGACTTGACATCCATTTGATAAACCTTGAAATTCTTGTAGGCAGAATATGTAAGCAACAATCTAACAGCTTCAATTCTAGCTACATGATTAAAATTTTCTTCATAATAAATACCTTCCATTTGAGAACATCCCTTACATACCAATCTTGCTTTGTTTATTACCAGTTCACTGACTTCATTCAGTTTATTGCAGAACACCCATTTAGTGCCAATCACATTTTTGTCTTTAGGTTTTAGAACAAGCTCCCAAATGTTATTCATTCTCAATCTGATACAACTCCTCCTCCATAGCTTTTATCCAATTCTCATTCTTACATACTTTAGCAACATCTTTAGGTTCAATCTTAGAAATAAGACATACCTCTTCAGCAACAAGTCTTCTCCTACTCATCACATCCTTGATCTTATCAGGAGTAATCTGATTCTCAGAATGATTCAATTTCACATACCTTGGAGTCTTTAGATTATTATGATTCCCAAGCTCTTGAAGTTCTTCACAGGTATCAACAATAACTAGATTAACTATCTCTACCAAATTAATCTTCTTCAAGATCTTAGTCTATGCAGGCTTAGTAACAATATCCTATTCATCAATCTCATATCCACATGCTCTAATCTGCTTTCCAAAATATACATCAAATTTTACATTTTCACTTTCAATTATCTTCTTCAACCTCTTATTGTAATATAGGTAGGCCTTTCTCTTAGTAGAATATTCTAATAAGATTCCTTCATCACATCTTGCATCAAAATTTCCTATATCCTCATCTCTTTTGATATAACATTTGCTTCCAGAAACTCTTAAATGTCTAACTGTAGGAACATGAACGAACCATAGCTCGTAAGGAGTCTTAACAAAATCACCTTTTATATGCACCTAGTTGAATATGTAAACAACAGTGCTAAAAGCTTCCTTCCAGAAGGTTTGTGCAACATTTTCTTCAATTGACATCATTCTAGCAGCATCCAAGATTGTTTTGTTCTTCCTTTCAACAACTCCATTTTGCTGAGGGGTTCTAGGAGTAGATAGTTGTCTTCTAATTCCATTCCTCTCACATAATGTATCAAACTCACTAGACATGAACTCTCCTCCTCTATCAAATCTCAGACACTAACTTCAGCCCTGTCTTAGTCTCCACCTTTTCTTTGAATATCTTGAATTTTTCTAGTGCTTCTGATTTCTCCCTTAGAAAAGTCACCCACATCATTATAGAGTAGTCATCAATTAGCGACATGAAATACCTATCACTCTACATGCTTCTCACTCTTGTAGGACCACACACATAAGTATGTACAAGATATAATAGTCCATTATATGTATACAACTTTCTTTTAAATGTTCTTGTTTCCTTTTCCAGCTGACATTCTTTACATACCAGATTAGAGGGCTTCACAATCTTAGGCAAATCTCTAACAACTTGACTAGAACTTATCCTTATCATACAGTCAAAATTAGCATGACACATTCTCCTATGTCACAACCAACTTTCATCTATCTGAACAATCAAACAACTATTCTCATCAGCATTCAAGTGAAAGATATAATCTTTAGTTTTAGTCCCTGTTACAATCTCTACAATAGAGGCATTCAGAATCTTGCATTTACCATTCTTGAATTGTAAATCATATCCCTTGTTAACCATATTTCTAACACTTGGAAGATTATTCTCTAAACGTTCAACATATAAGACATTGTAATATGCTAGAAAATGATGAGGGGAGATCAAGTGGAAATCTTATTCCCCTCAAAAGAGGGATGAAAGTTTCACAAATGATTACCTCCAATTTTTCACACACATTACATTTAAAAGAGTGGTTGAATTGACTAGATCTAATCCCTAATGGTAAGAGATTGAATACTAAGTGAATTGTAGTAAATTTGGAAAGTATTAGGAAATTAAATTAACCCTCTTTTATAATAGACTAGTTAAATTAAGTAAATTGAGATTAAGTGTAGAAAAAGAAACTATTATATCTTGAGATAGAGATGCAGGATGAAGTTGTGCACCTAGAATTAGCAATGAAATGTCAAGATGAAGCTTCCCTACAAATCTAAGCAAAAGTTGCAGGGACCATGTGTAAGTTGCATATGGTCCTTTGAAAAATCTATGCGTTGAAAAGAGTTTCTATCTCTGAAAATGAAGACTAAACCTGCAATTATAGCCATGTACCTGCAACCTACACATATAAAAGAGAGGGAAATGTTGTTGGGATTGGGGGTATGCCTTCAGGTCAAACCCCATTTTGGAATTAACCAAGTGGTTGTAAAATGTTGTAAGTAACTGAAAGGAAATGTCTAATGTAAAATCCACCTGAAGAAGGGGATGTAATTAAAATGTTGATACCTTTGTAGATGAATTTGCTTGAATGGATATGTGAAATAGGATGTCTTGAATATTTATAGAAATATCCTCTTTAATGGTTGAATCCTTGACTTGAATGCAACACCTAGCCATGAAAGGAGACTTGAAATGCTCAATTCTTGAATGAATGATTGAATGCTTGCACTTGATTTCTCTTACAATCAACTTCGCTTATCATCAAATTTTCAACTTGTGCAAATAGAAGGGGAAGTGCTACTTATATACAAGACAAATAGGGGTGTTTAGGTATTTTCACATCTTAGGCCAACATAGGGAAACTTTTCCCACTCAACTATTGACAAGCCCAATGCAAGATAGGATCAAAGGGGGCCCAAAATAGGGCTATTATAAGGGCACCACACCCCTATCCTAGGGGGACAGAAGTGCCACACCCCTATCCTACCCTAATTTAGGATAGAAAGAAGCTACAAGAAGTGAAGTATGATGGAAAATGAAAGTTTTTTAATGTCTTGAGCATGTTTCGGGTCTCCGATCAGGCTTAGGGATTCGTTCGCTAATGCAAAGACCCAAATACGGTAAAAAATTGCAAGCGTCACAATTTTATGATGGTACATTTAGCCCCCACTTTAGCGGGAGTATAAGCGTATGCCAATACTAATAATAAAGTACAAGGACACAAGATTGAAAGAATTTCACCACATCAAGGAGGCAAGATACAAAAATCCCCTAGTGGACTAACGATCTTATGCCTTTGATTGACAAATTAAAAGGGAAGATCAAGAGGGAGAACCATGACTACAAGTAGTTAAGTTCCCCTCATTATGAGTCATAAAAAGAAAGGATACCAAAAATTATAAAGCAAAGCCAAGTTCACTAAGAAACTTTAAGTATCAAAAAAGAAAATATGAGTGGAGTGTATTCCCCTACGTTAAAGTGATCATGCACCCCTTATCGGGCGTGATTTTTTTCAGGTAGGATACACCTAAGAGAGATAGAGATATGGAGCCTATTATCGCAAGGATTTATCCCCAAATCAAGGATTAAACCCAAGGATAATGAACACAAAACACAAAGCATGAGGTGGCTTCACTTTCCACAAGGTCAGTATGTTGTCTGATAACTCATGTATATCATGTATATATATGCATAGAATAGTCCTCTTTCCCCAAATAAAGGAAACCACCTTGGAAGAAATGGAATACATGTGTCTTTTGAGTCAACATGAAAGAGACCAAAAGAGATCTCAATGCTTTGCATTGTCCTCAAGTAGACATCACTAGGGACAACAAATAGAAGAATAGGGATACACATAGAAGAATAGTCACAAAAGAGAAAGAAATGAGAGAGAGAGGGGTGTTGGCATTATGTGAACTGGCATGAGCCTTATGTAAACTGGTATGAAGACATAATGATATTGTATATTGTCATTGATGTCAACATGAGACATGGTGAGAACCGGCACATGTGATAGGTTAAGAGAGAGGAACCAGCATATGTATGAACCAGTTTATATGCCAAAGTGAAGTGGCACATTTGTTCAAGGTGAACTGGCATGTAGTTATGTGAACCGACACATGGAAGCATTGTATGGTTACTAGTTGGTAGGTAGCTTCCACTTTAGGGTTTCCGGTTGGAGCAACTCAAGTGACTCAATCGGTAACCTTTGTGTGATGAGTTAGCAGTATGATGGAGGACAGATCATGTTGCCACGTAAGCTCTATGCGCATGAAGGATCTTGCATGAAGAAGACTATTCCTATCCACCTCAAGAAAGTGTAAAGTCTATCAAATGGTGATAATGCATGATGGGTTATCAGCCGCCATGAAAACGGTGGATAATGGACGATGGAGAATGTCTTGAGATCGATTCAAGATTGTTGCATTTAATGCAGTATGATTCAACAGTCAGGATCGAACCATTTGAATTGCTTAACCTAATAGGTTTAGGGTTTAGGGTTTTTGCTACTAACCTGTATGTTTCCTATAAGGTTGATGTTGGGTTTCTATCTGAGGTTGTTGGCAAAAGATGTGAGTGTGTATCCAAGGAAAGTGATACGTGATTCTTGCCAGACCATAGGAGAGAAGAGATACCTGCAAAGTGAATGTGCAGAAGGAAAAGAGGAGCTTAAATGGATCTGCATTAGCATTAAGTGCTGTTAACAAATCATTGTAATACCTGTTGATCTCTAACCACTTCAACAGTTGTAAAATCCCCTAACAGGGTAGCCTTAACTGGCTTGATTCAAAATCCCTTAAATCGGGTGGTCTTAACTAGCTTGTTTCAAATCCCTTAACCGGGTAACTCGAGGCTAATGAGTTCTGAGAAGCTTGAGAAGCTTAGGAGATCCTTTCACCTATTGAGTTCTTGAAATCCTCTAACAAGGTGACCCTACTGGGTTTAACCCTTAATCAGGTATCCCTTAATCGGGTGATCCCTAATAGGATCGGTTCCTACCAGAACCTATTGTAATGTCCTTAACCGGACAAGGCTCCTAACAGAGCAAACTTCTAAAGAGTTCAAACAGAAGCTTGTGGGTATTCATCCCCACCATGGTTTTTCCCAGTTGGGTTTCCACGTGAAAAATATGTGTGTCATGTGAAATGCTTTTGTCTTGTGATGCTTTGTCTTACCTGTTAAGCATATGAAGGTTCTATGTTTTATGCCTGTCTATAAAACACATTGAACTCACTGTTGTGAAGTTCTTATGGTTAAGTTTACTTATTTATGCATGAGAATATAATGATACTGTGGTATTGAGCCAAGAGGAAAGCTTATTGAGTGATCGGTTCATGACTGGTTGAGCTATATTGGATGTTGTCGATTGCACTCTGTTTTACCGGTATCCCTGTTTGTTAGTCTTTTGGAGTATTTGCTATCAAACTAGTTTTGGATGATATTGGTGTCTGTACTAATTCACCCCCTCCCTCTCAGTACCAGTTTGGTACTAGTGGTTCATCATTGAGTTATCAAGGGGATGTATAGTACTAATGCAACTAGTTTAGCATGAAATCCACCTCCCAATCTTTTTGATCATTATTCTGAGAAGGCAGGAAAAATGCCAGAGGACTGACATCAAGCACAATAGATGGAGCTATCACAAGATCCAAAAAAGGACTATGCTCATGTGTGAAGTCACTTTGTTTATTTCTACGAGCTAGGATTAAGGCTTTTGAAAATTTTCCAAATAAATGTTTGTCAACATCAACATATTCATATTCACTATCAGAAGCATTAGGAGTTGTATTGCCATCATAAATAAAATTTTTACCCATTTCTTCATCAAGATTTATAAAGAGAGGAGTTTTAGCATGAATAGAAGTAAAACCATCTCATGTTTTTTGTAACTTATGATTTGGAGTCTTAGGTTGAACAACTTGCTTAGGAGAAAATGGAATCATATTAATTGTTGGTGTTTTAGGAGATTGAATAGTTTGAGAAACAACTCCATGAGCTCTAGCATGACATTTTCATTGGTGTTCTCTCGCACAATAATTTTGTCTAGTCTTAGTAGAATGTTGAGAAGACTGAGGTACATTTGTTGAAAGAGGAATATTCTCATCTTTGGTAATTGGATGGGTAGGTTGAGGTATTTTAGGTTTGACAAGAGGGGAGGTAGGTCTCTTCTCTCTATAAGAGGAAGGAGGTGGAACTCCACCATATAAAGGAGGAATGTTTGGTGTATGAAGGAGACCAGGTCCATCATGAGGAGGAGGTATAAGTCTAACCTTAGGAGGAATAATATTGTTCTTCTTAGGATAAGGCATGGTCTCATCCATAGGAATAGGTTGGGAATATTCCTTAGGAGGAAGATTAGTTCTATCCATTAGGGGAAGAACTTCATCTTGAAGAATGATGGGAATATCAAGTGTTGGAGTTCTAGGTTGTCTTAAGGATAAAATCTTATGTTTCTTCTATTTTTGATAAGATTGAAAGAGAGCATCACTTCTTGGTGGAAGGGATCCAAATTGTTGAGGCAAAAAGTAATCAATAGGAATACTTTGGCTTCTTTCGGTTGGTTGAAATAAGCTATGGTTAACAATTATGATTTCTCCATTGTGGGGAAATTTCAAACACTTATAGATTGGAGAAGCAATAGCCTTCATGGAAGATAGCCAAGGGTGGCCTAATTTCACACGAAATTGTTCAGATGAAGGAATGATAACAAAGTTGACATCTATAGATTTAGTATGAACCTCAATAGGAAGTATGACATAACCAATAGTAGGACAAGAAAATCCATCAAATAACTTAACAACCACATTAGTATAACCATAGATTGCTTGATGCAAATGTACAGTATAAAGATATTCTTCAGTGATTACATTAACTATGCAGGAGGGATCAATAAGCACACCATGAAAAAGTTTTCCTTGGATCTTCATAACTATGTATAAAGGGCCATCAGGTGCCCTAATGGTCTCACTAGGATCAAGTGTGATATATGGGTCCTTAGGCATTTCTTGTTTCTCTACCATATTAACCACATTTGGAGATATGAAAGTGACATTATAGGGAGAGAAAGAAGTTTTTTCAGTCTCAATTACGTTAGAGGTATGAGAGGGTAAAAGATCAGTGAAAATATTAAGATTTTGATTAGGAGGAGCTACTGATATGTTTCCCTTATCATTCACACCTGCCACAGATATAGTTTTATTATCAATCAAGTCTTGAATCTTACATTGTAATGCAAAAAAAAAATTTAGTATCATGACCAGGTTGATGATGAAATTGACAAAAAGAATTACTATCAAAGTTAGGTGAAGTTGCCTTAGAAGGATCAACTGGTTTTATTGGAGGTAGTTTAATAACATTTCTTTGTAACAACTGCGACATGATTCTATACAAAGATTCATTTAAAGGTGTAAATTCTTTCTCCCTTTTGAAAAATTTAGAAATAGGAGGCACACTTGTTGTAGCATTCACATTGTTATTGTTGATGGTGTCATTGAATTTTATGAATCCTTTGTTTGGTTTGAACTTCACAAACGGTTGTTGAGCACTCTCACCCTTATCACTCAGAGCCATAGGAGTAGATTTCTACATTTGACTCATAGTCAGTTGATATTTGTGAAGTGTTGCACACAACTACGGAAAGGAAGTAAACTCAGAAAAGAGAAGTTTTTCCCTAATGTCTTTTTGCAAATTAGAAATGAAAATTCTTTGAATATCATTATCAAGCACTAGATAAGAGATTTGAGATCACAAATACTTGTATCTACCAATGAAATCAATCACTTTTTCTTTAACACCTTGTTTACAATGCATTAAATTAGTCAAATTGATTTTAGGACCTATGTTATTTTGAAATTGTTGAATAAAAGCATTTGATAATTGCTAAAAAGAAGCAATAGAATAAGAAGGCAAAGAGCAATACCATTGTAAAGCCTTATCTCTTAATGTTATAGTAAACAATTTAGCAAGCAATATTTGATCATGAGCAAAGTCAGTACACAAAGTTTGGAATGTTTTGACATGTGTTAAAGGATCTCCTTTTTCATTATAGAGTTCCAATTGAGGGACTTTAACATGTTTAGGAGGGACAAATCTAACAATATCAAGAGAAAGTGGGCTCGCAACATCAAATGTGGGAACACTAAACTTGGATTGACTCATAGAAGCAATTTGTTGTTGCAATGAAGACCCAGTTTGAGCAAGGTTATTAATTGTTGCTTTGGTTAGAGAATTTATGTTAGACATGTTTGATTGAGAAGGTGTTGTGATATTATTGAAAGAAGGCATTTATTAAGAATAAGGTGGTGGGATACTATGGTAATTAGGCATAGGTGATGATTGAGTAGGAAATGGGACACTAAAAGGAGAAGTAAAATTATTGAATGAATTTCCCCCTTGTGTCACATTGATTGGTTGAGAGACAATAGAAATAATCATTGAAGGCATAGATAAAGATGGAGGATTGAATAAAGAAGAGGGATTTCCCCCATGACTAATGGTTGTAGGTATGACATTTTGAGTTGATGTATCCATGATGTTTGAAGTGAAAGTAGGAATACTAGCCATAGAAGTGTTCAAAGGAATAGAATGATTGATTTTTGTAGGAGGTTGTGAATAACCTAGGTTCTCAGTACAACACTTCATAGGCATAACATTATAATCAATAATGTAAGCAATGCCATGCAATATATCGATTCCATTCGTATCACTTTGAATAATGTGTTTTAGACCTTCAATTAATGGAAGAGCTTCACTATTAGGATATTCTTAGGACATCCATTGTTGGAAGTTGTCAAATTGATTGTCCAATTTTGAAAGTTGATCTATGGAAACTCTAGTCAAAGCTTCTTCTTCATCATGGGAATCATTAATTGGGTAGGTAGAGATATTATTAGGATGGGAAGAATTAGCAATATCCTCATTGTAGAAGTCACCCAAATTAGGCTCCATCTCCTCAGGAATTAAACCTTGGGAAGCCTTAATTCTAATGTTTTGTCTAATGGGGATAGTATAGGTAGTACTAATAGTTGTAAAACTCATGAACTAGAGGGAAAATTTGAAATTTGAATTTGAATTTTGGGAACAAAGTTTGCAAAATTGAATAATGCAAAATTCAAGAAAATGATGATTATACAATTTGAACTTTGTGGAAAGAAGAAATGGCACAATCTCCAATAAAGGTTTATAATTAATAAAAAGAGATTGAAATTTAAAATTAGGGCCAATGAGATATCACTTAATTTAAAATTTAAAATTTGCACAATTAATATCTTAAAATTAGGGAAAATTATAATTAACCACTTAATTTTAAATGTTTCCTTGAAAGTTGTAATGTTGAAATCGGGAAGTGTTTTCGATTATAGAGGGATCAACATTCGACAAAATCAACCAATTTTCTGAATTCAAACAATTAAATACAGTCATAACAATCTCCCAAAACTTAAATTGTGTGAAATTCATTGAAATTTAAAAAGAAAATTGAAATTGATTGAAATTTAAAAAGAAAACTGAAATTGTGTGAAATTGATTGAAATTTTTACAAGATCCAATTAAATTTGAAAATTAGGATTTTAGGACCTAACCACTGAATTTTGAAATTTTGAATTTTGGGAAAAGGAGGGAAATTGAAAATTTGAATGTTAGGCAAGAAGACAAGTCCGAAAACAATCACAAATCTGAAAAATTAAATGTAAAACCAATTTTTGCAAAAGTTCAAGTTGGTTGTAAAACCTGCAATTATAGCCGCACACCTGCAACCTACAAACAGAAAAGAGAGGGAAATGTTGTTGAGATTGGGGGTTTCCCTTTAGGTCAAACCTGATTTTGGAATTAACCAAGTGGATGTAAAATGCTCTAAGTAAATGAAAGGAAATGTCTAAAGTAAAATCCACCTCAAGAAGGGGATGTAATTGAAATGTTGATAACTTTGTAGATGAATTTTCTTGAATGGATGTACAAAATAGGATGTCTTGAATATTGATAGAAATATCCTTTTCAATGATTGGATCCTTGACTTGAATGCAACACCTAGCCTTGAAAGGAGACTTGAAATGCTCAATGCTTGAATGCTTCAATGCTTTCACTTGATTTCTCTTATCATCAACTTCGCTTGTCATCAACTTTTCAACTTGTGCAAATATGAGGGGAAGTGCTCCTTATATACTTGCTAATTAGGTGTGTTTAGGTATTTTCCCATCTTAGGCTGACATAGGGAAACTTTTCCCACTCAACTATTGACAAGCCTGTTGGCACTTTTTTATGTTGAGCAACAAAATCAACAACCAGTATAATCTACAACCAAATTTTGAAAGGTAGCCAACCTCAACTATGATTTCAAAGGACTAACTAGACCAACTTAACAAGGATATTTAATCCTTCTTCTCTTTAGGTTCTGCAAGGCCTGTTAGGGTTCCCACAGATACTGAGAGGGGGGGGTGAATCAGTATTTAACCGGTAATGTAGTTTTCTTAAAATTGAATATGCAGAATATAAAGTAACAGTATACCAGTATGCAAGAATTAATGCAAATAACAAAATCAAAAACATCCACATGAAAAGAACACCATAACACAAGATGTTTAACGAGGAAACCCAGTGTGGGAAAAACCTCGGTGGGATTTGTGACCCACAATATTCACTTACTGGCCAATAAGAGAATATTACTTACAATAGGGGCTTGTACATGCAGGAAGGCCAACTGCCTAGAGCTCACTGCTCAATAAGAAGTCACATTGACTTACAATGAGGATTTACACAAATCCAATATTCTGTACTGCTTTACAATAGCATCTTCAATGCCAGATTCAGTACCGGTTATTGCTCTGTTCTTTACATATACCCTTGTCCTACAATTCGCACATTAGGTCTGCCTTATAATTTACTTATGCTTCCTATCCATATCCTACAAATGCCTACAATGATCTCTTTTATATACAAGAGTCATTTTACAATTTTCCAAGTCGGCTTATAATGATAAACAAAATATTACATATCAAAAATCCTATCGGCCTCTGTGCCGGTGTAGATTGATTTTGTTGATGTCGGTGCACTGTTTTGTTTGAGTCATGCTTTGCCGGTATAATGTCTTGCTAGTGCCATAGGATTGCAAGGTTGCCTGAGTAATGCTTTGCTAGTGCCATAGGATTGCAAGGTTGCCTGAGTAATGCTTTGCCAATGCCATAGGATTGCAAGGTTGCCTGAGTAATGCTTTGTCGGTGCCATAGGATTGCAAGGTTGCCATCAATGACAAAACCTTCAATCACACACAATGTCTCATTGGAGTGTCCATATGCCAACAATATCCCCCTTTGGCATTGATGGCAACACTCATGAGAAATTTCAAAAAGATATTTTAAAAATGTGTAGACCAAAAATGTTACCAAAAATGTGAGAGCTCCCCCTAAGCATGTGATCCTTGTGTTTTGAATTTTCTCATGTACTACTCCCCCTTTGGCATCAATGACAAAGGTTAGTAGATTTGTAGTTGTACCAATTCATAACCTCAACCTTGTAGTTGGGTAGTTATTAGCTGAAGAATATCTCCCAAAATTAAGTTTATGCCATCCATAAACTTCTTGCTCTCCTTTATTGCTATCTCAGTTCTGTATACTATACTGGTGAGATGCTACAAGTTCTCTGCTGGTGTTTTGCTACCCTGTGTTAGTGCCTCTGAGATTTCCTTCCGCAGAGATGCTAAATAGTCCAATCTTGGACTTAGTTTAGATCTCAATAATTTTGCCTTGTTTATTATTTTCTCTTTCTCTCTTTCTAATTTGAGCAATTCTTCCTCAAAATTTGTTATCTTTTCCTCAAAAACTAATAATGTATCGGGTGAGTTAACAAAATTATCAGCAAGTTTATTGATCTCTTCCTATACCTTGCTCATCTTTTTGTCTACATCCATGGTCAAAAAGTTTATTCTACAAGTGTCTTTGTACAGAGTTTTGTACTCTTTTAATAAATTGCATAGTTCTGGTAGAAGTGTGTCAAATTCCCTGTTACACTTCTTTATTCCTTCCTCAAAGAATTTCTGTTTCTCTTTTTCTACACTTTCCTTTACAATTTCTACCTTAGTTTGCTCAAAATTTCCAGAAATATATTTACAAAGTGTATCCAACTAGCCTAAAGAATCTTTGTTGGCTATATTACAATTGGGAGCTATTGATTTCAAAACTGGAATTGAATCATCTATCACTTTATAGGCTTGTGAGCTATAATCAGTTATTTTCTTGATAGATTTGAGCAATACCTCTGTTACATTTGATGGTGACCCAATAAACTAAGTGCCGGTGGAAGTGACCATGCTGGTATTGACCTCTGGTAGGTCTGTTTGTGTCTCCATCTCTTTAAGCATAGTTTTTCTTGCATCATTTCTTACCGGTGGCATCTATTCTGGAGCCTTTAGCTATGTTGATTTCTCTGATTGTGTTCCAGATTCCATCTTTTTCTCTGAATTTGCTGTCGATTGCTCTTTGTTTCCTATTGCCGGTTGCTCTTTGTTTCCTATTGTTGGTTGCTCTTTGTTTCCTTTTGTCGGTTGCTCTTTGCTATCAGATTTATCTGTGGTATCCTTATCTACCACTATGTTGATTTTCTGAGTATCAATATTCACAGTATATAGGACTTCAGGATTAGGATTATTATCCTTTGTGTCCATGCTCTCAGCTGCCGGTTGATCTTCTACAGTTGTTGTTTTTATTGGTGCAGTATTTAAAGGAGGTGGGGGTAAGTTGTCTCTAATCTTGATACTTGGTGGTCCACCAACTTTACCTTTCCCTTTGTCCTTTTGATATACCAGAATGGGCTTGGGATTCCTATATTCTTCTTGTTTTTCTTTTTCAACCAAGAATGTATCCCAACCATCTTCTATTTCCTTTGAAACTTCAGTAACTCTACCTGCCATTAGTGATATTTGCCGATGTGCAGTGGAAAAAACTATCCGGTTGGCCTGAGCTATCAAATCATCAATTTCCTTAGGTGAGTTGACCAAGTATACTGCAAGTAATTTCTCTATTTTTATTTTCTTATCCAACTCAATTATTCCTTGCCTTCTGGCCTCAAGTCTTTTATATAATTCATCAGGAATTTCATTTAGGACTTGCATCAAAAACTTTTTATACATGTCCATGTGTAATATAACACTCTCCTCGACTTGTCCTTTCTCATCATTTGATAGGGTGTCATAGATTTTCCCTATATTTTTCAATTTCCCTTCCTCTATGATCTCATTCAGTAATATGTCAAAAGGGGCCAAGTCAGTGTTTGTCTTCTTCTTCTTTTTGGGGGTCAACTTTTTCTTAGGTGTGGCTTTCTTGACCGGAGACCTCACAACTTGTTGCTTCTGTCTTGTCCTTCTAGGTGAAGGAGTGGATACCGATGAGGGGGCTCTTTTCCTAACAACTCTTTTGAAAGTTGTTGGCATATCTCCTTCTAAGGAGGTATCTACCGGTGATAGATGAGTTTCAGGCTGTTGGACTGCCAACTCTTCTTCTGTTATGATGGTTTTCTTTAATACATCTTCTTTTATGTCTTTTGCTTGCCTGGTTCCTTTCCTCACAAATGCCTCAACTTTCTTTACTCTCTTTTTAGATTGAATTTGACTTTCGATGGTCTCAGCACTACCAAATACTTCTTCCTTTGGTTCATTGGGGGCTTCCAGAAGTGCTTTGGCATAAGTTTCCACTATGTGGTCATCTGTTTCATACCCCATCTCTATAACCCAGATTGTTCTTGGGATGACTGCTTCCATCCAGATCTCATCCTTTTTGATCACAAAGCATATATCATCCTTGTATTTGTTGACAATTTCCTGTGATAGTCTGATTCTTTTATTCATTCTGACTTTTAGTGCTTGAAAATACTCATTGATATTCTTGTCTCTGTTTTCACCCATGTTGTTGAATAAGTCAGACAATTGTTTTCCTACCGTTATGTCGAATCCAAAATCCTTGTAGCCTATACTAGGAGCCTGTTTGGTTATATGTAGCATTAAACATACAAGTAAATTTCCAAATCTAAAGATTCCTTTCTTATCCTTCTTGATTTTTGCCAAATTGTCAATTAACTCATATTTTAACCATTCATAGATATCAATATTTACATTGTCCTTCACCATGTCATAAGCACTTTTTATGCATAAACTGGAAATAGAGTTAAGCCTATTAGCATGAGCTGCTTTGTAACCTAGAATCATGCTAATGAATCTCACATTTGTATCGGTCACATCATTAACCCTCAATGATCTTTTGTCGGATGTTGCACCAGTTAATTTCATTAATAGGTCATTGGAGACCTTCTTGGTTTTGTCGGGTCTGGTACAGGTGGAAGGTAACCTTGTTACTGCTTTCACAGCTACCTTTGTAATTTTAAGCACTGAGTCAAGCCAAAAGAATGAGCCATGTACCCTGCTTAGAACTATCCTAACCACTTCCTTGGGAAATTCAGGAATGCAGAGGATTTCAGTGAATCCTAGGGTTTCAACAATTTTATGTTCAGGTTTCACATTTCTGACATTGTCACATATAACAAATTTATACATGTTTTTGATTTCTTCATCACCTAATTCCTCTATGTTGCAATGAATATACATTCTAGGGTCTTCTGCATAAACAACACCTTTTGGAATTTGGGAAAAAGCACCTGTGTTGTCATCTTTCTTAGCTACCTCGGGAACTAGCTGAAACACGGGCCTAGGTCATTTTATAACTTCAACTACTATAGGGTTTGCTATGAATTCAGGTGCAGAGGAGGATGCCATGATGATAAATACCTTTTTCTGCCTTTGGATGGATTGATTGCTGGAGTGCTTTGCCTCTTTGCTTAGAATGCCTTAGCTCGGAAATCTTCGCGCTCTCTGAAAGTTTGAATTCATGGTGAAATGAAATGGAGCCAAAAACCATATTTTATAAAGTCTTTTCTACTACCTACCACATTAATTGCTTGTCGGCAATGTATTAGCTTAACTTTATTTGCTAGTAATGAAGGATTTTCAACTTCTTTTCTCTAACCAAGGGAATAATAGCACATGTGTCATTTGATTGCCAAACCCTCAAGATAATTTTCTTCAATTTGATGAAGAACATCCTACTGGTAGAGCATCATATTGTCCTGCCGGTGAAGCATTTGTTGGTTCTACCGATGGAGGAGTAACCCAAATATTTAGATCACCTTTTCTAATCCATTTCTTTGAAAATTCTTGCTTAACCTCTTCAAACTTTTCCTTACCTTTCAAGCTAGTACTTTTGTTATCTACCGGTGTTCCTTTACTTCTACAAAATTTAGCAATATGACCAATCTTGTTACATGCATAACAGGTTACATTATTTTTCTGAATAGCTTTCCCATAACCTATGCCGGTTTGTGTTCTGCATTTATTTGATAAATGACCAAATCTTCCACAAACATAACATCTTACATTCATTCTGCAATTTTTCAGAGTTATGACCAATTTTGTTGCATTTGGTGCATTGACCAGTAGGAGGATTGATGTTCTAATAATTCCTAGATCTACATTCATTTGCCCTATGACCATATTTATTACAGTTAAAGCATTTTCCATTGAATTTGTAAGTATTAGAAGGTCTTACCAGTTTGCTGTGATCCTGGGTATTTGCAGTACCGGGGCTTTCTCCAACTTCAAATCCAACTCCAGAAGTGTCACCTTTTGGTTTTTGATTCTTCAATAAGGTACCAAGTTCTTCTGAGCTTTTCTTGAATTTTTCTTTGTGTTGATTTGCAGTTTCCAATTCCCTTTCCAAGATTTCTTTTTGTCTCATTAGTTCATTTGAGTCATTCTGAGTGTGCATCAGATCTGTCTTCAACATGTCATTTTCATAGCTAAGTATTGTGTTCTCATTTGCTGCATCACTTAGTCTTCTAGTCAATTCTTCTTCATTCTTCTTTCTGTCCTCAATTTCTTTGCAAAATCTCATAGTCATATCCTGCATTTCATTTTTTGTTGTCATGATCTGTTGTTTCAATTTGCTTATCATATCATTTAGTGATTCCTTTTCATCATTCTCATTTTGCAATTTTTCACAAAGTTCTCTTCTCTTATTTCTTGTGATAGTAAGATTTTCTTGAAGTGCTTGAATAATGTCCTGAGCTGGTTTTAAATCATCTTCTAATTTGATATTTTTCAACTTCTCTGCATCATAGTCAGTAAGAGCTCCTTCAAGTTGCTTCATCAGATTTTCCATCTTTACCAGTGTCAAGATCTTCCTCAAGCTGTTAGGCTTCTGAAAATAGAGGACCAGGATCTGATACCAATTGTTAGGGTTCCCACAAATACTGAGAGGGGGGGGGGGTGAATCAGTATCTAACCGGTAATGTAGTTTTCTTAAAACTGAATATGCAGAATATAAAGTAACAGTATATCGGTATGCAAGAATTAATGCAAATAACAGAATCAAAAACATCCACATGAAAAGAACACCATAACACAAGATGTTTAACGAGGAAACCCGGTGTGGGAAAAACGTCGGTGGGATTTGTGACCCACAATATTCACTTACTGGCCAATAAGAGAATATTACTTACAATAGGGGCCTGCACATGCAGGAAGGCCAATTGCCTAGAGCTCACTGCTCAATAAGAAGTCACACTGACTTACAATGAGGATTTACACAAATCCAATATTCTGTACTGCTTTACAATAGCATCTTCAATGCCAGATTCAATACCGGTTCTTGCTCTATTCTTTACATATACCCTTGTCCTACAATTCGCACATAGGTCTTCCTTATAATTTATTTATGCTTCCTAACCATATCCTACAAATGCCTACAATGATCTCTTTTATATACAAGAGTCATTTTACAATTTGCCAAGTCGGCTTATAATGATAAACAAAATATTACATATCAAAAATCTTGTCGGCCTCTGTGCCAGTATACATATTTCCTTCTGTGCTGGTGTACATCTTCTATGTCGGTGCCGATGTAGATTGATTTTGTTGATGCTGGTGCACTGTTTTGTTTGAGTAATGCTTTGCCGGTATAATGTCTTGCCGATTCTATAGGATTGCAAGGTTGCCTGAGTAATGCTTTGTTGGTGCCATAGGATTGCAAGGTTGCCTGAGTAATGCTTTGTCGATGCCATAGGATTGCAAGGTTGCCTGAGTAATGCTTTGCCGGTGCCATAGGATTGCAAGGTTGCCATCAATGACAAAACCTTCAATCACACACAATGTCTCATTGGAGTGTCCATATGCCAACAAGGCCTAGGAGGGTTTACCTATGATGCACTTCAAATACAGTCTAAACTCACGCACAACATCACCATTAAAGCAGAAATCTCAAACATAGCTCAACAATAAGGAAAGTAATGCAAACTAGCTACATTTACATTGACTCTCAACTACATTGGAGCTTGAGATAGGTGGGTCATTACCACAAAATAGAAAGAAAAGACAATAAATTCTGATTTGATTTTAAAATCTTTGAGAAAACCCCAAAATGTGCAAGACCAGTGCCTTATCCAAGGGTAGTAGAGTCATACATCAGACTACAAATGAAAACACTCATTGCAAATCCATCTTCATTATGAAATATTCCTGCATGAATGCCTTGCATAAATGCATTACTAAGCTTATCCATAGAAAACATCAGATCCAGAAACATGAACCCCATTTCATTAATGTTTGCTCATAGAGTTCAAAATCTTCCTTGAAGATTACCTACAAACAAGCATTTACACTCACAGACACAACTGCTCATGACAAACATGATCCTCCTTAAGAATAATATTTGAATAAAATGAAAGTGCATTTCAGAGACAAATTCTATGCGAATTTGTGCATGCCTTACATACACAAGAACCTGCAACAAATAACACCTATAACAAGAAAATAAGACTCCATTACTTAAAATAAGACATTACTCTGCAACCTTGAAAATAAACCTAGAATTGGAAACCAAGAAATCTGAAGCCTTTCTCACAGAATTCTGGAACCCTTACAATGAGAATAAAATTGGAATAAGAAGGAGAGGGAAAAACATTAGGTCTCATTAGAACAAGCCAAGTGTCTCTTTTTCCAACTGAATTTCAATTCTTCTCTCTTTCCCATGGAAACTGCTCTCAAAATATCCAAAATTTGTTAAAATTAATTGCTTGATTGGATTCCTTATCCCAAGAGATTTCCGGCGATATATAATACTTGGTATTCTGGAGGCAAAAATGGACCTCTGGGCGAATTAAATCCTTCATATGTGCACATCATTTAAATTTTTTAATTTTCTATGTAGTCTGCACTGTACAATTTAACTTTGATTTTTCCCTCTTTTTTGGCCTGACAGCCTACCACATGGTGGTCTCTGATTGGCTGATGGGATCCACTGGGATGACACCTCACTGATTAGCCACTTGGACTGCCTCATCACTGCCACCTATGCGCCACTAGACTGCCATGCGTACACCACCTCATCACCATGTCATCACCATTGGATAGGACCTGTGAGTTGGACTTCCACCTGGACCAGCCACCTGTCTTTTGCCATTTCATGATGGCTAACAATCTTGCATCTTCGGGTCACGAAGTCATGCGAGCCGTTGGATCCTCTGCAACGTGCATGGTCTTTAGCCTTCATTTTCTGCACATGTTTTTTTTCTATTTCATGAAGGGTATTCTTTGAGCATCTTCCCTTCACGAATCCACACACAACGTCGATCTTCTCTGAACTTGCTCACTGGTTAATCCACTCTTTCTCTACATGGGGTCCACTTGTCAGCCTCCTCAGTCACCTCAAGAAGCGCACCCGTATGTGTGGGCTCCACTTGGGTGCCCAACCAACACCATCCATCAAAAGCCTCTTAAGGATTTGACATATTACTTGTGTAGAGATTTACTTATAAATATCAAAAAATTACAATCCCCAGCCAATGTGGGATATTGCCTATATGCCTGGGACTAGATTTTTGAAGTTTTCCTGAGACTTGCCAATGGCATTTTGCTGATTTATGCCTCAGTCTTTTAATGTCAAAGACCCACACAACTCCAAATGCATTTACTTGAGAGTTTCTGAGGTTTTTATTACCACATTGGAGGAGATTTCAGGCTTTACCACTGCCAATCTGCATTTTGAAGCTTAATACCTCCCAACATCCATGCACAACAAGGAGGAAACAAGGTTGTGAAACTGCCAATGGCATTTGCTAAGAAGTTTGCAGTACTTTCCTTATTGTTAAGCTATGTTTGAGATTTATGCTTTAATGGTGATGTTGTGTGTGAGTTTAGACTGTATTTGAAGTGCATCATAGGTAAACCCACCCAGGCCTTGTAGAGCCTGAAGAGAAGAAGGATTAAATATCCTTGTTAAGTTGGTCCAGTTAGTCCTTTGAAATCATAGTTGAGGTTGGCTGCCTTTCAAAAATTGCTTGTAGATTATACTAGTTGTTGATTTTGTTGTTCAACATAAAAAAGTGCCAACAAAGCCCAATGCGAGATAGGATCAAAGGGGTCCAAAATAAGGCTAGGACAAGGGCACCATGCCCCTGTCTTGCCCTAATTTAGGACAAGCAACAACTAGAAGAAGTGTAGTATGATGGAAATGCATTTTTTTGATGTCTTGAGCATGTTCCAGGTCCCCTATCAGGCTTAGGGATTCGTTTGCTAATGCAAAGATAAAAATACGGTCAAAAATTGCAAGGGTCACAATTTTATGATGCTACAGACATATAGAAACTCTACCATGAATTACACAAGATTTGTCATCTCCAAATATTCTATACCACAATCATAACTTTCCATATTCACAAATTTACTTTCATCACCTATCATATGATGTGAACAACCATTGTCAATTATCCATTTATCTTTCTCTTCAATCTTAGTAGCCAAATATTTCTCCTCAACAATGCAGCTTGTAGGATTCACTGATACTAGATCATCTTCTTTGATAGCAATAAACTCAAATTCATCTCATGAATTCCCATTGTTTGATTCCTCATCTATCACACCTTCATCAACAACATAATAGCATCACTTCTGATTTATGTACTTCTGGTAGGGCTTGTAGGGTTTATCATGCTTATCATGCTTCTCATATCTATCATGCTTATCAATTATATCATGTCTTTCATGCTTATCATACCTAGACATTCTTTCAGGACACCTAGAAGCAAAATGTATTAACTTATTATAGGAGAAACATTTAAAAGGTAACTTTTCATCATACTTATTCACTCCCTTAGGCAATCTCTAAGCAATAATTACTTCAAGCTCCTCCAACTCTTTCTCCTATTCTTCCATCTCTCTCATCTCTCTTTCATATCTTGAAACCCTAGATGAACTCTCTCCTGGATCATATAGTTACTCCCCGAATACAAAGGGCTTTAAATGTTGTCTCAATTTACAATGTGATTCTCCAAATTCACTCAACTCAAATGTAACCAGCTTACCAACCAACATATCTCTTGTCACAATAGTCACACTCAGGATCTCATCAATAGAAGTAACTTTAGCTTTATAAGCAGAAGGCAAGGATCTCAACACCTTAGCAACAATCTCATCTTCCTCAAAAGTTCCACTAGCACATTTGATGTTCATAACAAGCACATTCACTTTATCCATAAAGGAAATTATATTCGCATCTTCTCCTATCTTCAATGTCTCGTATTTTCACTTCAAACTCTACAATTTAGCAACTTTAACTTGTGCATCTCCTTCATACAAGACCTCTATCTTTTTCCATATCTCATGTGCAGTCTAAAGTCCCATCATATTAGTCATCTCTAAATCAGTCAAAGCACTCAACAACGCTTCCTTAGCCCTTATGTTATGTTTAGCTTCCTTGATCTCATCAGTAGTAACTAGTACATTTAGAGGAACATTGTATACATTCTTTGTAATCTTCCAATAATCTTCACCAAGAAACTTCAAATGAACTTCCATCTGGTCCTTCCAAATAGTAATTATTTTCATCAAATCTAGGACTCTCCTTCTTAAACACATAAGCTTACATCATGGATCTCCTCAAGTGGTTAAGCTTCTTCTGGAGGATCTAGCTCTGATACCACTTGTTGGCAACAACAAGGAAGGAAAACTAAGAGGGGGGTGAATCAATTTTCACCAGATTAAACCAATTAAGCACAATCTCAGATTTGATCAACTATAGTAATAAGAAAGATAACAGCAATAACAACAACACACATAACACCAATATTTTTGACATGCAAAACCTGGTTAAGGGAAAAACCACGGTGGGAACCTACCCATAATGCTATGATACTCTGTAGTCGTATGTGTAAATATTACAATGGAGAATGCACATGCATTCATGCACATTTCCTAGAGATCACTACTCAAATTACAATGACCCAAAAGGCTCCAACCCTTAGGGAAGGTTCACTACCTTACAAAAATATTTGGACTACAATCCGGAAAGAATGAACTACAAAAATAGCATCTGCTAATGCCTGATGACAGTTCTGGTTAAATGCAAATGTATTCCCTTTACCAATCTCTTCTTAACACACCACGCTAAAAGATGAATTCACTTTTTTGCACATAGACCACTCTCTGATAATGTAGACTCAATGGATGATCCCAAATTACATGAATATTACATCCATTCAGACTAATCATCAATCTTGACTACAAGGTCAGCCAAACCCATAGCACCTAATTACAAAATTGCATCACATGATATATAAATCTACCATCAGATCAATACAGTGTCATAGACAACATAGCATGGACCTAAATAAAGTCCTCAAACACACATCACCACTAGAAATCTCTCCAAGATCAACCACAACACATTACACCACCAAAATATCACATAACACGAAGAATATCATCGGACCAAGAAGATCATCAAGAACTCACACAATAATCAATGTGGACCACTAGAACAAATAGGACATGATTAGGAAACACCAACAAGCATGTTAGAACCATCCACAATAGTTGCACCAACACCACTTATGCAAATCTCCATCTGTCAACACACTAACATTAGGGAACACTTAACAACAGAAACTCAGATAAGAAAGATAGCTTTTGAAGCACCAAATAATGAACCATTTGAAATGAAGATACATGCAAACATCCCAAACACTCTCCCAAATCTGCAACACAAGATATGATCACACCGGAGCACACCAGATTGAACACCAAAACACTGCAACACTGAACACACAAAACCAGTCTCCATATCAAAATTTATAAATAGACCAAATAATCACAAAGCATCATAAAATCAATAAATAATGAAGAAGAGATGCTAGAGATACTTCATACTGAACCACAAATCCAAATCAATTCTCTGCAATCACTGGATTACCAGAATAGTTCTCTACCACATCAAAACACAAGAATATGTTGACATCAATGACAACAACATATCCTAGCAGAAAAAATATCCAACAAGGTGTTCACACAAGAAGAAGAGTTTCTAAAGATCAAGTTGAGTATTGTTTGATTTCAAAGATTGAACCTGAGGATTTTATTGAAGCATGTAAAGATGAACATTGGTTAAACGAATTGGAAGAAAAATTGATTCAAATGGAAAAAAATAATACATGGGATATTGTTCCCAGACCTAAGGACAAAAATGTAATTGGAACCAAATGGGTCTTTCAGAATAAATTGAATGAGAAAGGTGAAGTTGTTAGAAACAAAGCCAGACTTGTTTGTAAAGGTTATTCACAAATGGAAGGAATTGATTTTGAGGAGACTTTTTCTTTAGTGGGAAGAATTGAAGCTATGAGATTATTTTTTGCTTATGTTGCTTACAAGAATTTCAGTCTATCAGATGGATGTGAAGTTAGCATTCCTAAATGGCGAGTTGGAAGAAGAGGTGTAAATTGAGCAACCAAATGGATTTCAATCATGTGATCAAGGTGATATGGTTTGTTGGTTGAAGAAGGCACTGTATGGACTCAAGCAAGCCCCAAGAGCATGGTATGCTAGATTGGATAAGTACTTGTTGGACCTGGGATTCAACACAGGTACTATTGATGGTAATATGTACTTTAAGATTGATAAGGATAATATTCTCATTTTTCAAGTTTTTGTTGATGATATTATCTTTAGAGGGAATGATCGCTTGTGTAAAAACTTTTTTGATGAGATGCATAATGAATTCGAGATGTCTATGATTAGAGAGATGAAATTATTTTTGGGATTGCAAATTACTTACTTAGAAAAAGGGATCTTTATATCCCAGTCCAAATATGTAAAAGAGTTATTAAAAAGTTTTGGTTTGGAAGAGTCAAAATGGGTTGGTACTCCTATGGTAACCATATATAAGTTGAATAGGGATGATGATTCCCCTAAAGCAAATCAGAATAGATACAGATCTATGATTGGTGGATTGCTCTATTTTACTCAAACTAGACCTAATATCATGAATGTAGTTTGTCTTGTTGCTATATTTCAAGATGATCTTGTTTCATGCTTGAAAATCATTAAATTAAATCCGATTAGGGGGTAAAGATGACCACAAATCTTTCACTAATAAAATATAAACTAATAGAATTAACACAAGATAAGAATAAATTCAAATAAATGAAACTCCCTCATCCTACATTATGAATTCCATTGTTCTTCTCCAAAATTTTGTGGGTGGCTCTCAGGTATTGTACTGAAATTCTTGCATAGATTGGCAATTGCTTTGAAGAGTGTGATCTAGTCTGAATTGAGAAAATGATGTTGTTTATATAGATTTTCAACACTGATGGGGTGAGAAAATAAACTCAAGTGTTGATTGATAGTCAACTGATTTAGATTGATTACTGAACTCATCTTGATTGATTTGTTAACTTAATAGATTGGTCTATTAACTCAATAAATTGAGTAGTCAACTAGATTGATTGGCCAGATGACTCAATTCATTAGTCAGTTGACTGAGTTGATTGAGTAGAAGACTAAATAGATTGGAGAGATGAGTGATTAGATTGATTAGTCAGAAAAGGTGGTTTGAAGTGAAAAGGGGAGATTGAAGAGTTAACTAATTAGTTAGCTGATTTGATCAATCAGTCATGATTTTCTACATGTGTTGTAGGATTTTGAAATTGAATTTAGATTTTCAAATGCTAAAATGCACATGAAATTTTATTGAAATTTATTGAGATGTAGATTTGGTGAAATTCAGATATGATGATTTGAAATTAGATGAAATGAGGTGAAATTCAAATTTAGGGATTTAATTAAATAATTCAAATGAAATTATTTAATCATGAGAAATTGGATTAATTAAATAATAAAAATTATTTAATTAAAAGATAATTTGTAATTAATTAAATAATTAATATTTGAGAAAGTGGTTTGATGATGAATTGATTAATAAAAAGAATAGATAGAAATTGGATAATTAGTAAGAAAAATGAATAATGATGATTAGGTCAGTTAAGAACAATTAATTAGCTTAATTAAATAATTAAATAATTATTTAGTTAATAAGATGAATAATTAGCAATGATCAGTCAGACATTTTTAGGTGTCTACATTTTTCCCTCTTTGACAAAATGTTGAGATGACATTGTTTCAAAGAAAACGAAAAATTTCTGCTCTAGTATGCCCCGATGATGCTTATAGTGTAAATATGCCCCCTAGGAAAAAGTGGTCAAAAAATTATGAAAGAGACCATTTTTTTGATATCGTGGTAGTGAGAAACCGTGTGAAGTTTCATGCGATTTTGAGCTTGTTTGACTGTGCTACAAGTGTGTTGAAGTTCAGGGGGACTGTGGTTGTCAGAGAGGTAAAAACCCTAATTTTGAGCTATAAATAGTGAATTTGCCCTTTCATTTGATCATTTGCATTTATTTGATTTTGTGGAGCTCTTCTTCATTTTGGTGCTTTCCTGTGACTTTGGAGTGTGATGGCGGGCCACAAAGCAAGGTTGCACTTGTCTGACCGAGTGCATTCATACCAGAGACTGCTCGACACTAGAGGCATGGTACGTAATTCAAAATTTTGGTCTTTTTTGCCTGTTTTTCCAATTTTTTCCTTTTCGATGTCAGAGTTAAATTCTTTAACCTATGTGCAATTGTATGTCAAATTATGCATAATTATAATTTCTGGTGCACAATTTCTTTAAATGGTTTGTATTTGTTAATATTAATGCGCAATTAACTTAATTGATTTGTAATTGACTGTTGTTGATGCGCATTTGTAATTATCAATTCACATTTGTTGATTGAGAATTTTTTCCAAAATACTTGATTTAATTTTTTTGTTGTGCGAATAAATTATCTGATATTATCTCATGTTTTCACTTGTAGGAGAACTTCCATGTATTGATAGGAAGATAGATGAGGCCTAATGGTCTTGATTGGCGAGATGAGTTGTCGCAGGAGGAGGTTTATCTAATTAGACATTTGGGATTATACCACATTCTCCATCTTCTAGAGGTTACGACCAATAGGGCCATGATCACTGCTTTGGTTGAGCGATGGCATTTGAAGGCTTGTTCCTTTCATTTTCCCATAGGAGAGGCATCAGTTACCTTGGAGGATGTGTGGCATATTCTTCACGCTTCCATTCATAGTGCTAGAGTTACATTCGGTCACAGAGATGGTATCTAAGGCTTATGTGATCTATTTGAGTTTACTGAGAAAGATCTATAGATAAGAGGTGGATATGATATCATGTGGGATGCTTTGGATTATGATGATCTGATTGTCATGTTATGCAGTATTATAGCAGGTCCTCTACTTCCTGATAGGACACATGGATTTCCAGTTGGTTGAGGTAGACTTATCCATGATATGATCATACACAGACGTATTTATGCTTGGGGTCCTTTCTTATTGGCAACTTTATATCATCAGATGCATAGTGTTATTTATCATGGATAGATGTCCATTGGTTGTGGGATCACATTGCTCTAGGTCTGGGCTTGGGAGCACATAGCTATCTTTAATCTGATGGTTCATGTCGATCTTGCTGCTGATCATCCATATGCATATAGATACACAGATTTCATTAGACATAGGGCATCAGGGAGCACCCTTTACTGGAGACATCAAATTGACATTTTATAGTATTTTTCATGAAGGCCATATCTTGATTGCCCCGGTTGGGCTAATGATGCACAACATTTGCCATATTGTCATTAGTAGAGATATTTGATTGGTCAGGATGTGGGTACTCATAGAGTTATTTACATTCATCTTGTTGCCCATCTACTCTGTCAGTTCAGGGAGGTATAGGGGGTTCCTAATGCTACTTCTTATTTTGCTCATATATGTTAAGAGATCAGAAATTGGGGGGCTTGTGTGTAGCCTCATGTTGCTATTGTAGAGTTTGATTCTCTTTAGTACAATGGGGTTGGTCTACAGGGGTTGTAGATTCTAGTGCTACACCTCAGTATGATGCTTGGTGGGTACATCATATGCGAGTACCATTGACAGATCCTATGATTCCTATTTCTCCTCAGCAAATCTGACATAAGAGAGAACAAGGAGGGAGAGGGAGAGGTAGAGGGAGAGATGGTGGAGGCTGAGATAGGGGTAGGATGAGGTAGGGGTGAGATTGGTTTCATAGTAGCAATAGAAGCAGTAGAGGCCAAGTGAGAGGATAATGAGGGTGATGTAGACATCAATGGAGATGCCAAGTCTATGAGCAGCTCTGCCCAAGATGGGAGTGAGAGTGATGATTTTGAGACAAGATTGTCTAGAAGTGGAGACAATGACGGGAAGGATGGTGGTGGGCAAGACATTGAGATACCCCAGGTTGGAGATGCACCAAACATAGAGGGAGGTGGCAACAAGGAGGGTGAGGATGACTAGGTTTTGAGAGCTCAGATTAGGAGCTTAGAGGATCTTGTCGTCACATTGCGACAATGGTGGATGGAAGATAGGGAGCACTTCCACAAAGCATATGGTGCTTTAGAGGTAGAGAGAGATCAAATTGCAGCAGAGAGATGCGGTGGTGCGAAGGTCTAGACTAATCCAGGATGCACAAGAGTAGTATCTTGATCCTACCACTAGTTTGAGAGATGAGAAACTAATTCATCTTACTTAGGAATGTGCATACTGTTGTCATGAGTATGAGGATATCATGTCAGAGACAACAATTTTTGAGTTACATGAGATATACCATGCGTAGGAGATCTAGCAAGTCTACTAGTCATGATACTAGTACAGTTGGGGTCATGGGTCCACCTAGGGCATCATTGGGGTATCTTGATTCTTGGGGTAGGATCGAGTAGACAGGATCCACCTGGAGATATGGGCAATGCTGGTTGAGACATTTTGTCATGTACTTGATTTGATGTATTCTAACACTTTTTTAGATATATATGATATGCATTTTGGTGGCATTCTTCATGCCTTGTGTTATTTCTATGATGTATAATTCTAAATGATGTGTCTATTTGATATGTTATGTGTGTGTTACATTTAAAGATTCTAGTGCATTCTATTTTATGCAATGTGATGATATCATTGTACAACTAACGCGTCTATATGATAAAGAATCTAAAATGATATGATATTTATCTAAATGAATCTAATGCAATGAAATCTAGATACATTTAAGCTTGAATAATAATGCAAGTGAATCTAAGCATCATGTATTTAAGTGATAATGCAATCTAACTAATAGAAAATGAACTTAAAATGATATGCAGCCTATATGAATGTTTTTGTTATGACAAAATACATTGTTGATTGTGCCTCTTGATTTATAAGAAGTGTTAGTAAGAAATATAGATTTGGAAAAGATAATGAAGAGATAGGAGAAAATGAAGAATCAATTGTGTTAACTTGATAGAAAAATTGATATGATATGATAGGAATGATAGTTATGAGTACTCTTATTTACCTTATTTGTAGTGCAATACATTATCATCATTAAGCCTTATTATGTAGCAATGAAGCATAGTACACCAAGGTATAAGGAACCAGGATGTATAGCTATCTCATTTCAAGAAACAAACACATAGCAAACAAGGAATGAACCCTCCATTCTCGAAATTACACTAGGGGTCTAGGTATGTGTGGAATTCACAGGCTGAATGATCCTATCATAGACACCCACTAGAGAAATTTACCCAAAAATTCATTGGTTCACACCACAAAATAGAAAATAAAGTAAAGGATCATGCTCATCATAGCTCTTCTAGACACTTTTGGGCATCCTTGAGTAGCATACAAACATGATCTTCACCAATGGATAAAAGATAAAAATAAAATTAGATAAAATTCAACAGGTAGACTGACTACACCTTTGCTTTGATTTGTTTGATGTGATGGTTGATACTATCTGGTTTCATCAGTTTTGGATCCCATTTAAGACTGATCTATCTGGTTTTGAGTGTATCCAAATCTGTCTAAGACATGATAATGATCACATTGATGTGGATATCAATGACTGATAATACTTGATCAGGTTGATTGTAGATGTTTGATAAGATAGAAATATCTTTTGTTGAACTTCATGCGAAGTGTTTGTTGGATATCTGCTAGGGTATTTGTTTCTCACAAGACATTTTATTGCAAGTTTTTATTGTTTTTTATTTTTAGTTTGTTTTTGAGTTTTTACGATATTTGTGGATCATATTTGAATGTTGTTTTTTTGGGTGTTTTCTTATTGTTTTTAGCATTTTGTTCAACATGTTTTTATGATTTTTAATAGTTTTTGTGTTTTGCAAATGTTTTTTGAATTTTTTCAAGACTTCATCTAAATGTTTTTGATTGATTTTTTTCAGGATCATATATGCATGTTTTTTATTTTTTTTTCAAGGTTATTTTTTTGACTTTTTCAATTTTTTTCAAGACATTATTTGATTTTTAGGTTTTTTTTAGGTCATTTTACAATTTTTAGGATTTTTTTAGGACATTATCTAATTTTTAGGATTTTTAGGATTTTTTCAGCTATGCCCCCAAGTATGCAGACCTATGATGACATGATGATGTAGGCGATGTATATGGAGACAATGAATTTTTAATATGAGTTATGATAATGCAAGATGCATGATGAAGATGCAATTCTTATTCAAACAAGGATGATTGTGCGCATCTTTCACTCTGAAATGCACTAATTGGATTAAAGGTGCGAAATGTTTTAGAGATAGGAGTTCAATCTATTCTCGGAAACCTTAGACCATCCAACCTAAGACACCGTGTAACCAAGATTTATGAATGGAGGCATAGAAAACTTCTCCATCAATTCTATAAACTTTGATCTTATTTTGCCCATGTGTGTGTAATTGATTTTGTTCCTACCCTTATAACCATTACAGACCCTTGGAATACTATGTGACTAGCTACATGAGTTATTCTGACTTCAAAAGCAACTTCGATAGAGCCTCACTACCAGCAAAAGTTTAGGGCTTCGATGAGGTTATACACCGTGATCTCTCAAATATTTCTCCATTGTCAATATGCGTCCATAGCCCTGATGGAGTTACTCACATGTTCCCTTAGTCAAGCTTTTATTGCACATTTTTGCATGATATTTTAGTTACATATCTTTTCTCTTTTTCCTTGAGATGGATATTTTGATATTGATTTTGGCATAACACATTTTTTTTATTTTCTCGCCTTAAGTGTAAGTAATGAAACCTACTTGGGTATGATGATTACAATAGCGTTGAAGTACAATTTAGGATTTTTCACTAGCCATGTGACCAACTAGACATTTGTAATGACTTAGAGATATTGATTAATGTTTGATATATAGCAATCGATGATTTGGGGTAACAAGGATCAATGGTGAAACTTCTACTCAACCATGGATAAAGCTCAATCACAAGCTGACATTGAAGATGAATGACCAAAGATCTCCTAAGAACTTCATAAACAAGTATCCAGGAAATGAGACGACCTTCTCTTTTTTTCAATGCAAATAGGTAAATTACTTAGACAAAACCCTTGTTTTATTGATGCAACTATATGAGAAAGTAATAATGATTTGTTTCTATATGTTGTGCAATGGTTATATGAAAGAAACTATGATTAACTCTAAAATAGAGATATGTGATGCAATGCAGTAAAGAAAATGCAAATACAGTACTGAAAATTTAAATGAACTCATCCTTTAAATGTAATATCTTTTTAGCCACATGTTGTTCATGGGTTCAGGGAGTGGATCTCCCTCCATTTTTGTTAAATGATAAGAACCATTTATAACTACTCATGTTATGACAAAAGGGCCTTGCTAGTTTGCTTCAAATTTTCCTGGCTTTTCTCACTTTGCTAAGTTTATCTGGTATTCCTCTAAGACAAGGTCTCCTACTTCAAAGTGATGTGGTCTCACTCTTTTATTGTAACTTCTGTGCATTCTATTTTTATAACCTTGTAAGTGATTCAGGTCAATATGTCTCTTTTCATCCAAGAGTTCCAACTCTTACAACTTTGCAACTATGATCTTCATCTAATATGATATTCTCTAAAGAGATCTTTAGTGATGGTAATTATACTTTAGTAGGAAAAATGGTTTTTGTTTTATATACCAAAGACTATAGTGTGGCACCTGTTGTTGTGCATACACCTGTTCTATAAGCCCATAGAGAGAGATTGAGTTGTATGTGCCAATCTCTACCTGCTTCATTGACAACCTTTTCCAGAATCTTTAGGATTATTTTATTTGTTCCCTTTGCCTAACCATTACTTTGAGGATAGTATGGAGTTGCAAAGTATTGTTGAATATGGATCTGTTCACAAAGTTCTGTCACTTCATGGTTTTTAAAAGGTCTACCATTATCCGTTACAATGCTCATTGGTATTCCATATCGGCAAATAATATAGTTTAGGATAAACTTAGCTATTTGATTGCCTATAGTATAGGTCATAGGGATTACCTCAACCCATTTAGTGAAATATTTTGTGGTTGTGAGAATGAACTTGTGTCCATTAGATGAAGTAGGGTTGATCTTCCCTACTAAATCAAGTCCCCATTGTGAGAATTCCCATGGTGATGTTATTGATTGAAGATCTTGTGTTGGTGCATGGATTATGTCTCTATGAATCTAGCATTGTTTGCATCTTTGCACATATTTGTATGAATCTTTCTCCATTATTGGCCAGTAATAGCCTATTCTTAACAGTTTTTTAGCTAGAGCTAGGCCACTGACATGGGCACTACAAATTCCATCATGAACTTCTTGTATAGCTAGTTGTGCTTCATCGGTATTGAGACATCTAAGTAGAGTTGTATCCCAGATTCTTTTGTACAGTGTATTTGCAATGAGTGTGTATCTAGATGCATGTCTTATGAAAGTCTTTCTTTGATTGAATGAAAGGTCAAGTGGCATATATTGATCATGTAAATATGAATATATCTCTTGATACCAAGGAGATTCAGGTCCTACTATTGCACAAACATATTATGAGGTTGGTATTTCATATGAAGGTACCCTCAGTTATTCCACTAGGAACTCAAACTGAGTTCCATTGTTTGACATGTCAAGGAGAGATCCCATAGTTGCCATTGCACCAGTAGTTCAGTTCTATACTATAGGGATTTTATCAAATGTGGTGTTGGTGAAATATGGCTTCAGTTCCTCTACCAACTATTTGTAAGGTGCCATCTTATCATCTTTGGTTTCATAATCATCATTTACCTAATTTATAATGAGCTAAGAGTCACCATATACTTGTAGGTCCTTTATTTTCCATTGCACTATTGTCTAAAGTTCAATGATCAAGGCTTCATACTCATCTATGTTATTCATGCACACAAAGATTATTTTGAATGACTTAGGAATAGAGTCACCTTGAGGTATGATAAAAATAATTGCTGCTCCTACTCCATGGTTTGTATGTGATCCATCAAAGAATAATTTCCACTCGTTGGATATTATGACTATAAAGACAAACTCATTTGGAAAGTCTATCAACATAGGATGGTGGTCTAATATTGGTGCTTCTATCAATTGGTTTACAATAATTTTCCCTTTGATGGATTTTCTATCAATATATCCAATGTCAAATTCACTAAGGATCATTACCCATTTGGCCAACCTTTTGATCAATGCAGATCTACTTAAAAGGTGCTTGAGTGGATTGTACTTTGCAATGAGCTGGATCTTGTGACTAATCATGTAGTGTCCTAACTTCTAGGAGGAAAAGACCACTACTAGGCATCTACGCTCAATAGTAGTGTAATTTAATTCATAGCCTAAAAGTATTCTACTAATGTAGTAGACTTTTCATTCCTTCCCTTGATCATCATGTTGTGCTAAAAGAGCAGCCAAAGATGAGTGGGTGGAGCTAATATATACAAGAGTAATGGTCTTCCATGGATGAGGGGTATCAAAACTAGTGTAATAGATAGTCTTTCAGATCTTGAAATGCCTCTTGGCATTGTTCTAACCATTTGAATCTAACACCTTTCTTTAAAAGGTGTTGAAATGGGTGGTGCTTATCTTCCAACTATGCTATGAAGTGCCTAATGGATTGAAGAAAACCTTGTAGACTTTTGAGTTGTTTAAGTGTTGTTGGTGTTGGTATTTCTAAGATCACTTTCACTTTTTCAGGATCTACCTCTATTCCTCTATTTGATACTCTGAAGCCTAACATCTTTCCAGGTGTTACACCAAACACAAACTTCTTTGAATTTAACCTTACCTTCTATTGTTCCAATCTGTCAAATATTTTTGCCAAGACCTCTAAATGATTTTCTTTGGTTTGTGATTTTTCTAGGATATCATCAACATAGTCTTCCATGAAATCATGTATCATATCATGAAAAATATTGTCATAGCTCTTTGATAGGTTTCTCCTACATTTTTGAGACCAAAAGGCATCACATTCTAGCAGTAGGTACCCAAAGGATAGGTGAATGTTGTTTTATCTTGGTCCTCTGGTGCTATTTTAATCTAATTGTAACAAAATAAATCATGCATAAGTGATAGTATTTCATTCCCTGCTATAAGATATACTATTATGTTGATATTTGGGAGCAGGAAATTATCTTTAGGACAAGCCTTGTGAAGATCTTTGAAATCTGTACAGATCCGGATGCCCCCAGAATGTTTAGTCACTAGGAATGAATTTGAATTCCTTTCTACATAATCGATAGGTTTGATAAAACCTACATCTAATAGCTTTTGCAATTCGATCTCGACTAGTAAGGCTATATGAGGATGCAATTTTCTCAACTTCTCCTTATATGGATTTACTCCTGGTAAGAGAGGTAAGTGATGCAATACCAACTCGGGGTCCAATCCTAGCATATTTGCATAAGACCATGCAAATTTGATGGGTCTTTGCTTGATGAAGTGAATGAAGTTCTCTTTCTCCATAGGATTTAGAGATTTTTCTAGATGAATCTTTTTTATATTTTCTAAATCTCCAATGTTGACTTCTTTTGTTTCCTCTATAAGGAGTGTTTATTGTTCTCTATCAATGGGAAGATCATCTAGTCTTCCTCTAGTCATTGTTTATGTCTCCTCTAAGTTATTTGGATTTGAAGATGAGCTAGCCTCACTAAAGTATGCTATTCTATCCAAGTCTATTGCAAATCCCGCCTTATGATCCCCATGGGGAAACCCTTCTTTAACACCAAGAAATTATGCAATAGCTTCATTGTTCTAAAAATAGTCTAGATTTGGTGAGTCTTCTTGCCCCCAATCAATTAGATGTGAATGTATAAGGGCTAAATCTTTGCTTTCATCTACTAAAGAAGTGTCTAACACCATACAAATCTAGTTATTTTGTTCATAGATTGTGTCATCATCAATGAGTGGTTCATTTTCATATGTTGTTCTTTCATTCGTAGGATACTATCTTGAATAGATAGAAATTCATAGTCACAAGAATCTGTCACACTTTCTATATATGTTCCACTGCCCAAGGCTATGTCACTTATCTCATCTTATTCATGTAACTGAATTTATTCTTGACTCATGGATCTCCTTTGTGTGGTGGATACTTTTCTTAGGCTTGGTATAAGACATTGCAGTCTTTTTTCATCTGGCTCATTTTGTAAGGCTAAGTTTATTTCCCTTGGTAAAATTATTGATAGAATCCAAGGATTAGGCTCATTTGCAAGTGGTGATCCAGTTTCTGTTACCACATTTGCTTGTGAAACTATTTCAGGTACTATATTGCTAGATGATGCCACATTAGTTTCTTGTAAGAGATGCATGAGATCCTCACCATCTGATTCTATACTAGGGTATGTTGCTTCTTACTCGCTTCTATGGGGTGGAGGAGCAATTGCCCGTGTTGATAACTGATTCTGAGGTATATACTCTAATGCTATTCTTGGCTTATTTAGTATGTCCAATGTTCGGTGTCTTACCTCTATTATCTTTATGACATGCTTATACCCTAACCCTTGATTCTTTGGGTTCTCTTGAGGTAGAATAGGCTCTAGTCTTCCTTGTTGTTGTAATCCCAAGCTTGTGGTACCATCATATCCATATTTTTGTAGCATTTTAAAACCATTTCCATAATGATCTAAGGGTAAGCGATCTATTTTTATGTCATCTTATTCTCTATATAACCAGTGATTGACATCTTCTTCCAGGGATTCTTCTTCTAAGTTTCCCCATCTGATGAACAAGCATGAATCTAAACATCTGACTATCTCATTTCCTTTATCTTGTTTCATCACAGTATTCTAAGGTTTCCTGTCGTGCCCAAACTTTTGGGCTAAAAATGGAACATTTTTTTTTTTGAAACACTTAAACTGTCAAAATAATCTACATTTAAAGTGGAATCAAATAAGTCTTGTCTTAACTAGGATGTAAATAGAATGGTTTTCTAAGGTTGGATTAATTAACTAACTCAAATAAGCGACATTAATTAATGGAGATTAATTATTCCCAAGAGGGTTGTCGCAATTTGATTAGTTAATTTAATTATCTTAATTAAGTTACTGCTAATAAAATTCAAGGGGTAATCAGATATCTCAAATGCATTTAAAAATTATGTCGGGCTAATTGAATGATGATGAGGATATCTTAAATTAAAAATTTAATTAATCGAGCGCACACAAATTCATTATTTAAATCTAATCGATAAGGGTTCAAATTCCATAATGTCATTTGTCAAATAATTCCAATTTTATGCTATAGCCAAATTTAATTTCCCCTAAACCTTCAAATTTGACGATATAAATAATCTGGCCAACATTGGTCTCATAGGCTAAAAATTCGTAAAAATAATTAATAATTTTCAATTATAAATTCTCCCCAATTTAAAATATAACTTAACGTCCATATTTAATTGAATATATCAAATAACTATATAGTTTCCAAATAACTATATAGTTTCCTTAGTTGAATAATTTAAATCAATTATGCGATTAATGTAACCATATAACATTAATCTCCATTTTAAATCTTATAAAATAAACTATATTATAAATTAATTTTCTCCCAAATCAAATAAGGAGTTTTAAATAAATAACACATATGGCTAAAATTATATGGGGAGAATCATTTTCAAAATTTGGAAAGTATTTCCCCCTCTTCTTATTTTATTTTATTTTATTTTTTAATCTCAACCCTAACTAGGGTTGAGTAATTTTCTTCTATATTTTATTTAAATCCACTTAATAATCCCTCTCTTTTTATTTTTATATTATTAGCTACCCTAATGCTTTTTGTCTTTTATTTGTATGCAAACCCTAATCCGGATTTGGATTAGGGTTGCATATTTTATCCAACTAAAATTCTTAACTTAATGTATTTCCTTTACCCTAACCTGAAACTGGGTTAGGGTTTATCTCTTTCTTTTTTCTTTTTTTTTGTGTGTGCATGTTGTGTGTTATACAAGGTTCGGCCGAGAGGCACCGGCCGGATGGGAGCAAGGTGGTGGCCCCACCCAAAGGGAAGCCGCAGAGGGGGGAGGGTTTGCAGAGGTGGAGGTGGTGGCGTGGGGCTCCCCATTTGGGCTTGGCCGCAGCCAAGCCCTACGGGTCATGACCCACAGAGGTGGCTGCTGCCACCACTATGGGACGCCGCCCACATGGAATGGTCGAAGCCGTTACCCCTGTGGGTTGCAGCCCATGGTACGGTCGCGACCGCCGTAGTGGGATGCCACCCACAGGGAATGACCGAGGCGCTTCCCCTATGGGTTGCGGCGCACTGTGTGGGCAGGCCGCCCCTTGGGTCTCATCGCACGGGCCGAAGCCTCCCCTTTGGTACATTTTTTTTTTAAATTTCTTTTTTTAAAATATAATTGTATATTTATATACACACAGTTGCACATATAGGTTTTAAAAGTATATTTGTATTTATATTTAAATTTATATGTTTATAAATATGTATATATATTGCAGGGATAATTTAAAAGCTCTCTTTTTTTTTTGACAGAAACATGCAGGAATAATTTAAAATATAGATAGCATAGAAGATCTATATATTTCATTTCTTGCTAAATTAATGTAAAGTAAGATTTTAATTTCACATGTATACCAATATTCGTTTAGCTAGGTTATCTAGATTTTTAATATAACATTAAATTTATTAGGACTGTCAGATTTAACAGCTTGTTAAATATATCAAAAAAAGGGTTCATTTCTCTTATTTTCTAAATCTGTGGTTGCTCCTATATCTCTTTTTTTTAACAAACATATAACAAAAGACTTTGTAAACTAACAAGTTTATCTACAGCAATTCCTTTTTAAATAACTTAGCATGGTGAAGGTATTTAGTCCTCTTAGTCTAAGGCTAAATATGAATTTCATTTTCTTTTCTAAAATGCCTATAAACAGATAAATACCAGTACCAACTTTAGATTAAATCCCCTTTTTTTGAATACTTTCTAAAATATTTAAATAGGAAATAATTAATGACAGTAAACAACAACATTTCAGGAAAATACTAAAAAACACATTGCATTTCTTTTTTTTTGCATCTTTCATTTCTTTACCAAAATTGTAGAGATAAATAACAATAGATTTCAGTTTAAGATAGAATTAAATAAAATTAACAGTAGCATAACTTATTACAGAATTCTAATAAAAAATGTTTTTCTTATTTGAATCGTATGAACTCAAGT
Organism: Cryptomeria japonica; assembly: GCF_030272615.1. Classification (NCBI taxonomy): domain Eukaryota; kingdom Viridiplantae; phylum Streptophyta; class Pinopsida; order Cupressales; family Cupressaceae; genus Cryptomeria; species Cryptomeria japonica. The sequence continues at coordinate 605,029,288 of NC_081412.1, read as the reverse complement.
TGCCAAAAAAAATTTTTTACAATGGGGAAAATACCCAATTAGTCTCTCATCCTTAATAGATGAGGACTTAACTAAACAACACATTCCTATCTTTCAAAATAATTACAATAATACATATTTCTTTCTTTCTTTCTACAACTAAGTAAAATCTGCAACTCCTAGCTTTCTTTCCTCTTTCCAAGCAACCTGCATATAAAACATAATGTTGTGACCATGGGATGCTCACCTCTCAACCTAGGATTACTAGAAGCCACCCCCGAGCTTGGAGAACCAAGTCCTAGATAGGTTACACTCAAGAAAACACAAGCAAACAAGGGGAAAATAAAACACAATAAACACATTCCCTTCCCAAGCTGAAACTTCATCACATAATGTGATGTTTTACTAGGGTGGAAGTGGACCAAGTACCCTAGAGGAGATCTGCTAGATAGTAACTCATAGCCAACCAAGAAAACACAACAAAACTCATCTTAACCCCCATATCCTTATGACCCCCAAAGGCAAACATGTCTTATTTTCTCCCCTTATGACCCCTGAATGCATAAACAGAACTATGTAGCAAGGGTCACATGGACAAACCCTTGAGATCACTCTCATGATGAGAGCCTCTCACTCTAAGGCTGTCAAACTCCTTCCAACCCCAAGACCATTTTGCCCTCCCAAGGGTAAGATAGTCTTGGATACTCCCAACACAACAAAATGCATAAACAGAAAAAGAAAAAGAATCACGTAAAGCTTTCACAAATACAATGCAAGGGAAACTACAATATTTTCATTCAAGCATGTTACAAACAAAATTTAACATAAAAGTAAGATAATGCACCTACCTTGAATCTGCCAAGGGTATTCTAGGGAAAGCTTGGAGAAGAGTAGCCCAATCCACCAAAACTTTTCTGCAACACTTAGCCAAATTTTTTTGATTTTCCAACTAGTTTTTCCTTAAAAAATTATCCAAAATCTCCAAAGATGGAGAGTGGGTGATTAGCTCACTAAGCCTCAATCTCTAGCCTAAGAAGGCTTCTTTCACTCCTTCCAACCTCTTGGATAGAGTGAGGAACTCCCATTGGTTGGTCTTCCCTAGGTCTTACACACTCCCTAACCAAGGCACCTCAAGAAGAGGAATGAAATGGGGAAAAAGAATTACACCTATCAAGAAGGTTATCTAACCAAGGATGGCACTCTTATAGATGGAATTCGTCCATCTTGGGAAAACCACTTTTTTGGGTGGTTAAACAAGCCCTAGGGGAAAGACACACGGCCAAATTTGGCCTTCACCCATAGGTACCCCATGAGGCCTAATAAAAATTCTCTAAAACTAACTCTAGGAGTTGATTTAACCCTTAGAAAGTCCACCTAAAGTTAACCTATGGGTCAACTCTGAGTTGACCCTCCTTGTGGCTCACTAACCTAGATTTCTTGGTACCTTCAAGGATAATTTGGAAATATAACAATTAAACAAAAATGAATCTTTCCAAAAAGGTGACATGACAATTGCCAACACAAAATACAACATAGGTGTCAAGTGACACTACAAAATAATTCCACATCACAAATACACACATGGCAATTGTCCCTTGAATGATTTAAACAATTCAATAAAGACAATTTACACTCATGCAACATTTTACGTTTATGAATAAAATACAATACATACGGGGTGTTGTCTCTCCAAATAGACAACCCCTGGTTTTACGAACGTACATAGGCCTAGGCTTGATTCTCCATAATATTTCCATGGTCACATGGATAATTTCTTGCGCATCTCAATTTAAACATTAGTACTTTCCAATAGCCTCATAAAATATAAAACACATAATTAAAAATACAATTCAATCACTCTACATATAATTGACATTATACAATACAATTTGCCACATATCAAAGCAATTCACCAAGTAATTCATCATAACCCTCATAATTTAATCCATTCATAAGATATGCTATGAGGCCTCACCTCGACTCAGTCTGACATTCAATGGATTTTATTTTTAGACTATTATGGATACTATATTTTGATGCATTTTGGGACTTAGAACTTATATGATTTCAGGATTTGGATAACACTACTATGATTTGATGATTTACTTATATGCTTTATGAGATAGAACACTACATGATTGTTAGATAGGATGATATTGCAATGATAGATGTCGTTATTGAATTTGCAGGACTTTACTCTGAATATTGAACTATGATGTATGGTTAAGTTTATGTGAATTGGGATGAAATTGCTTATGAGAATTTGCTTGATAAAAGATGTATTTAATCTGTGCAGATGAAAATTGTATGCAAGTGATGATGTGTATTGTTATTCCTTTGAATTTTATTATATATGGATAATTTGGAAGTACTAATGTGTAAATTGAGATGCGCAGGACATTTACCATGTGACCATAGAAAATTACGGAGAACCAAACCTAGACTTATGTATGTTCGTAAGCCAGGGGTTGTCTATTTGGAGAGACAACACCCCGTTTGTGTTGTATTTTATTCGTAACAGTATATGCTGCATGAGTGTTAAGTGTTATTTAAATTTAATGTGTAAAAACCACAAGAGACAATTTCATATTTTAATTTGTAAAAGTGTTTTATTTGTGTCACTTGACACATGTGTGGACTTTAAATTTAAATGTTTTATTTGTGTCTCTTGGTGGGAAAGTGTTTAATTATAGTTCTTCTTGAATAAAATAATGTGTTGTCATAAATACTTTGGGAATATAATATTTGGGGTGGTCCACATATGTTTGACCCGAAAATAAATTTCAGAGGGGTTTAAAATGGGTTAAATGAACACCTAGGGGTAGTTTAATAGGGTTTCCTAAAGCCCATAAGGTATACCTAGGGGTTAAGGGGTAATTTTAGGCAAGTTTCTACTTTTTAATGATCTTTTTAACGCTTTAAAAATTGGCTTTTTTGAGTTGTGCGAAAATTGAAAATTAGAAGTTTAAATCTAATTAAGATCTTTCCTTTTGTAATGAGAGTCTTTTTGCATTTTGCTTTCTTCCCTTTTTGGTTTTTTTTAGAAACTTGTGAGAACTCAGAGAATGAGCTTCTTAAGGAAGATTTTGAGATTTTGAGGGTAATCACCCACTCTCCATTTTTGGAGACAAGAGAAATTTTGAAAAGAAAAAGAATAGAATGGAATAAAAATTTTAATTAAGGGTAGAAGAAGAAGAATCGTGGATTGGGCAGCTCTTCCTCAAATTTCAAAACTACCATTGGGCAGATTAAGGTTGGTCTGATTATTCGATTAAATGGTTATTTTCTTGCATGTGTTTGAGTGTCTGAATTGGTGAAGAAATCTGAGTTTTCTTGAATGGCTTGTTTTAGATATTCATTGAAGTTTTGCATTTTGCTTGATGTGTTTTGGGAGTTTTCTCAAGACCTCTTACTCTTGGGAGAGAAGAGGATCTTGTGGGTGGTAGCAGTGACAACCCTCGAGTGAGAGACTCTCATTTGAGAGCGATCACAAGGGATATTTGTGTGACCCTTGCTGCATGGCATGTTTGTGCAATGGGGGTCATAAGGAGAGATATAAGGCTAGAATGTCTTTGGGGGGGCATAAGGATTAAGGGGTTGAGATTCTTGATATATTTATTGTGCCATGAGGTGGCTACTTGTTTTTCCATACTTGCAGATCTCCTTAGGGTATTGGTCCACAACCACCCTTTGAAAAGATCATCACCAAAGTGTGGTGCTGTGAAGCCAAGTTGGGAGTGTGTCTGAAAATCTGTATGAATTTGCCTTCTATGTGTTTGCCTATTTGTTACCCATCTAGGAATTGGTTCTCCGAGCTCGGGGGTGGCTACCAATTAGCCTAGGCTGGGAGGTGAGCACTCTGTAGTCATATTTGTGTTTCTATTATGCAGGAAAGTCAGGAGAAGAGAATAGGAACCATGAAAAGATACAGAAGATTATTGTTGAAGATACTTAAATCCATTTGCAAATATTTGTTTTAATTTGATTCAGAAGTATGCCCTCATTCATAGAAATGAGAGGCAAGTTGTAATTCTTGAAAATAGACTTGAGGTTTATTGTTGTAGCTAAACAAAGAAACATCCTGTAAAATTTGCAGAATATCTTAGAGTTGTAAAAAAAAAACTTGTTTTATCTCTACTTCTGTTTTGTTTCAGAAAAAAGAAAAGCCTCCTTGAGTTGCATGCAAAAGCTTCTTTTGTATTATGGAAAAATTAGTTTTCAAATAAATTGTATCTATATTCTACTTGTTGAAAAGTATGAGTTATTTTGCTGAAAGATCCTAAGTATTTAAAAAGAATAAGGGTGTTTTAAGTAATTGTTTTATTAGTGGAAACATCAATGAATGTATTTTATTCAGAATAGTATGATGTATTTTAAGAAAAAAAAAAAGTGTTAGAATAAAAGTTTAGCAAAAGATCTACTTCAATTTCTTTTATTAGCAATTAAAATAAATAAATAAAAGAGCCTAAGTTTATATACCAATTATTTATATATATATATATATATATATATATATATATATATATATATATATATATATATATATATATATATATATATATACATTTATTTGTGCATATGAAATTTTGGTTTACATAATGCTTTCCCTTTATTATTTTGTTTAAAATTTTGTATGTAAATCTTATTAAAAAAATATATATATATTTTTATATATATTCACCCTTAAAACTTTTATATATATAAATTTGTATAAATATAAATATGTATATATATATATATATTTATATATAATATATTTTTAAAAAAAACTAAATTAAAAAAAAAGGGGGGAATTTTGGGTTCCACGCGGACCCCACTGTGTGTACACAGAGTGTGGGCCGCGCGGCGCCCACTGTGTGAACACACAGTGCGAGCCGCTTCGGCTCCCACTGTGTGGACACACAGTGGTCGGCCGCGGCCACCACTGTGTGGACACACAGTGGTGCGAGTCGCAAGCGGCGCCCACTGTGTGGACACACAGTGGTGCCGCGCCGCCACTGTGCGTTCACACAATGGCGCCCTCGGCCTTTCGCCTTCTTCAAACCCTGCATAAAAAAAATGGCCGCCGCCGTTGTTCGGCCCTGTGGAATTTTAGTGGTAATAAAAAAATAAAGAGATTAAACCCTAGCCTGAGTAGGGCTAGGGTAAATGAAATAAAATTTACATGATAGTTTAGAGTTGTTAATATACATATAAAAAAATAGAACCCTAATTAGGGTTGGAAAAATATTCATTATTATTTTGGAGTAAGTATTTAATTATAAATAAATATATATATATATATATATAATTCTGGTTATAATTTGGAGTAAGTAATTAATAGAAATTTAAATATGGTTGTTTAGACTATATAGTCATATTGGAGATTGAATTAATTTTCCACTCCTATTTCTTTAGCGTGATTGATTTAATAAACGTAATGACTAGGTATCTCGTGGAGATAAAATTAAACCAGTTAGTTTTCCGCAATTAGAATTAAACAAATTATCGATGCTTGGTTCGTTTTAGAATTAGCTCGAATATAATTATGGAAATTTCAATAACGCTTGTCGTGTGAGCGAACTTGTTAATTAATTAGTATTTTAAAAAAAAAATCGTTCCGTTTTTGCCCTAATTTTTGAGCATGACATTTTGGTATCAGAGCAAGGTTTCCACACTAGGAACCTTACTCACTTACGTTTCGCCTTAGAATATTTAAAATTATTATGTTAAATTGATCTTTGAAATTTAATTGAATTAATATTATTCTAAAACAAATTAATTAATTGTTTTGCCTTATTTTCCTCTTAGGATGCCTCCGACGATGCGACAAGCTCGCAAGCGTGGATGGGGTCCTAGACGTGTGCGCTTAGAACATGAAGAGGTAGAGAGGGAGGCATCGGTTCCAGAGGAGAACCCAGGAGCACCTCCCAAACAGCCAAATGAACCTAACCAAGACCTCTTAGTAGCCATTCAGAATCTTATTGGCATAGTTCAGGAAAGGATCCCAATAGAGAACCCTCAGGTTAGGAGTCATGACTCTGGGAGTCATAGATATGTTGATAGAGAATGAAGCAGGAGCCCAGCTCCGATTCCTGTAGAGAGTCACGGTGGTAACGAGCTAGAGTCTGTGCATATGCCAGGACCACCTCCAGTGGTGGAACCAGTTTATTTTGAGAGAGCTCGTCAAGATCCAGGGGATCTCATCAGGGAGGTCATGTGCCTCCAACCACCATCCTTCGGAGGTTCTACAGATGGAGTAGAGGCTGAGGCATGGCTTTTGAGTCTTGAGAGGTGCTTTGTGTTGCGTTCTTATGAGAGCAACTTGAAAGCACGTGTTGCAGTTCATCTTCTGAGAGGGACAACCTCCACTTGGTGGAGACAGGAAGAGTACAAATGCGGATTAGTTCCTGATACACTCACTTGGGAGATATTCACAGAGAGGTTCCGTGAGAGGTACCTATCAGAACACTTCAGGCAGTGTCGTATAGATGAATTTCACGATCTCCAACAAAAAGGCTTGTCAGTAACCCAGTATGAGAGTAAATTCTTTGAGTTGTTGCCTTATGTAGATTATCTAAAGGATGAGAAACTTCTTGTAAACCGCTTCATCAGGGGATTAAATGCCGGTATAGCCGGGCCTGTTAGGATGTCCGCCCCAGAGAGCCTTCGGGTTGCTGTAGAGAAGGCACTGATTATCGAGGAAATTCAGGTCAAACCACAGGATAGTAGGGATCGGTTTCAGAACCGAAATCCTGTACCTCAGACTTATGGATTCCAGAAACCACATTGGAAAGGGAAGAACCGAAATTCTTAGGGGTTCTCCAAACCCCTCCTCCACAACAGACACCACAGAACAAGAGGCAGAAGCCTCCACAGTATCAGAAAGGCTCCAAGCCCAAGCAGTGGCAGACTCAGGGATAGAAACGTGATCAAAGAGCATAGGGGTAGTACACACAGCCGACGGGGACTCAGCAGTCCTCTAGGGGTGGGTACAGCGGATCCAGTAGGACAGGAGGTCAGGCATTCTCTAGGCCTCAGGGTGCCCAGTTCCAGGCACGGGGTGCTTGCTTTACATGTGGAGCAATGGGGCATATGGCGAGGGATTGCCCTCAGGGACAGGTAGCAGGGAGTCAGCAGATGGCCGCTTCAGAGCCGACAGTTGGTGATATGGGCAGGTCCCATAGAGTATTCGCAGCGGTTGACAACCGCCAGGCTGAGCATCAGGCCATGGTTATCGAATCTTCAGGTATAATCAAAGGTAGCAATGTATCTATTTTGTTTGATTCGGGAGCTACTGAATCCTTTATATCTCCACTGGTTGTGGAGCGTTGCGGGCTAGTGACAACTAGGCAGGTTGTCAGTTGGGAAGTGGAATTAGCTTCAGGAGCTAGAGTGTCAGTGGAATCAGAGGTTAGGGCATGTCAGCTGCAGATTGGCAAGACCACCACTTTAGTAGACCTTAGAGTGACTCCACTTGGATCTTACGGAATCGTACTTGGCATGGATTGGCTTTATGCTCACAGGGCCAAGATGGATTGCCACCTGAAAAAGATCGAGTGTGAGGATGATCATGGTTCGCCCATAGTTATTACTGGGATTCAGAGGCCCGTGTCTCTTCGTATGATCTCCGCAATGCAGCTTAAGCGGAGCATGCGGAAGGGATGTCAGCTTTTTGCTATCACTATCAGTGACAGAGGAGAAGAGGAAGGAAAAGAAACATCGCTCGATGACCATCCTATCCTTAAGGGATATTCAGATGTTTTTCCTTCAAAGTTACCAGGAATGCCTCCCCGTAGAGATATTGACTTTCATATAGACCTAGTAGCAGGAGCCGAACCAGTTTCCAGAGCACCTTATAGGATGACCACAAATGAGCTAAATGAACTTAAAATTCAGCTTCAGGAACTTCTTGAGAAAGGTCATATTCATCCTAGCGTATCCCATTGGGGTGCACCAGTCATCTTCATGAAGAAGAAGGATGGGTCTCTCTGATTGTGTATGGATTATCGTCAGCTAAATAAAGTAACCATCAAGAACCGATATCTATTGCCCAGAATTGATGATTTATTCGACCAGCTTCAGGGTGCCAAAGTCTTTTCCAAAATAGATCTGAAGTAAGGATACCATCAGTTCAGAATAGTGGAAAGTGATATCCACAAGACCGCATTTCGCACTAGATATGGTCACTATGAGTTTACCGTAGTCCCCTTCGGACTTACGAATGCCCCAGCAGTTTTTATGAGCCTCATGAATGGGGTGTTCCGTACCTTTCTGGACCGTTTTGTTTTTGTGTTCCTCGATGATATACTGATATATTCTCGGAATGAGAAGGAGCATGAGGAGCACTTGAAACAAGTATTGCAGTGTTTGCGGGATAACCAGTTGTTTGGCAGCCTATCGAAGTGTGCTTTCTTTCGGTCTGAGGTCAAGTACCTTGGGCACGTTATTTCCGGTGATGGGATCTTAGTTGACCCATCAAAGATTAGGGCTATTATGGATTGGCCAGCACCTACCAGTGTGACAGAGGTCAGGAGTTTCATGGGTTTAGCAAGGTATTACCGACGTTTTGTCGAGGGTTTCTCCAGAGTCGCACACCCTATTACTTCTTTTCAGCATAAATGGAAGAGATTTTAGTGGACAGAGAAGTGCGAGAAGGCCTTTCAACAACTCAAGAAGGAACTTACTAGCGCTCCTATCCTTGTTGTACCAGATCCTACAGCAGATTTCTTGGTTTGTACAGATGCTTCTCTAGAGGGTTTAGGGGCAGTTCTTATGTAGGATGGTAGGGCCATAGCTTTCGAGTCTAGGAAACTTAAGACTCATGAACTTAATTATCCCACTCATGACCTTGAGCTTGCAGCAGTAGTGCATGCACTTGTGAGGTGGAGACACTTCCTTTTAGGACATCACTTCGAGTTGCATTCAGATCATCAGAGTCTTCAGTACATCTTCACTCAGCCGAACCTTAATGCCCGTCAGAGGAGATGGATGGAGTTCTTGTGCGGATATGATTTTGACGTTCACTACATCAAAGGTAAGGAAAACGTAGTTGCAGATGCCTTGAGTAGGAGATGTCACAAGGTTTACACCATATCCATGGGCACAAACTTGAGAGACCGTATACTTCGGCACTTGTTAGAGGATGGATGGTATGCAGAGGTTTGTCAGGTATTACGTTCTCAGGTTACTCTAGAAGGGAAATATGTGGATTATTCTTTGGAGTCCGATGGACTGTTATGCCACAGAGGGCGCATTTATGTACCTTCCTCCGGAGGGTTGCGAGAGTTCATTGTCATGGAAGCTCATAGAGCTCCTTATGCAGCAAATCCCGGAGTTAAGAAGTTGCATGCTGACTTGAGACAGTTGTATCATTGGCCGGGAATGCGGCAGCTCATTGTTGAGATAGTAGCTCGATGTCTCGAGTGTCAGAGGGTAAAGGCAGAGCACCGCCATCCAGGTGGGTTGCTTCAGTCTCATGCTATACCAGAGTGGAAGTGGGACACTATATCCATGGATTTCATCATTGGTCTCCCTATGTCTTCTCGTCGCCATGATGCTATCTTGGTGACAGTTGACAAGTTGACCAAAGTAGCTCACTTTTCACCAGTTCGTACCACATTCACAGCTCCAGTAGTAGCACAGGTGTTCTTGCGAGACATTGTTAGACTTCACGGCATGCCCCGCAAGATTATATCTGATAGGGATTCTCTTTTCACTTCTTCCTTTTGGAAGTCATTACAGGCAGCTATGGGCACTAAGCTCAATTTTAGTACAGCCTATCACCCAGAGACAGATGGTTAGAAAGAGAGGGTCAATCAGGTGTTAGAGGATATGCTTCACATGTACGTCATGGATCATCAGACCCGGTGGGAGGAGTATCTTCCCTTAGTGAAGTTTGCCTATAACAATGGGCATCACACTTCTTTGAGGATGCCACCCTATCAGGCACTATACGGTAGGCCTTGTAGGACGCCCTTGAGTTGGGATTGCATAGAGGATAGAGTTGCTATTGGTCCTGAGTTAGTTCAGGATATGGAACAGCAGGTGGATTTGATTAGGCAGCGTCTCAGAGAGGCTCAGGATAGACAGAAGAAATATGCCGATGCAAAGAGGATAGATCATAGCTACTTGGTTGGAGATAGAGTTTTCTTGAGAGTGCGACCGCATAAGAGTCCAATCCATTATGGAAAGGGTTCTAAGCTCACACCTTGCTTTGTAGGACCTTTTGAGATTCTGGAGAGGATAGGCCCAGTTGCCTACCGTTTAGCGTTGCCACCTAGCTTGTCATGCATCCACGATGTGTTTCATGTTTCAGTTTTGAGAAAATATATCTATGATGAGTCTCACATTTTAGATTGGGATGCCTTGCAGGTGGAGTCAGATGGGCAGCTACCTTTGGAGCCCATTTGCATTTTGGCACGCTGGACATTGGCCCTTCGAGGTCGAGAGCTGGACCAGGTTAGGGTCCAGTGGGATTGTTATGATGAGGTTATGGCTTCATGGGAGGACACAACACGTATGAGATCAAAGTACCCCCACCTCTTTGATGAACTCCAGGAGGAAGTTCATGCCTAGAGGGGGAGGATGTGAGGCCTCACCTCGACTCAGTCTGACATTCAGTGGATTTTATTTTTAGACTATTATGGATACTTTATTTTGGTGCATTTTGGGACTTAGAACTTATATGATTTTAGGATTTGGATAACACTGCTATGATTTGATGATTTACTTATATGCTTTATGAGATAGAACACTACATGATTGTTAGATAGGATGATATGCAAAAATTGAAAATTAGAAGTTTAAATCTAATTAAGATCTTTCCTTTTGTAATGAGAGTCTTTTTGCATTTTGCTTTCTTTCCTTGTTGGTTTTTTTTAGAAACTTGTGAGAACTCAGAGAATGAGCTTCTTAAGGAAGATTTTGAGATTTTGAGGGTAATCACCCACTCTCCATTTTTGGAGACAAGAGAAATTTTGAAAAGAAAAAGAATAGAATGGAATAAAAATTTTAATTAAGGGTAGAAGAAGAAGAATCGTGGATTGGGCAGCTCTTCCTCAAATTTCAAAACTACCATTGGGCAGATTAAGGTTGGTCTGATTATTGGATTAAATGGTTATTTTCTTGCATGTGTTTGAGTGTCTGAATTGGTGAAGAAATCTGAGTTTTCTTGAATGGCTTGTTTTAGATATTCATTGAAGTTTTGCATTTTGCTTGATGTGTTTTGGGAGTTTTCTCAAGACCTCTTACTCTTGGGAGAGAAGAGGATCTTGTGGGTGGTAGCAGTGACAACCCTCGAGTGAGAGACTCTCGTTTGAGAGCGATCACAAGGGATATTTGTGTGACCCTTGCTGCATGGCATGTTTGTGCAATGGGGGTCATAAGGAGAGATATAAGGCTAGAATGCCTTTGGGGGGCATAAGGATTAAGGGGTTGAGATTCTTGATATATTTATTGTGCCATGAGGTGGCTACTTGTTTTTCCATACTTGCAGTTCTCCTCAGAGTATTGGTCCACTACCACCCTTTGAAAAGATCATCACCAAAGTGTGGTGCTCTGAAGCCAAGTTGGGAGTGTGTCTGAAAATCTGTATGAATTTGCCTTCTGTGTGTTTGCATGTTTGTTACCCATCTAGGAATTGGTTCTCCGAGCTCGGGGGTGGCTACCAGTTAGCCTAGGCTGGGAGGTGAGCACTCTGTAGTCATATTTGTGTTTCTATTATGCAGGAAAGTTAGGAGAAGAGAATAGGAACCATGAAAAGATACAGAAGATTATTGTTGAAGATACTTAAATCCATTTGCAAATATTTGTTTTAATTTGATTCAGAAGTATGCCCTCATTCATAGAAATGAGAGGCAAGTTGTAATTCTTGAAAATAGACTTGAGGTTTATTGTTGTAGCTAAACAAAGAAACATCCTGTAAAATTTGCAGAATATCTTAGAGTTGTAAAAAAAAAACTTGTTTTATCTCTACTTCTGTTTTGTTTCAGAAAAAAGAAAAGCCTCCTTGAGTTGCATGCAAAAGCTTCTTTTGTATTATGGAAAAATTAGTTTTCAAATAAATTGTATCTATATTCTACTTGTTGAAAAGTATGAGTTATTTTGCTGAAAGATCCTAAGTATTTAAAAAGAATAAGGGTGTTTTAAGTAATTGTTTTATTAGTGGAAAAATCAATGAATGTATTTTATTCAGAATAGTATGATGTATTTTAAGAAAAAAAAAAAGTGTTAGAATAAAAGTTTAGCAAAAGATCCACTTCAATTTCTTTTATTAGCAATTAAAATAAATAAATAAAAGAGCCTAAGTTTATATACCAATTATATTTATATATATATATATATATTTATATATACATTTATTTGTGCACATGAAATTTTGGTTTACATAATGCTTTCCCTTTGTTATTTTTTAAAAAATTTTGTATGTAAATCTTATTAAAAAATATATGTATATATTTTCATATATATTCACCCTTAAAACTTTTATATATATAAATTTGTATAAATATAAATATGTATATATATATATATATATTTATATATAATATATTTAAAAAAAAAACTAAATTAAAAAAAAGAGGGGGGAATTTTGGGTTCCACACGGACCCCACTGTGTGTACACACAGTATGGGCCGCGCGGCGCCCACTGTGTGAACACACAGTGCGAGCCGCTTCGGCTCCCACTGTGTGGACACACAGTGGTCGGCCGCGGCCGCCACTGTGTGGACACACAGTGGTGCGAGCAGCAAGCGGGGCCCACTGTGTGGACACACAGTGGTGCCGCGCCGCCACTGTACATTCACACAGTGGCGCCCTCGGTCCTTCGCCTTCTTCAAACCCTGCATAAAAAAAATTGCCGCCGCCATTGTTCAGCCCTGTGGAATTTTAGTGGTAATAAAAAAATAAAGAGATTAAACCCTAGCTCGGGTAGGGCTAGGGTAAATGAAATAAAATTTACATGATAGTTTAGAGTTGTTAATATACATATAAAAAAATAGAACCCTAATTAGGGTTGGAAAAATATTGATTATTATTTTGGAGTAAGTATTTAATTATATATATATATATATATATATATATATAATTCTGGTTATAATTTGGAGTAAGTAATTAATAGAAATTTAAATATGGTTGTTTAGACTATATAGTCATATTGGAGATTGAATTAATTTTCCACTCCTATTTCTTTAGCGTGATTGATTTAATAAACGTAATGACTAGGTATCTCATGGAGATAAAATTAAACCAGTTAGTTTTCCGCAATTAGAATTAAACAAATTATCGATGCTTGGTTCGTTTTAGAATTAGCTCGAATATAATTATGGAAATTTCAATAACGCTTGTCGTGTGAGCGAACTTGTTAATTAATTAGTATTTTAAAAAAAAAATCGTTCCCTTTTTGCCCTAATTTTTGGGCATGACATTTTGGTATCAGAGCAAGGTTTCCACACTAGGAACCTTACTCACTTACGTTTCGCCTTAGAATACTTAAAATTATTATGTTAAATTGATCTTTGAAATTTAATTGAATTAATATTATTCTAAAACAAATTAATTAATTGTTTTGCCTTATTTTCCTCTTAGGATGCCTCCGATGATGCGACAAGCTCGCAAGCACGGACGGGGTCCTAGACGTGTGCACTTAGCACATGAAGAGGTAGAGAGGGAGGCATCGGTTCCAGAGGAGAACCCAGGAGCACCTCCCGAACAGCCAAATGAACCTAACCAAGACCTCTCAGTAGCCATTCAGAATCTTATTGGCATAGTTAAGGAAAGGATCCTAGCAGAGAACCCTCAGGTTAGGAGTCATGACTCTGGGAGTCATAGATCTGTTGATAGAGAATGAAGCAGGAGCCCAGCTCTGATTCCTGTAGAGAGTCAGGGTGGTAATGAGCCAGAGTCTGTGCATATGCTAGGACCACCTCCAGCGGTGGAACCAGTTTATTTTGAGAGAGCTTGTCAAGATCCAGGGGATCTCATCAGGGAGGTCATGCGCCTCCAACCACCATCCTTCGGAGGTTCTACAGATGGAGTAGAGGCCGAGGCATGGCTTTTAAGTCTTGAGAGGTGCTTTGCGTTGCGTTCTTATGAGAGCAACTTGAAAGCACGTGTTGCAGTTCATCTTCTGAGAGGGACAGCCTCCACTTGGTGGAGACAGGAAGAGTACAAATGCGGATTAGTTCCTGATACACTCACTTGGGAGATATTCACAGAGAGGTTCCGTGAGAGGTACCTATCAGAACATTTCAGGCAGTGTCGTATAGACGAATTTCACGATCTCCAACAAAAAGGCTTGTCAGTAACCCAGTATGAGAGTAAATTCTTTGAGTTGTTGCCTTATGTAGATTATCTAAAGGATGAGAAACTTCTTGTAAACCTCTTCATCAGGGGATTAAATGCCGGTATAGTCGGGCCTGTTAGGATGTCCGCCCCAGAGAGCCTTCGGGTTGCTGTAGAGAAGGCACTGATTGCCGAGGAAATTTAGGTCAAACCACAAGACAATAGGGATCGGTTTCAGAACCGAAATCCCACAACTCAGACTTATGCATTCCAGAAACCACATTGGAAAGGGAACAACCAAAATTCTCAGGGGTTCTCCAAACCCCCTCCTCCATAATAGACACCACAGAAGCAGAGGCAGAAGCCTCCACAGTATCAGCAGGGCTCCAAGCCCAAGCAGTGGCAGACTCAGGGACAGAAACGTGATCAGAGAGCACAGGGGCAATACACACAACCGACGGGGGCTTAGCAGTCCTCTAGAGGTGGGTACAGCGGATCCAGTAGGACAGGAGGTCAGGCATTCTCTAGGCCTCAGGGTGCCCAGTTCCAGGCACGGGGTGCTTGCTTTACATGTGGAGCAATGGGGCATATGGCGAGGGATTGCCCTCAGGGACAAGTAGCAGGGAGTCAGTGGATGGCCGCTTCAGAGCTAACAGTTGTTGATATGGGCAGGTCCCATAGAGTATTTGCAGCGGTTGACAACTGCCAGGCTGAGCATCAGGCCATGGTTATCGAATCTTTAGGTATAATCAAAGGTAAAAATGTATCCATTTTGTTTGATTCAGGAGCTACTGACTCCTTTATATCTCCATTGGTTGTGGAGCGTTGCGGGCTAGTGGCAACTAGGCAGGGTGTCAGTTGGGAAGTGGAATTAGCTTCAGGAGCTAGAGTGTCAGTGGAATCAGAGGTTAGGGCATGTCAGTTGCAGATTGGCAAGACCACCACTTTAGTAGACCTTAGAGTGACTCCACTTGGATCTTACGGAATCGTACTTGGCATGGATTGGCTTTATGCTCACAGGGCCAAGATGGATTGCCGCCTGAAAAAGATCGAGTGCGAGGATGATCATGGTTCACCCATAGTTATTACCGGGATTCAAAGGGCCGTGTCTCTTTGTATGATCTCCGCAATGCAGCTTAAGCAGAGCATGCGGAAGGGATGTCAGCTTTTTGCTATCACTATCAGTGATAGAGGAGAAGAGGAAGAAAAAGAAACATCACTCAATGACCATCCTATCCTTAAGGGATATTCAGATGTTTTTCCTTCAGAGTTACTGGGAATGCCTCCCTGTAGAGAGATTGACTTTCATATAGACCTAGTAGCAGGAGCCGAACCAGTTTCCAGAGCACCTTATAGGATGACCACAAGTGAGCTAAATGAACTTAAAACTCAGCTTGAGGAACTTCTTGAGAAAGGTCATATTCGTCCTAACGTATCCCCTTGGGGTGCACCAGTCATCTTCGTGAAGAAGAAGGATGGGTCTCCCCGATTGTGGATGGATTATCGTCAGCTAAATAAAGTAACCATCAAGAACCGATATCCATTGCCCAGAATAGATGATTTATTCGACCAGCTTTAGGGTGCCAAAGTCTTTTCCAAAATAGATCTGAAGTCAAGATACCATCAGTTGAGAATAGTGGAAAGTGATATCCACAAGACCGCATTTCGTACTAGATATGGTCACTATGAGTTTATCGTAGTCCCCTTCGGACTTACGAATGCCCCAGCAGTTTTTATGAGCCTCATGAATGGGGTGTCCGTACCTTTTTGGACTGTTTTGTTATTGTGTTCCTCGATGATATACTGATATATTCTCGGAATGAGAAGGTGCATGAGGAGCACCTAAAACAAGTATTGCAGTGTTTGCGGGATAACCAGTTGTTTGGCAGCCTATCGAAGTGTGCTTTCTTTCGATCTGAGGTCAAGTACCTTGGGCACGTTATTTCCGGTGATGGGATCTTAGTTGACCCATCAAACATTAGGGCTATTATGGATTGGCCAGCACCTACCAGTGTGACAGAGGTCAGGAGTTTCATGGGTTTAACAGGGTATTACCGACGTTTTGTCGAGGGTTTCTCCAGAGTCGCACACCCTATTACTTCTCTTCAGCATAAATGGAAGAAATTTGAGTGGACAGAGCAGTGCGAGAAGGCCTTTCAGGAACTCAAGAAGGAACTTACTAGCGCTCATATCCTTGTTGTACCAGATCCTACAACGGATTTCATGGTTTGTACAGATGCTTCTCTAGAGGGGTTAGGGGCAGTTCTTATGTAGGATGGTAGGGCCATAGCTTTCGAGTCTAGGAAACTTAAGACTCATGAACTTAATTATCCCACTCACGACCTTGAGCTTGCAGCAGTAGTGCATGCACTTGTGAGGTGGAGACACTTCCTTTTAGGACATCACTTCGAGTTGCATTCAGATCATCAGAGTCTTCAGTACATCTTCACTCAGCCGAACCTTAATGCCCGTCAGAGGAGATGGATGGAGTTCTTGTGCGCATATGATTTTGACGTTCACTACATCAAAGGTAAGGAAAACGTAGTTGCAGATGGCTTGAGTAGGAGACGTCACAAGGTTTACACCATATCCATGGGCAAAGACTTGAGAGACCATATACTTTGGCACTTGTCAGAGAATGGATGGTATGCAGAGGTTTGTCAGGTATTACGTTCTCAGGTTACTCTAGAAGGGAAATATGTGGATTATTCTTTGGAGTCCGATGGACTGTTATGCCACAGAGGGCGGATTTATGTACCTTCCTCCAAAGGGTTGCGAGAGTTCATTATCATGGAAGCTCACAGAGCTCCTTATGCAGCGCATCCCAGAGTTAAGAAGTTGCATGCTGACTTGAGATAGTTGTATCATTGGTCGGGAATGCGGCAGCTCATTGATGAGATAGTAGCTCGATGTCTCGAGTGTCAAAGGGTAAAGGCAGAGCACCGCCATCCAGGTGGGTTGCTTCAGTCTCATGCTATACCAAAGTGGAAGTGGGACACTATATTCATGGATTTCATCATTGGTCTCCCTATGTCTTCTCATCGCCATGATGCTATCTTGGTGACAGTTGACAAGTTGACCAAAGTAGCTCACTTTTCACCAGTTTGTACCACATTCACAGCTCCAGCAGTAGCACAGGTGTTCTTGTGAGACATTGTTAGACTTCATGGCGTGCCCCGCAAGATTATATCTGACAGGGATTCTCTTTTCACTTCTTCCATTTGCAAGTCATTACAGGCAGCTATGGGCGCTAAGTTCAATTTCAGTACAGCCTATCACCCGGAGACAGATGGTCAGACAGAGAGGGTCAATCAGGTGTTAGAGGATATGCTTCACATGTACGTCATGGATCATCAGACCCGGTGAGAGGAGTATCTTACCTTAGTGGAGTTTGCCTATAACAATGGGCATCACACTTCTTTGGGGATGCCACCCTATCAGGCACTATACGGCAGGCCTTGTAGGACGCCCTTGAGTTGGGATCACATAGAGGATAGAGTTGCTATTGGTCCTGAGTTAGTTCAGGATATGGAATAGCAGGTGGATTTGATTAGGCAGTGTCTTAGAGAGGCTCAGGATAGACAGAAGAAATATGCCGATGCAAAGAGGATAGATCATAGCTACTTGGTTGGAGACAGAGTTTTCTTGAGTGTGCGACCGCATAAGAGTCCAATCCGTTATGGAAAGGGTTCTAAGCTCGCACCTTTCTTTGTAGGACCTTTTGAGATTCTGGAGAGGATAGGCCCAGTTGCCTACCGTTTAGCGTTGCCACCTAGCCTGTCATACATCCACGATGTGTTTCATGTTTCAGTTTTGAGAAAATATATCTATGACGAGTCTAACATTTTAGATTGGGATGCCTTGCAGGTGGAGTCGGATGGGCAGCTGCCTTTGGAGCCCATTCGCATTTTGGCACGCCGGACATTGGCCCTTCGAGGTTGAGAGCTAGACCAGGTTAGGGTCCAGTGGGATTGTTATGATGAGGTTACGGCTTCATGGGAGGATGCAATACGTATGAGATCAGAGTACCCCCACCTCTTTGATGAACTCCAGGAGGAAGTTCATGCCTAGAGGGGGAGGATGTGAGGCCTCACCTCGACTCAGTCTGACAT
The DNA here is from genome assembly GCF_030272615.1 of Cryptomeria japonica. Taxonomy (NCBI): domain Eukaryota; kingdom Viridiplantae; phylum Streptophyta; class Pinopsida; order Cupressales; family Cupressaceae; genus Cryptomeria; species Cryptomeria japonica. The sequence continues at coordinate 605,010,935 of NC_081412.1, read as the reverse complement.
TCAGTGGATTTTATTTTTAGACTATTATGGATACTATATTTTGATGCATTTTGGGACTTAGAACTTATATGATTTCAAGATTTGGATAACACTGCTATGATTTGATGATTTACTTATATGCTTTATGAGATAGAACACTACATGATTGTCAGATAGGATGATATTGCAATGATAGATGTCGTTTTTGAATTTGCAGGACTTTACTCTGAATATTGAACTATGATGTATGGTTAAGTTTATGTGAATTGGGATGAAATTGCTTATGAGAATTTGCTTGATAAAAGATGTATTTAATCTGTGCAGATGAAAATTGTATGCAAGTGATGATGTGTATTGTTATTCCTTTGAATTTTATTATATATGGATAATTTGGAAGTACTAATGTGTAAATTGAGATGCGCAGGACATTTACCATGTGACCATGGAAAATTACGGAGAACCAAACCTAGACTTATGTAAGTTTGTAAGCCAGGGGTTGTCTATTTGGAGAGACAACACCCCGTTTGTGTTGTATTTTATTCATAACAGTATATGCTGCATGAGTGTTAAGTGTTATTTAAATTTAATGTGTAAAAACCACAAGAGACAATTTCATATTTTAATTTGTAAAAGTGTTTTATTTGTGTCACTTGACACATGTGTGGATTTTAAATTTAAATGTTTTATTTGTGTCTCTTGGTGGGAAAGTGTTTAATTATAGTTCTTCTTGAATAAAATAATGTGTTGTCATAAATACTTTGGGAATATAATATTTGGGGTGGTCAACATATGTTTGACCCGAAAATAAACTTCAGAGGGGTTTAAAATGGGTTAAATGAACACCTAGGGGTAGTTTAATAGGGTTTCCCAAAGCCCATAAGGTATACCTAGGGGTTAGGGGTAATTCTAGGCAAGTTTCTACTTTTTAATGATCTTTTTAACGCTTTAAAAATTGGCTTTTTTGAGTTGTGCAAAAATTGAAAATTAGAAGTTTAAATCTAATTAAGATCTTTCCTTTTGTAATGAGAGTCTTTTTGCATTTTGCTTTCTTTCCTTTTTGGTTTTTTTTAGAAACTTGTGAGAACTCAGAGAATGAGCTTCTTAAGGAAGATTTTGAGATTTTGAGGGTAATCACCCACTCTCCATTTTTGGAGACAAGAGAAATTTTGAAAAGAAAAATAATAGAATGGAATAAAAATTTTAATTAAGGGTAGAAGAAGAAGAATCGTGGATTGGGCAGCTCTTCCTCAAATTTCAAAACTACCATTGGGCAGATTAAGGTTGGTCTGATTATTCGATTAAATGGTTATTTTCTTGCATGTGTTTGAGTGTCTGAATTGGTGAAGAAATATGAGTTTTCTTGAATGGCTTGTTTTAGATATTCATTGAAGTTTTTCATTTTGCTTGATGTGTTTTGGGAGTTTTCTCAAGACCTCTTACTCTTGGGAGAGAAGAGGATCTTGTGGGTGGTAGCAGTGACAACCCTCGAGTGAGAGACTCTCGTTTGAGAGTGATCACAAGGGATATTTGTGTGACCCTTGCTGCATGGCATGTTTGTGCAATGGGGTCCTAAGGAGGGATATAAGGCTAGAATTCCTTTGGGGGGGCATAAGGATTAAGGGGTTGAGATTCTTGATATATTTATTGTGCCATGAGGTGGCTACTTGTTTTTCCATACTTACAGTTCTCCTCAGGGTATTGGTCCACTACCACCCTTTGAAAAGATCATCACCAAAGTGTGGTGCTGTGAAGCCAAGTTGGGAGTGTGTCTGAAAAACTGTATGAATTTGCCTTCTATGTGTTTGCCTGTTTGTTACCCGTCTAGGAATTGGTTCTCCGAGCTCGGGGGTGGCTACTAGTTAGCCTAGGCTGGGAGGTGAGCACTCTATAGTCATATTTGTGTTTCTATTATGCAGGAAAGTCAGGAGAAGAGAATAGGAACCATGAAAAGATACAGAAGATTATTGTTGAAGATACTTAAATCCATTTGCAAATATTTGTTTTAATTTGATTCAGAAGTATGCCCTCATTCATAGAAATGAGAGGCAAGTTTTAATTCTTGAAAATAGACTTGATGTTTATTGTTGTAGCTAAACAAAGAAATATCTTGTAAAATTTGCAAAATATCTTAGAGTTGTAAAAAAAAAACTTGTTTTATCTCTACTTCTGTTTTGTTTCAGAAAAAAGAAAAGTCTCCTTGAGTTGCATGCAAAAGCTTCTTTTGAATTATGGAAAAATTAGTTTTCAAATAAATTGTATCTATATTCTACTTGTTGAAAAGTATGAGTTATTTTGCTGAAAGATCCTAAGTATTTAAAAAGAATAAGGGTGTTTTAAGTAATTGTTTTATTAGTGGAAAAATCAATGAATGTATTTTATTCAGAATAGTATGATGTATTTTAAGAAAAAAAAAAAGTGTTAGAATAAAAGTTTAGCAAAAGAGCTACTTCAATTTTTTTAATCAGCAATTAAAATAAATAAATAAAAGAGCCTAAGTTTATATACCAATTATATATATATATATATACATTTATTTGTGCACATGAAATTTTGGTTTACATAATGCTTTCCCTTTTTTATTTTGTTTAAAATTTTGTATGTAAATCTTATTAAAAAAATATATATATATTTTTATATATATTCACCCTTAAAACTTTTATATATATAAATTTGTATAAATATAAATATGTATATATATATATATATTTATATATAATATATTTTAAAAAAAAACTAAATTAAAAAAAAAAGGGGGGAATTTTGGGTTCCACGCGGACCCCATTGTGTGTACACAGAGTGTGGGCCGCGCGGCGCCCACTGTGTGAACACACAGTGCGAGCCGCTTCGGCTCCCACTATGTGGACACACAGTGGTCGGCCGCGGCCGCCATTGTGTGGACACACAGTGGTGCGAGCCGCAAGCGGTGCCCACTGTGTGGACACACAATGGTGCCGCGCCGCCACTATGCATTCACACAGTGGCGCCCTCGGCCCTTCGCCTTCTTCAAACCCTGCATAAAAAAAATGGCTGCCGCCGTTGTTCGGCCCTGTGGAATTTTAGTGGTAATAAAAAAATAAAGAGATTAAACCCTAGCCCGGGTAGGGCTAGGGTAAATGAAATAAAATTTACATGATAGTTTAGAGTTGTTAATATACATATAAAAAAATAGAACCCTAATTAGGGTTGGAAAAATATTGATTATTATTTTGGAGTAAGTATTTAATTATAAATATATATATATATAATTCTTGTTATAATTTGGAGTAAATAATTAATAGAAATTTAAATATGGTTGTTTAGACTATATAGTCATATTGGAGATTGAATTAATTTTTCACTCCTATTTCTTTAGCGTGATTGATTTAATAAACGTAATGACTAGGTATCTCGTGGAGATAAAATTAAACCAGTTAGTTTTCCGCAATTAGAATTAAACAAATTATCGATGCTTGGTTCGTTTTAGAATTAGCTCGAATATAATTATGGAAATTTCAATAACGCTTGTCGTGTGAGCGAACTTGTTAATTAATTAGTATTTCAAAAAAAAAATCGTTCCGTTTTTGCCCTAATTTTTGGGCATGACATTTTGGTATCAGAGCAAGGTTTCCACACTAGGAACCTTACTCACTTACGTTTCGCCTTAGAATATTTAAAATTATTATGTTAAATTGATCTTTGAAATTTAATTGAATTAATATTATTCTAAAACAAATTAATTAATTGTTTTGCCTTATTTTCCTCTTAGGATGCCTCCGACGACGCGACAAGCTCACAAGCGCGGACGGGGTCCTAGACGTGTGCGCTTAGCACATGAAGAGGTAGAGAGGGAGGCATCAGTTCCAGAGGAGAACCCAGGAGCACCTCCCGAATAGCCAAATGAACCTAACCAAGACCTCTTAGTAGCCATTCTGAATCTTATTGGCATAGTTCAGGAAAGGATCCTAGCAGAGAACCCTCAGGTTAGGAGTCATGACTCTGGGAGTCATAGATCTGTTGATAGAGAATGAAGCAGGAGCCCAGCTCCGATTCCTGTAGAGAGTCAGGGTGGTAACGAGCCAGAGTCTGTGCATATGCCAGGACCACCTCCAGCGGTGGAACCAGTTTATTTTGAGAGAGCTCGTCAAGATCCAGGGGATCTCATCAGGGAGGTCATGCGCCTCCAACCACCATCCTTCGAAGGTTCTACAGATGGAGTAGAGGCCGAGGCATGGCTTCTGAGTCTTGAGAGGTGCTTTGCGTTGTGTTCTTATGAGAGCAACTTGAAAGCATGTGTTGCAGTTCATCTTCTGAGAGGGACAACCTCCACTTGGTGGAGACAGGAAGAGTACAAATGCGGATTAGTTCCTGATACACTCACTTGGGAGATATTCACAAAGAGGTTCCATGAGAGGTACCTATCAGAACACTTCAGGCAATGTCGTATAGACGAATTTCACGATCTCCAACAAAAAGGCTTGTCAGTAACCCAGTATGAGCGTAAATTCTTTGAGTTGTTGCCTTATGTAGATTATCTAAAGGATGAGAAACTTCTTGTAAACCGCTTCATCAGGGGATTAAATGCCGGTATAGCCGGGCCTGTTAGGATGTCCGCTCTAGAGAGCCTTCGGGTTGCTCTAGAGAAGGCACTGATTGCCGAGGAAATTCAGGTCAAACCACAGGACAATAGGGATCGGTTTCAGAACTGAAATCCCGCACCTTAGACTTATGGATTCCAGAAACCACATTGGAAAGGGTACAACCGAAATTCTCAAGGGTTCTCCAAACCCCCTCCTCCACAATAGACACCACAGAACCAGAGGCAGAAGCCTCCATAGTATCAGCAGGGCTCCAAGCCCAAGCAGTGGCAGACTCAGGGACAGAAACGTGATCAGAGAGCACAGGGGCAGTACACATAGCCGACGGGGACTCAGCAGTCCTCTAGGGGTGGGTACAGCGGATCCAGTAGGACAGGAGGTCAGGCATTCTCTAGGCCTCAGGGTGCCCAGTTCCAGGCACGGGGTGCTTGCTTTACATGTGGAGTAATGGGGCATATGGCGAGGGATTGCCCTCAGGGACAGGTAGCAGGGAGTCAGCAGATGGCCGCTTCAAAGCTGACAGTTGGTGATATGGAGAGGTCCCATAGAGTATTCACAGTGGTTGACAACCGCTAGGCTGAGCATCAGGCCACGGTTATCGAATCTTCAGGTATAATCAAAGGTAACAATGTATCTATTTTGTTTGATTCAAGAGCTATTGACTCCTTTATATCTCCATTGGTTGTGGAGCATTGCGGGCTAGTGGCAACTAGGCAGAGTGTCAGTTGGGAAGTGGAATTAGCTTCAGGAGCTAGAGTGTCAGTGGAATCAGAGGTTAGGGCATGTTAGCTGCAGATTGGCAAGACCACCACTTTAGTAGACCTTAGAGTGACTCCACTTGGATCTTACGGAATCGTACTTGGCATGGATTGGCTTTATGCTCACAGGGCCAAGATGGATTGCCGCCTAAAAAAGATCGAGTGTGAGGATGATCATGGTTCGCCCATAGTTATTACCGGGATTCAGAGGCTCGTGTCTCTTTGTATGATCTCCGCAATGCAACTTAAGTAGAGCATGCGGAAGGGATGCCAACTTTTTGCTATCACTATCAATGACAGAGGAGAAGAGGAAGAAAAAGAAACATCACTCGATGACCATCCTATCCTTAAGGGATATTCAGATGTTTTTCCTTCAAAGTTACCGGGAATGCCTCCCCGTAGAGAGATTGAATTTCATATAGACCTAGTAGCAGGAGCCGAACCAGTTTCGAGAGCACCTTATAGGATGACCACAAATGAGCTAAATGAACTTAAAACTCAGCTTGAGGAACTTCTTGAGAAAGGTCATATTCATCCTAGCGTATCCCCTTGGGGTGCACTAGTCATCTTCGTGAGGAAGAAGGATGGGTCTCTCCGATTGTGGATGGATTATCGTTAGCTAAATAAAGTAACCATCAAGAACCGATATCCATTGCCCAAAATTGATGATTTATTCGACCAGCTTTAGGGTGCCAAAGTCTTTTCCAAAATAGATCTGAAGTCAGGATACCATCAGTTGAGAATAGTGGAAAGTGATATCCACAAGACCGCATTTCGCACTAGATATGGTCACTATGAGTTTACCGTAGTCCCCTTCGGACTTATGAATGCCCCAGCAGTTTTTATGAGCCTCATGAATGGGGTGTTCCGTACCTTTCTGGACCATTTTGTTATTGTGTTCCTCGATGATATACTAATATATTCTCGGAATGAGAAGGAGCATGAGGAGCACCTGAAACAAGTATTGCAGTGTTTGCAGGATAACCAGTTGTTTGGCAGCCTATCGAAGTGTGCTTTCTTTCAGTCTGAGGTCAAGTACCTTGGGCACGTTATTTCCGGTGATGGGATCTTAGTTGACCCATCAAAGATTAGGGCTATTATGGATTGGCCAGCACCTATCTGTGTGATAGAGGTCAGGAGTTTCATGGGTTTAGTAGGGTATTACAGACGTTTTGTCGAGGGTTTCTCCAGAGTCGCACACCCTATTACTTCTCTTCAGCGTAAAGGGAAGAGATTTGAGTGGACAGAGAAGTGCGAGAAGGCCTTTCAGGAACTCAAGAAGCAACTTACTAGCGCTCCTATCCTTGTTGTACCAGATCCTACAGCGGATTTCATGGTTTGTACAGATGCTTCTCTAGAGGGTTTTGGGGCAGTTCTTATGCAGGATGGTAAGGCCATAGCTTTCGAGTCTAGGAAACTTAAGACTCATGAACTTAATTATTCCACTCATGACCTTGAGCTTGCAGCAGTAGTGCATGCACTTGTGAGGTGGAGACACTTCCTTTTAGGACATCACTTCGAGTTGCATTCAGATCATCAGAGTCTTCAGTACATCTTCACTCAGCCGAACCTTAATGCCCGTCAGAGGAGATGGATGGAGTTCTTGTGCGAATATGATTTTGACATTCACTACATCAAAGGTAAGGAAAACGTAGTTGCAGATGCCTTCAGTAGGAGCGTCACGAGGTTTACACCATATCCATGGGCATAGACTTGAGAGACCGTATACTTCGGCACTTGTCAGAGGATGGATGGTATGCAGAGGTTTGTCAGGTATTACATTCTCAGGTTACTCTAGAAGGGAAATATGTGGATTATTCTTTGGAGTCCGATGGACTGTTATGCCACAGAGGGCGCATTTATGTACCTTCCTCCGGAGGGTTGCGAGAGTTCATTGTCATGGAAGCTCATAAAGCTCCTTATGCAGCGCATCCCAGAGTTAAGAAGTTGCATGCTGATTTGAGACAGTTGTATCATTGGCTGGGAATGCGGCAGCTCATTGTTGAGATAGTAGCTCGATGTCTCGAGTGTCAGAGGGTAAAGGCAGAGCACTGCCATCCAGGTGGGTTGCTTCAGTCTCATGCTATACCAGAGTGGAAGTGGGACACTATATCCATGGATTTCATCATTGGTCTCCCTATGTCTTCTCGTCGCCATGATGCTATCTTGGTGACAGTTGACAAGTTGACCAAAGTAGCTCACTTTTCACCAGTTCGTACCACATTCACAGCTCCAGTAGTAGCACAGGTGTTCTTGCGAGACATTGTTAGACTTCATGGCATGCCCCGCAAGATTATATCTGACAGGGATTCTCTTTTCACTTCTTCCATTTGGAAGTCATTACAGGCAGCTATGGGCACTAAGTTCAATTTCAGTACAGCCTATCACCCGGAGACAGATGGTCAGACAGAGAGGGTCAATCAGGTGTTAGAGGATATGCTTCACATGTACGTCATGGATCATCAGACTCAGTGGGAGGAGTATCTTCCCTTAGTGGAGTTTGCCTATAACAATGGACATCACACTTCTTTGGGGATGCCACCCTATCAGGCACTATACGGCAGGCCTTGTACGACGCCCTTGATTTGGGATCGCATAGAGGATAGAGTTGCTATTGGTCCTGAGTTAGTTCGGGATATGGAACAGCAGGTGGATTTGATTAGGCAGTGTCTCAGAGAGGCTCAGGATAGACAGAAGAAATATGCCGATGCAAAGAGGATAGATCGTAGCTACTTGGTTGGAGACAGAGTTTTCTTGAGAGTGTGACCGCATAAGAGTCCAATCTGTTACGGAAAGGGTTCTAAGCTCGCACCTTGCTTTGTAGGACCTTTTGAGATTCTGGAGAGGATAGGCCCAATTGCCTACAGTTTAGCGTTGCCACCTAGCCTGTCACGCATCCACGATGTGTTTCATGTTTCAGTTTTGAGAAAATATATCTATGATGAGTCTCACCTTTTAGATTGGGATGCCTTGTAGGTGGAGTCGGATGGGCAGCTACCTTTGGAGCCCATTCACATTTTGGCACACCGGACATTGGCCCTTCGAGGTCGAGAGCTAGACCAGGTTAGGGTCCAGTGGGATTATTATGATGAGGTTACGGCTTCATGGGAGGACGCAACACGTATGAGATCAGAGGACCCCCACCTCTTTGATGAACTCCAGGAGAAAGTTCATGCCTAGAGGGGGAGGATATGAGGCCTCACCTCGACTCAGTCTGACATTCAGTGGATTTTATTTTTAGACTATTATGGATACTTTATTTTGATGCATTTTGGGACTTAGAACTTATATGATTTCAGGATTTGGATAACACTGCTATGATTTGATGATTTACTTATATGCTTTATGAGATAGAACACTACATGATTGTTAGATAGGATGATATTGCAATGATAGATGTCGTTATTGAATTTGCAGGACTTTACTCTGAATATTGAACTATGATGTATGGTTAAGTTTATGTGAATTGGGATGAAATTGCTTATGAGAATTTGCTTGATAAAAGATGTATTTAATCTATGCAGATGAAAATTGTATGCAAGTGATGATGTGTATTGTTATTCCTTTGAATTTTATTATATATGAATAATTTGGAAGTACTAAAGTGTAAATTGAGATGCGCAGGAAATTTACCATGTGACCATGGAAAATTACGGAGAACCAAACCTAGACTTATGTATGTTCGTAAGCCAGGGGTTGTCTATTTGGAGAGACAACACCCCATTTGTGTTGTATTTTATTCGTAACAGTATATGCTGCATGAGTGTTAAGTGTTATTTAAATTTAATGTGTAAAAACCACAAGAGACAATTTCATATTTTAATTTGTAAAAGTGTTTTATTTGTGTCACTTGACACATGTGTGGATTTTAAATTTAAATGTTTTATTTGTGTCTCTTGGTGGGAAAGTGTTTAATTATAGTTCTTCTTGAATAAAATAATGTGTTGTCATAAATGCTTTGGGAATATAATATTTGGGGTGGTCAACATATGTTTGACCCGAAAATAAACTTCAGAGGGGTTTAAAATGGGTTAAATGAACACCTAGGGGTAGTTTAATAGGGTTTCCTAAAGCCCATAAGGTATACCTAGGGGTTAGGGGTAATTTTAGGCAAGTTTCTACTTTTTAATGATCTTTTTAACACTTTAAAAATTGGCTTTTTTGGGTTGTGCGAAAATTGAAAATTGGAAGTTTAAATCTAATTAAGATCTTTCCTTTTGTAATGAGAGTCGTTTTGCATTTTGCTTTCTTTCCTTTTTGGTTTTTTTTAGAAACTTGTGAGAACTCAGAGAATGAGCTTCTTAAGGAAGATTTTGAGAGTTTGAGGGTAATCATCCTCTCCATTTTTGGAGACAAGAAAAATTTTGAAAAGAAAAATAATAGAATGGAATAAAATTTTTAATTAAGGGTAGAAGCAGAAGAATCGTGGATTGGGCAGCTCTTCCTCAAATTTCAAAACTACCATTGGGCAGATTAAGGTTGGTCTGATTATTCGATTAAATGGTTATTTTCTTGCATGTGTTTGAGTGTCTGAATTGGTGAAGAAATCTGAGTTTTCTTGAATGGCTTGTTTTAGATATTCATTGAAGTTTTGCATTTTGCTTGATGTGTTTTGGGAGTTTTCTCAAGACCTCTTACTCTTGGGAGAGAAGAGGATCTTGTGGGTGGTAGCAGTGACAACCCTCGAGTGAGAGACTCTCGTTTGAGAGCGATCACAAGGGATCTTTGTGTGACCCTTGCTGCATGCCATGTTTGTGCAATGGGGGTCATAAGGAGGGATATAAGGCTAGAATGCCTTTGGGGGGGCATAAGGATTAAGGGGTTGAGATTCTTGATATATTTATTGTGCCATGAGGTGGCTACTTGTTTTTCCATACTTGCAGTTCTCCTCAGAGTATTGGTCCACTACCACCCTTTGAAAAGATCATCACCAAAGTGTGGTGTTGTGAAGCCAAGTTGGGAGTGTGTCTGAAAATCTGTATGAATTTGCCTTCTATGTGTTTGCCTGTTTGTTACCCGTCTAGGAATTGGTTCTCCGAGCTCGGGGGTGGCTACCAGTTAGCCTAGGCTGGGAGGTGAGCACTCTGTAGTCATATTTGTGTTTTTATTATGCAGGAAAGTCAGGAGAAGGGAATAGGAACCATGAAAAGATACAGAAGATTATTGTTGAAGATACTTAAATCCATTTGCAAATATTTGTTTTAATTTGATTCAGAAGTATGCCCTCATTCATAGAAATGAGAGGCAAGTTGTAATTCTTGAAAATAGACTTGAGGTTTATTGTTGTCGCTAAACAAAGAAACATCCTGTAAAATTTGCAGAATATCTTAGAGTTGTAAAAAAACACTTGTTTTATCTCTACTTCTGTTTTGTTTCAGAAAAAAGAAAAGCCTCCTTGAGTTGCATGCAAAAGCTTCTTTTGTATTATGGAAAAATTAGTTTTCAAATAAATTGTATCTATATTCTACTTGTTGAAAAGTATGAGTTATTTTGCTGAAAGATCCTAAGTATTTAAAAAGAATAAGGGTGTTTTAAGTAATTGTTTTATTAGTGGAAAAATCAATGAATGTATTTTATTCAGAATAGTATGATGTATTTTAAGAAAAAAAAGTGTTAGAATAAAAGTTTAGCAAAAGATCTACTTCAATTTCTTTTATCAGCAATTAAAATAAATAAATAAAAGAGCCTAAGTTTATATACCAATTATATATATATATATACATATACATTTATTTGTGCACATGAAATTTTGGTTTACATAATGCTTTCCCTTTGTTATTTTGTTTAAAATTTTGTATGTAAATCTTATTAAAAAAAATATATATATTTTTATATATATTACCCTTAAAACTTTTATATATATAAATTTGTATAAATATAAATATGTATATATATATATATATATAATATATTTTTTTTAAAAACTAAATTAAAAAAACGGGGGGAATTTTGGGTTCCATGCGGACCCCACTGTGTGTACACATAGTGTGGGCCGCGCTGCGCCCACTGTGTGAACACACAGTGCGAGCCGCTTCGGCTCCCACTGTGTGGACACAGAGTGGTGCAAGCCGCCACTGTGCGTTCACACAATGGCGCCCTCGGCCCTTCGCCTTCTTCAAACCCTGCATAAAAAAAATGGCCGCCGCCGTTGTTCGGCCCTGTGGAATTTTAGTGGTAATAAAAAAATAAAGAGATTAAACCCTAGCCCGGGTAGGGCTAGGGTAAATGAAATAAAATTTACATGATAGTTTAGAGTTGTTAATATACATATAAAAAAATAAAACCTTAATTAGGGTTGGAAAAATATTGATTATTATTTTGGAGTAAGTATTTAATTATATATATATATATATGTATATATATATATAATTCTGGTTATAATTTGGAGTAAGTAATTAATAGAAATTTAAATATGGTTGTTTAGACTATATAGTCATATTGGAGATTGAATTAATTTTCCACTCCTATTTCTTTAGCATGATTGATTTAATAAACGTAATGACTAGGTATCTCGTGGAGATAAAATTAAACCAGTTAGTTTTCCGCAATTAGAATTAAACAAATTATCGATGCTTGGTTCGTTTCAGAATTAGCTCGAATATGATTATGGAAATTTCAATAACACTTGTCGTGTGAGCGAACTTGTTAATTAATCAGTATTTTTAAAAAAAATTCGTTCCGTTTTTGCCCTAATTTTTGGGCATGACATATGCAAACATATTTATAGCATCATAATAAAGTCCTACAAATCAAATAATGACATACATTGTCTCAATGTTACCCTATTCTAGGATCATATAAAATTCTATATCCACAAAGCATAGAAATGAAGCATCAATATATATCAATGTTATCAAATTTGTGGGATCATATAGAGTTCTATATCCATAATGCATAAAAATAAAGCATCCATAATAGTTCCAACATGAAAATCACTGAGAAGCAAGGGTGGGTCAGGGTAGGGCGTCACATTTCCCAAAAGATCTAGGAGAAAGGGATAATTTCCTGACATTTGATGTACTAGAGATAGAATATCCCCCAGAACCAACATCCTTAATCTATAAAGTAGATGTTGTAGGTGTATCTTTTTGTGCTTCTGTGATTGTTAATGAGTCCATTTGTGTAGCAAGTGGTGTTTCTTGATTGATTGGAACTTGATTGTCTATGCTTGACCATAAAGTATTGTAGTGTTGAAAGGGGTTAGGATCCCCATGCACAGTTATTTCTACTTCATTGAATGATAATTTGATGCATTGATTAAATGTAGAAGGCATCACGTGCATGGCATCTATCCATAGGCTTCCTAATAGCATGGTGTATCCCAATTCTTTGTCCAACACTTGGAATTTGATGTTTATAGGTCCAATTTGTACTAGTAATGTGACCAATCCTTCGGAAAGACATTCCTTATCATCATAGGCTTTGATATTGATTTTCTTGGTTAAGTCTATGTGAAATTGGGAATAACCTAGTTCCATGATCAACTTAAGGGTATAGATATTCAGTCTTGGCCCTCCATCTATGAGAACTCTTCTTATTCTCTTGTTATGAATATAAGCTTCTAGATGTAAAGGATCATTGTTCCTGATCCTATCCATGGGTATCTCTATTTCTAGGGTTGGTGGAGATGGTTTCTACCATTTCCTCTCCTTCACTAATTGCATCGATTGTATAATCCTATACAACCTTGGTGTAGTTGGTTGTATTGTCCTTTCCTTTTGATGTAGATGCTTGTCCTTGATTATGCTTCAAAAAAGGATCTTTGTATATGATATGTGCCTGGTTTGTTGATCCTTTATCTATATCTATTATTACATCACCTTGATATATGAGGTCCTAGATGAGATTCTTGAGCTTGTAACAACTAGATGTTTTGTGTCCCTCGAAGCAATGATAATCACTGAAGTCGTTGTCATTCCACTAGGCTTGTTTAAGTGGGCCTGGTTCATACAGTCTTGCTTCTGGAAAGGTGATCATGTTTGTTTGTATCAACTTCTTTAGAGAAGAATCAATAGGTTCCCCCAAAGGTGTGAAATTTATATTTGGTGCCATATTTCTTGGAGGTCTAACTACATTGGATTGGACTACATTGGTTATGGTCATGGTTGCATTATTTGCTTGTTACTAATTCACATTTTAGTTTGGTCCTTGTAATGATAGTGCAGGTTGAGCTCTATTGACCACTCTTGCATCAACTACACCATCATTTGTAGCATTCATGTTCTTTGACCAAAATTTGGGTGCTCCTAAATCTTTATTATTTTTAATGACACCTTGCTCCAACAATCCCTTCTCACATTTGAGACCTTTTTCTATGATATCCTTGAATGTATATAAACATTTCATTTGCAAAGGATATTTGACTGGTGGAATGAGATTTTTGTTGAATATGTCCATGTGTTCTGCCTTTGGTATATTGCTTGGATACCTTCTATTTAATGACCTCCATCTTTGCAAGAACATGGCAAAGGTCTTTGTTTATTTCTTCTTTGTGTTGCAAAAATCTATTATGATCATTGGATTATCTATATTATGAGAGAAGTTTGAGATAAACAACTCTGTTAACTCTCCCCATGAAGTAATTCTAGAAGTCCTAAAAAATTCTTCAAAATATCCTCAGTCTCAGCTTGCACCGACTGGGATTCTCCAAACAAGCAATCTAGTCAGCCTCTTCTTTTTTCTAAATAATTGTTTATATTTTAAAAGAATTTCCTATACATCATGTGAGGTCTCTGGTTGCAAATGCATTAATACATACTCAATTATTTCCTTATCCTGCCTAATAGAAGCTTGTCATTTTGCTTCTAGTTTATTATACAAAGAATCAAGTATTGATCCTTGTAATTTAATTAATGCTTTTCTATAATGATTCATATACCAGACAACTAAATCTTCAATCTATTTTTTCTCTTCTTCAAAAAGATTATAATTCTTATGTACACCAACCAAAATACTATAATTATTTATATTTGTCAATAACTTCTCAAGTATAGTGGTTTTTGTTACTTGTGTTTTAAGTGTTTTAATAGTAGGTGCTCCTACCACTTTGGATTTCTTTCCACTTGCTCTCAACTCTTTCTTTTTTCCCTCAGACTCAATTTCTTCTGCTTCTTCCTTTCAAGCAGCTCTATGTGCTTGTTCTTTCTTCCTTTTATTGGTCACCTTCGGTTCTTCTGATGCAATCTCCTTAGTTTTTCTTCTAATTTGTATTTTAGGATGAGGAGGGGGCTTCTCCTTAACAACTGTACTTCTTGTTTGTCTATTGGTGGCTACACTAGATGTTTCGGCCTTCTTTGCTTCAAATCTTGTTCTTGCTTTAGCAATCATTTGCTTTGTAAAGCCTTGTTCAATAGAAAATTGCTCATCTTCTTTTCTGACCTTCTTGGCTATTACTGGTTTAGCAAACTCAGAGTTTACCTCAATTTATTTATCCTTACAAGTTCCAAATCTAGTTGCACTAGAATCTATCGGTGTAGATAAAAGGTGATCAGAACAAGCAATAAAGATGTCATCTTCTACCTCATATCCAATGGGCATGACCCATGAAGTTCCAGGGTCTGGAGCCTCCATTTGATAGGTATCTATATCAACCATGAAGCAAATAGAATCTTCATACCTTTTAACAACATGCTCTAGTATCCTTTCTCTGTTATGCATTCTTTTATGGAAAACTTTAAAATACCTCCAGATTGTGTTTTTGAATTCATTACCGAGCATTTTGATATTGTTCTTAATCTGTAACATTATTGGTGTATCCTTTGACCACTGAATATCACCGATACCAAGAAAGAAGTTTTGGAAATAGAAAAACAAGCCAATGATCAGTTGTCCAAACTTGAACTTTTGTTTCTTATCCTTCTTGATAGATTCAAGATTCGGCATCAACTATGCTCTTAAAGCCTTTGCAAGATCATAGTCAGCATTGTCCTTCAACATCTGGTAAGCTATGTGGATTGCAGCTCCAAGAATGCTATTTGTCTGGCTTGAATGATAAACCCTGTAACCGATGACCATAGATGCAAATTTTACTTCAGGATCATCTATCTCATTTATCATCATTGGACAACCAGGCCACTTCAATTTAGTTAATCAAGTAACTTCATCCTTTGAGATTGATCTTAAAACAACAACTTCATCGGTTTCCCATAATCCAGTGATAGCATGGATGGCTTCCTTTGTAATCTTATGTGGTCTATCTAACCACATGAACTGATCATGTATTATTCTCAAAACATATCTGATGTTGTCTTCTTCAAAATCATCAAGAAAGTTCACAACATGATGAAAACCCTTGTCGATAACCCTTTTGAATTGATCCTTTATCACTCCTTGTTTATCACATAGTGATCGGTATTAATTAAAGATAGCAAAGGTTCCCAAATCCTCCAATTTGCAGTGAATGTAAGATCGGATGTCTTTGACATGTAAAACACCATAGGGTACACTGGATAGGGCTCCAGTTGAATTGATTTCCATTGACTTGTGAGGATGCCTCTTGAATTCTAGTTGAGGCCTTTTAGTAACATCAACAAAGTGTGGTGTATCCATTTTGAAACTTCAAACACATAATCAAATTTTCAGAGAAATACCTTTCAACTTCTTCGCTGCTAGGGTTTTCGATCTGAATGCACTTTCATTGATTCTATTATTAACAAATATATAGAATTTGCTAATAATTTCATCAATGCAGCAATCAGGTTCTCTTCTATGCTTCTGTCGCTCTCCAAATGTGCTCTTGAGAATGTAAGGTGAGAAATGAAACTTGTAAAACACTTTTTATTTGCCTATTTACAACTACATTTAATGCAATATCGATTGAACTTATCCTAAACATTGTTAAACCCTAAAACTTGTTACTGGTTCATATATCACATTCAATCTACCAGTTATGACTCTAAAACACTTCATAACATCATAATGCATCACAACATACAGATTTGTCTTGTCACATACTATTCAAGGGGTTCGGAAATAGATATGATAATAAGCTCCCCCTAAGCTTCATACATAGCTTAGTATGTTGGTGAGAATTCTCCACACTAGGTGAAGAATTGGAGTCTTCCAATGGTTTCTCTTCACTTTTCTTTCTCCAAATCTTATTCATCTCATTTCTAGTTTCTTCAACATCAACCTTCTTCTTTCCTTTTCGGTCAGCAAACTAATTAACCAGTTGGTTCACTCTAGCTCTGTAAACCTTTGCAAGGTATCCTAGTTTGTGACAATGAAAACATGCCATTCTAGATTTTCTCCAAGGTCCAACATTGCATCTACCTATTCTTCTCCAATAATTCATAACAACATGACCATAGTTGTGACAGATTGAACAAATCACATTCCATCTATTATCCATCTCATAAGGACTAGACCGGTTGACATAAGGTCTCTGCCAAGTAGGGTTTCTCCAGTCATTGAAAGATTTTTTCCATTCACCATTAGACCTATGATTCATGTAAGACCTCTAATTCATGTAAGATCTTTGATTGTTCACTCCAGACCTACACTCAACAACTCTATGCCCATACTTGTTTCAATTGAAGCAATATCCATCAAAAGTACTAGGCTTATAATCTTTATATGTATTAGGTCTATATCCACCAAAAGTACTGGATCTAATTCTACAAACATTACTAGTATGACCTACCTTATGACAATTAAAGTATACTGGTTTTTAGGGTCTCTTACCAATGATCTTCTTGGTCTTAGGTGTAGATTTGACTTCATGCATGATGTCCTTGGTACCAAATGGCTCTCCTTTTTCAAAGGTAGTGTATCCCAAGCCATGTGTATCTCCATTCTACCTTTGTGTCTGAATCTGCTTATCAAGCATGGTAGTACTTTTGTTGAATTTAGCTAATAACTCATTAGCATCTGCCAAGTCCCTGGTAAGATCCTCATTCTTCTTTGTAAGTCTTTCTCTAAGAGACATAGCCATATCTAGATTAGCTTTCAGTTCTTCTTTTTCTTCTTTTTCTTCATGAAGATGTGCATGTAGGGTACCAACCTCCTAGTTCAACTTAAAGAACTCATGGTCCTTCTCTTTATTTTTGTCTTCAATAGTCCTCCTGGCTTCCAACTCTTGACTCATCCTGATGGTTAAGGCTTCTAGCTCTCTTCTCAGATTTGATTTCTCATCATTCAACTTTTCTACCTCATTAGCTAATGCATCAATATTTTCTTCCTCATATGAACTATTTTCACTAAGTTCTATCAACTATTCAACTATCTCTCTTCAATGAAGCTTTGTACTTGACTCTAAGTTCACCAAGGGGTTCTTCAGATTTTGCAAGCCTATTTGAAAGCTCTTTATAACTCATTGAACCTTCCCCCATGTTATCCTTAGGGATCATTCCCAAGTAGTTAAACCTTAAGGAAATTAGGCTCTGATACCAATTCATAAACTTATAAGGCACTAAGAAGGGGGGGAGGGGTTGAATCAGTGCAAGAAAAAACCTAATAAATTTGACTACACCTTTTATCAACTTGAAAATCAATATGCATGCAAGAAATAAAACCACATAAACAAACACCCAATAAAGCATGCAAACCATAACACAATGATTTTCACATGGAAACCCAAATGGGAAAAACCATAGTGGGAATTAGTACCCACAAGGATCAACTATCTGTAGTATAGAGATCTAACGGGTTAAGGTCATACAATACCTTGTTAGGAGTGACACTCGGTTAAGAGTGCTTTAGCTCGGTTAAGAGCTATTATAGTAAGGCCTATTAGGACCCAACCCTATTAGGAGCTACCTTGATAGAGGATTTACAAAAAAAAATCTAATGTGTCACTTTGTTAAAGGATTTAACCTTTGGAACTGCTAGGATCCTACCACACCCTATTATGAGTGACCTTGTGAGAGGATTTTCTTGCTGCAATTGTTAGGTAACAACAATTTTGACTGATTTTTTGTTAGCACCTCTATGCCTAATTAGATCCGGTTCAAATTTGCTTCTATCATCAACTAAACATCAAAACCTAACTCCTTGTCTCACCGCATGATCAAATTCTCACTTTAATCACATAAAATCATTCAATGTTCATCTTCTTAAAACAACATTGTTAAGTCAGCTAAGAACCTTGGAAAAATTCCCTAGGTTCATTAAATCTAGTCATCTTGCTCATCATACTTTTCTTATGTCATCAAATAACACATAACTCAAAAACATAACACAAACTCTACAAGTTTACCAATCAAAGCAACTCTGCTTTACCGGTTTTGTGTTCTTCATGATTGTCACTGTTCTACTGATCATAACTTGCTCAATACTCTGAATTTACTGATGCAGTTCTAGTCAAAGACTCATGCTAATATTATAAACATATGTTCCAAACCACAATACTTAACTCTTCACCAATCATACATACCGGTCATCTAATCATTGCACTGTTCTAGTTTACCGGTTGACTGCAACTTAGCTATTTTTCTGTTTAACTAAATCCACTAATACTGGTTGGTCTAGATGACTTTTATGACTAAAAAAACATAGTTGCCATCAATGAAAACACAAATAAATAAAGTCATCAATCAACCTATTACAACTCATCA
Source organism: Cryptomeria japonica (assembly GCF_030272615.1). Lineage (NCBI taxonomy): Eukaryota > Viridiplantae > Streptophyta > Pinopsida > Cupressales > Cupressaceae > Cryptomeria > Cryptomeria japonica. The sequence continues at coordinate 604,992,071 of NC_081412.1, read as the reverse complement.
TCATCATCAAGACAACAAGAACAATTCCAATGTGGGCCCTCCAAGACTTTTAGGAAATAGTCTTAGTAGATATGTCTTTGTGTGCCACTTCTATGAAAGATGTGAAAAATTCTCTTATATGATCTCTTGGATCACCCTTTCCTTTTTATTTATCAAACTTAGCTATCTCAAAGTGTGGAGGAAAGGCTGGCATGTATAAAGATCTATCATAGGGATAAGGCCTGAGATCTTCCATTGTGTATATTTTCTTGTCTTTAAGTGCTTGCATGCTCACCATTTGCTTTTGTAAGTTTTGGACTTGTTTAGTCAAAACTTCTATTTGTGTCAAAGGTATGCCTAATGCATACATGTTTGCAACATATGGTGAAGTGGTGGTGTATACTGGCGTTGTTGAAGATGCTTGACTTTGCGCTATATTGAAACCATTACTAGGTGATGTGAAGTAAGTAAACTGAGGCACTGTGTTACCTTGAGTAGACCCAAAGGGACTGGCATGTCCATGTTTTATCCCTTGGCTACTAGTTGTCAATCTTGCTAATATCGATGTAGTTACTTTAAAACTACCACTAGCTTATGAGTTGAACATGGGCATTTATTGGAACCTTGTTGAAGTAACCCCTAACTTTGGTGCAAAACTTATAGCTGCTTGTGTTGTGTTTAACTAAGTTGGAGACATTTGTGTGCTTTGAGCCATACTTTGTGTAGGAGTTGTTTTTGTAGATGTTGTTGGCATTTGCATGAAGATTGCATTGATGAACTATTATGTTGTCATTCATGTCAATTGCAACCGGTATTAATGTTGTAATGACATTGTTTTGCAACCGGTAGGTGAGCTAGTGAAGGAAACCGGTATTACTTGAGAAAGCAGTGAGATCAACTAGTAACCCTTGTTGGCATTTGCATGAAGATTGCATTAATAATATGTTATGTTGTCATTGATGTCAATTAACCAGTAATGATATTGTTGATATTGTTGTTATTGTTGATATTGTCTTGTAACCAGTAGGAAGAGATTTGTGAAGGACATTGTAAACTAGTATGTAAGTTTATGTGTTAAACCGGTAACCGGTAAAATGTTAAACCCTATCTATGTGATGTAACTAGTAAACCCTACCAGTTGTTTTTGTTAAACCCTAACCGATTAAGGTTGTTGAATTGGTTATGTTGGTTTATGATTTGATGATGACCGATAATGATGGTGACACATATGATCATTGCATGAAGACAAGTTCACAATATTTTTGGTGTGTTTTTCTCTAGGGAATGAGAAAAGTATATTTCATCTAATGTAAACCACATGATGAGTTACTGAGTTCAATGAAGCGGTGATCAAGGAATGATTGAGGTTTTCTTGATTGATGTGTAGAGATTGCTATGTTATCCAACGGTCATACTTGAACCGACTTGTTTGTAATCTCTATGAGAGAATTAGGTTTTTTTTGTGTTACCTACCTAATTGATTTGTTATAATGTCGATGAAGTTGTCTTGTTGAAGTGGTTGGCAGAGATTAGTTGAGTGTGTCATTGTCAAACCGGATGATGAGTCTGTAGTTTGAGTAAAGGCAGATAGGAGCTTAAAAGGACCTGATCAAGCAAGTGTAGTGCTATTCAGACATATCAAGCAAATCCCTATTGTTTTCTAACAATTATAGCAGAACTGAAATCCCCTAACTGGGTAAGCTCTAACAAGCTTGGTTACTTCTCAAATCCTCTAACAAGGTGATCCATTAACTTGGATTTTCAAATCCTCTACCAAGGTTTCTCCTAACAGGGTATTGCTTCTAACAAAGCATTTGCATTCAATCCCTTAATTGGGTGATTCTTAACAAGATCAGTTCTTAACAAGACTTTTGTAAGGCTTTAATAGGCTTGGCTCCTAATGGGGTGAACTTTAGAAGAGTTCAGATAGTTATCTTGTGAGTCTCATCTCACCGTGGTTTTTCCCATTTGGGTTTCCATGTCAAAAATACTTGTGCCATGTGGTGAATGTTTTTGTGGTTATGATCTTATGGTTGATTTGATTAACTACTTAACTATTGTGATAATGCATGATAACCAGAAGCATTAAGAAATGAATTTTGTTGACATATGATAAAGCATTTGGATGTTTACAAGTTTAATGTTGTTTACCGTTAAGTTGTAATAGTCAATCGGTTTTTCTTATGAGTTTTTATCTTGATAGTGGTATTTCATTGATAAGTTTACTTTGTGTGATTGAGATTGAGATTAGGAAAGTTTGTATCAGTTTTTCTATTTATTGATTCATCCCCCCCCCTCTCAGTAATCTACCAAATACTTAATCTTTCATCATACCATCAATTGGTATCAGAGCATCTCAAGTCCTCTAAGATCTAAGCCTAACAGCTTGAGCAAAATATCTTGTAGATCATAATGAAGAAGGAAGGTCCAAAGTTTAATAGAGAGAACTATAGGATATGGAGTGACATAATAAAAATTTACATCAAGAGCCTAGGAAGTCAGTATTGGGAACATGTCAATACTAAATATGTTGCACCCACTGAGATTCTGGCTGATGATCAGAAGAAAGAACAACAAGAAAATCATCAAGCATTAGAGGCCATTACCAATTCCCTGTCTGATGTTGAATATGTAGATGTTCACAGTCTAGAGACTGCACATGAGGTATGGAAAAAACTTGAAGAGATTTATAGCTATGATGAACATGTTAAGATTGCTAAAGAGGAGAATCTAAGAGGAAAGTTTGATGACATGAGGATGGCTGAAGGTGAGAATATCCAGCAGTATGGTCAAAGGATAAAAGAGATAGTCGGTGAAATTAAGAGTGTTGGAGGGAAAGTGGAAGATGCCATAGTGATCAGTAAGGTACTGAGAACCCTACTACTGGTCTACGCTATCCGAGTTGCAGCTATTCAGGAGATGAAGTCCATAGACAAAACTAAGGTAACTCTTGACTCCATCATCGGCAAACTTACTGCTTTTGAATTGAACGGTTATGATGGTAGTGTACAAAAATCTAAGTCTGCATTTAGAGCTTCTATTTCTAACCCATCTATGAGAAAAAATAGAGATACTAGTCATGGTTATGAATCTAGATCCAGCAGAGATGTTGATGATGAAGACAGTTTAGTGGAGCTTGAAGCATTGTTGGCAAAGTGGTTGCCTAGAGGCACTAATAAATATAGAGGTAAATTACCTTTAAAATATTTTACATGCAACAAGATTGGCTACATAGCCGCTAACTGTCCTAATGGTGAAAATGAACACAAGAGAGAGAAATTCAAGAAGTATAAGGGTAAAGGCAAGAGAGATTGTCTTATTTCTATTGATAGTGGTATCACTGATGAAGAATCTGATGATGATGCAAATGAAGATATTGTGTTTGTAGCTATTAAGGAAGAGATATCAAACCAGAAGGCATTAGTGTCCAGGATGGATAACTCTAATGATTGGATCATTGATAGTGGTGGTTCACATCATATGACTGATGATCAGAGAAAATTTCTTTCCTTGAAGGAATTTGATGGCGGTGTTGTTAGATTTGGCAATGACTCACCCTGCATGGTTAAAGGTAAGGAAATTATTTCTCTTAATGGGAAGAGCAGTGCAGATGATGTCTACTGGGTTGAAGGTCTAAAGAACAATCTTTTGAGTGTGGCACAACTCAATGATAGAGTATACCCACTAGAGTTTAAAAATGGTATGTGTAAAATCTTTGACAACAAAGGTGAATTGATTTCAACCAAGAAGCAAACTAAAGGTAACCTGTTTCACTTTAATCCTAAAGTTAGCAACTGTTTAATTGCAAAAATAGATGATAGTTGGATTTTGCATAGGAGATTTTATCATATAAACTTGGATAACATTGTTAAAGTGAGTAAGTCTAAGACAATGAGAGGTTTGCCTCAGTTAGACAAATTGGTTAATTTTGTTTGCAAAGAATGTCAGTTAGGAAAGATGAGTTCTTCAACTTTCAAGAGTAAATCCTTTTCAGTGGAGAATTTGTTAGATTTGGTTCATACAAATCTTTGTGGACCAGTAAGAACAAAAAGCATTCAAGGTGACAAATATTTCATGATCCTCACTAATAATTTCTCAAGGATGATGTGGGTAACATTCTTGAAGGATTAGACTGAAGATTTTGGTAAGTTCAAGGCATTCAGGGCCTTAGTTGAGAAGGAGAGTGGCAAGAAAATAAAATGTCTGAGAATAGATCAAGGCGGTGAATTTACTTCTGAGAAATTCACTAGGTACTATGAAGAGAACGGTATTAAATGACATCTTTCTGCACCAAGGACACCACAACAGAATGGTATCACAAAGAGGAACAATCGGTCAGTTGTTAAAGCTAATAGGACAATGTTGATACAAGGAGGTGTATCAAAAACCTTTTGGAGAGATTTTGTTAGCACAACTGTCTACACTATGAACCAAGTTCTGGTGAAAAGAGGTAAGGACAAGACTCCTTATGAATAATGGTATGGAAGATCACCTAATGTTAGCTATTTTAAGACATTTGGAAGCAAATGTTTTATTAAGAAAGGTTATTACATTAGAAAATTTGAGGATAAGAGTGATGAAGGTATATTTCTTGGCTATTCCACCAAGAGTAAGACCTGCAAGTGTTTTAACAACTGGACACAGAGAATTTTTGAGAGTGTTGATTTTCGAGTGGATGAATATCCTAAAGTTTCAAAGGAAACTAGTTTGGAGAAGAAGGATGAAGATCCTTGCATTTTATTTTTGGAACCAGAAACTGTGAAATATGAAACTAGTAAAGAAAATTCTGATGCACTTATTCAACCGGAATAGATAAATTTAGAAGATGATGATAATGATGAAGTTGAACCTGAAGATAATGATCATGTTACTCCTAGATATGCAAGACTGAATCAAAATCCTAAATAGATTATTAGGGATAAGGATGTTGGAGTACTAACCAGAAAGAGAATAAGAGAGAACTCTTGCATGATCTCCACCATTGAACCAAGAACTACTAAGGAGGCATTTGGTGATGATCATTGGGTTAAAGCTATGGAGAAGGAATTGGATCAAATTGAGAAGAACAACACTTGGACCCTAGTACCCCGACCGGTAAATAAGAATGTTATAGTTACTAAATGGGTATTCAGGAACAAGTTGAATGAAGATGGTGTTATAGTTCGCAACAAGGCTGGGTTGGTTTGCAAGGGTTATGCACAAGAAGAAGGAGAAGATTATGGTGAAACTTTTGCACCAGTAGAAAGATTGGAAGGTGTCAGAACTTTACTTTCATTTGCAACCCATAAGAAGTTCAAGGTATACCAGATGGATGTTAAGTCTACATTTTTTAATAGGATATTGGAAGAAGAAGTATACATAGAGTAGCCAGATGGTTATGATTTTACTGATGAGAAAGACATGGTATGCAGATTGCATAGGGCTTTATATGGATTAAAGTAGGCACTCAGACCATGGTATGAAAGGCTTCATACACATCTAATGGAGATAGGCTTTCTAAGAACCAGTGATGAGAGTAACATATATCTCAAGTCTGAAGGAGATGAAATACTGGTCAATGAAGTATTTGTTGATGATATCATATTTGGAGGTAATGATGTCATGAGCAATAGTTTTGCAAATGAAATGAAAAATGAGTTTGAAATGTCTTTAGTAGGGGAAATAAAAAATTTCATAGGCTTGTAGATACAACAAATGAAGAATGGTATTTTCTTTACACAGTCTAAGTATGTGAAAGAGGTCTTGAAGACATTTCGCATGAGTGACTATAAACTAGTTGGGACACCAATCGTTACAGGTTGCAAGTTGTCTGAGGAAGATGAAGCTAAGTTTGTTGATGAAAAGGAATATAGGTTAATGATTGGAAAATTGCACTATGTTGTTCACAACAGACAGGATATAGCTCATGCGGTTGGCATAGTTGCCATATTCCAGAAGAATCCTAAGGAAACACATCTGATAGCAACCAAGAGAATTTTTAGATACCTGAAAGGTACTGTTGACTATGGATTATGGTATCCATATGGAGGAAACTTTGATTTGAAGGTGTACACAGATGCTAATTGGGTAGGAAATGTTGATGACTAGAAAAACACAACCAATGGAGTATTGTTTCTTGGAGAAAGACTTGTTTCATGGAGTAGTAAGAAGCAGAGTTGTACTTCACAATCTACTACTGAAGTTGAATATGTTGCAGCTTATATGAATTGCACATAGGCTATTTGGATGAGGCACATTTTGGAAGGTTTTAAGATGAAGATTTCAGAACCTATAAACATTTTATGTGATAATACTAGTGCCATAAATATTTCCAAGAATCCTGTCTTGCATGCACGAACCAAGCACATTGAACTGAAGTATCATTTCTTGAGGGAAAATGTGCAAAGCAAAGATGCCATCTTAGAGCATGTTTCTACCAAGGAGAAACTTGCAGATATTTTTACCAAACCTCTACCTAAGACTACATTTGAGTATCTTATAAATCAACTAGGGGTTGTACCCCTTCATGAGGTTAGTTGAGCATGATGTTGAATGCATTAGTCCCTGAGCCACTTGTAGAATTTTGCAGAAGGATTGGTGTAGTAGTGGAAGCTATTCCACAGGGGGAGGATTATGTTGCAGATTATTGTTGTTGTATAGTGAAATTTGACATTACATATTTTACTTTCAATTTGGCATTGCTATCAAAGGGGGAGAATAATTATGTGATTATGAGGAGGAGAACCAGTGACAAGCTAAAGACATGGAGTGCATGGTGAATACTTGGTAATGTAAACCAAGATTCCTATTCACAATCATAGTAGCAATCAATGGTGTTGATATTTGTATTGCCATCAATTCCAAAGGGGGAGATTGTTGGTATTTGCATGAAGATTGCATTAATGATATGTTATGTTATCATTAATGTCAATTAACTGGTAATGATATTGCTAATATTGTTGTTATTGTTGATATTATCTTGTAACCGATAGGAAGAGCTTTGTGAAGGACATTGTAAACTAGTATGTAAGTTTGTGTGTTAAACCAGTAACCGGTAAAAAGTTAAACCCTATCTATGTGATGTAACTGGTAAACCCTACGAGTTGCTTTTGTTAAACCCTAATCGATTAAGGTTGTTGAATTGGTTATGTTGGTTTATGATCTAATGATGAGTGATAATGATGGTGACATGTATGATCATTGTATGAAGACAAGTTCAAAATGTTTTTGGTGCATTTTTGTCTAGGGAATGAGAAAAGTGTATTGCATCTAATGCAAAACATGTAATGAGTTATTGAGTTTGATGAAGTGGTGATCAAGGAGCGGTTGAGGTTTTCTTGATTGATGTGTAGAGATTTCTATGTAATCCAACGGTCATACTTGAACCATCTTGTTTGTTATCTCTATGAGAGAATTAGGTTTTTGTTGTGTTACCAACCTAATTGATTTGTTATAAGGTCGATTAAATTACCTTGTTGAAGTGGTTGGCAAAGATTAGTTGATTGTGTGGTTGCCAAACAGGATGATGAGTCTGCAGTTTGAGTAAAGGTAGATAGGAGCTTAAAAGGATCTGATCAAGTAAGTGTAGTGCTATTCAGATATATTAAGAAAACCCCTTTTTTCTTCTAACAATTCTAGCAGAAATTAAATCCCCTAACCAGGTAGGCTCTAACAAGCTTGGTTACATCTCAAATCCTCTAACAAGGTGATCCATTAGCTTGGATTTTCAAATCCTCTACCGAGGTTACTCCTAACAGGGTATTTCTTCTAACAAAGTATTTGTATTCAATCCCTTAACCGGGTGATTCTTAACAGGATCAGTTCTTAACAAGGCTTTTGTAAAGCTTTAATTGGCTTGGCTCCTAATAGGACTAATTTCAGAAGAGTTCAGATAGTTATCTTGTGAGTCTCATCTCACCATGGTTTTTCCCTTTTAGGTTTCCACGTCAAAAATACTTGTGTCATGTGGTGAATGTTTTTGTGGCTATGATCTTATGGTTGATTTGATTAACTACTTAACTATTATGATAAGGCATGATAACTGGAAGCATTAAGAAATTAAGTATGTTGACATATGATAAAGCATTTGGATGTTTACAAGTTTAATGTTGTTTAATGTTAAGTTGTTGTAACAGTCAACCGGTTTTTCTTATGAGTTTTTATCTTGACAGTGGTATTTCATTGATAAGTTTAGTTTGTGTGATTGAGATTGAGATTGGGAAAGTTTGTATTAGTTTTTCTATTTACTAATTCACCCCCCCTCTCAGTAATCTACCAGATACTTATTCTTTCATCATACTATCAATCAACCCTAACTGATAGAGCTTGGTGAATCAGTTGTATTGGTTTATGATCAAATGATGACTAGTAATGATTATTTCATGTATGCATGTTGTATGTGAAGAGTTTCAAATAGTTTTTGGAGCATAGAGATAATGGTTCTATCTTGGGAATGAGCATGTGTAGTGATAACTATATAATCTAATGGTCATACTTGAACTGATTTGTTTGTAATCTCTACGAGATCTTAGGTTTGTGATGTGTTACCGACCTATTGTTTTGTTTATAAGGTCGATGAGTTATTTTGTTATAGTGTTGGCAATTTTTGGTTAAGTGTAAGAGTAATTGGTTGTCGAACTAGAAGGTGTATCTGCAGCATGAGTGAAGGTAGATAGAAGCATGAAAAGGATCTGATCAAGCAGAGTAGTGCTATTTACCAGATCAGCAAACCCTTGTTGTTATCTAACCATTAGAATAGTCAAATCCCTTAACCGGATAAGCCTTAACAAGCTTGGTTCTATCAAATCCTCTAACCAGGTGATCCATTAGCTTGGATTTAAAATCCTCTACCAAGGTTGCTCCTAACAAGGTATTGCTTCTAATAGGGCATTATAGTCAATCCCTTAACTGGGTGGTCCCTAACAAGATCTGTTCTTAACATGAATTTTTATAAACCTTTAACAAGATTGGCTCCTAATAGGGTGAACTTCAGAAGAGTTCAGAATACTTGTGGGTATTCATCCCCACTGTGGTTTTTCCCATTTGGGTTTCCACATCAAAATCACTATGGCAAGTGGTGAATGGTTTTTGTGGTTATGTTTTCTATGGTTAATTTGCTTAACTATTAAATCCACTTAGATATGAGAAGATGACTGATAGTAATCTGAAATGTGCTTTTACTTTTGTCAGCAAACTATTTGGATGTTTTGGTTAAATGGTTTGAGAGTTTCAGATTTGTTCACTGTTATTTTGATATGCCATTCAAACTAGTAAACTATCAAAGCTATTGAAGTTTATAGTTTACGGTTTGAACCAGTTTGTTCTGAGATTGGCTTGAGAGGTTTCTTTTGAGTTTGGTGAAAGTTTAAGTAATTTTTCTATCTACTAATTCACCCCCCCCCTCTCAGTAGTTGTCTAGATCCTTATTGATTCATCATGCCATCAATTGGTATTAGAGCATTTCAGGTCCTCTAGGGTCTAAGCCTAACAACGCGAGGTAAAGATCTTGAAGAACATGATGAAGAAAGAAGGTTTGAAGTTTAATAGGGAAAACTACCAAATATGGAAAGATGGAATAAAAATCTATATCAAGAGTCTAGGAAGTCAACACTAGGAACATGTTGTTACTCAATATGTTGCACCTAGTGGGACTATGTTTGATGATGAAAAGAAAGAACTACAAGAGAATAATCAAGAATTGGAGGCCATTATCAGTTCTTTGTCTGATTTAGAGTATGTTGATGTCCATGGTCTGGAGACTTCTTATGAGGTATGGAAGAAACTTGAGGAAATCTATAGTGGTGATGAGCATGTGAGGATTTCCAAAGAAGAGAGTCTAAGAGGTAAATTTGATGACATGCAGATGGCTGAAGGTGAGAATATTAAATAGTATGGTCAGAGGATCAAAGACATAGTTGGTGAGATCAAGAGTGCAGGTGGTAAAGTGGAGGATGCCATAGTGGTCAACAAGGTGTTGAGAACCCTTCTACCGGTCTACGCTATCCGAGTTGTAGCCATTCAGGAGCTAAAGTCTATTTATAAAACTAAGGTAACTCTTGATTCCATCATTGGTAAACTTAATGCATTTGAACTAAATGGTTATGATGGTAGTGCTCAGAAATTTGAATCTACATTTAGAGATTTAGTTTCTAATCCACCTATGAGGAAAAGCATAAATGTTAGTCACAGTTATGAGTCTAGATCCAGTAGAGAAGATGATGATGAAGATAGTCTAATTGAGCTTGAAGCATTGTTGGCCAAGAAGTTACCCAGAGGTACCGGTAAGTATAGAGGTAAATTACCTTTGAAGTGTTTTGCATGTAACAAGATTGGACACATTACAACTAACTATCCTAATGGTAACAATGAGCATAAGCATGAGAAGTACAAGTACAAAGGAAAAAGCAAAAGAGATTGTCTCATTATAGTTGATGGTGGTATCACTGATGAGGAATCTGAGGGAGATGCTAATGAAGACATTATCTTTGTTTCCGTTAAAGAGGAGATATCTTATCAAAAGGCATTAGTTTCTCGCATGGATAATTCTGATGATTGGATCATAGATAGTGGTTGTTCACACCACATGACCGGTGACCTAAGTAAATTTATTACCTTGAAGGAATTTGATGGAGGATTTGTGATATTTGGAAATGACTCACCCTGCATGGTAAAAGGAAAGGGAACCATTTCTCTTAATGGAAAGAGCAGTGCAGATAATGTCTACTAGGTTGAAGGACTAAAGAACAATCTTTTGAGTGTATCTCAACTCAATGACATAGGCTATCCATTGGAATTTAAGAATGGAATGTGAAAAATATATGGGAGCAAAGGTGAACTAATTACAATCAGTAAGAAGACAAAAGGTAACTTATTTCACCTAAATCCTAAAGTCAACAACTGTTTAATTGCTAAAGTAGATGATAGTTGGCTTTGGCATCGGAGATTTTGTCATATAAATTTTGATAACATTGTCAAAGTTAGTAAGTCCAAGTCAATAAGAGGTTTGCCTCATTTGGACAAACCGGTGAATGCTCTGTGTAAGGAGTGTCAGTTAGGAAAGATGACATCCTCAACTTTAAGAGAAAATCCTTCTCAGTAGAACATTTGTTAGATTTGGTTCATATAGATCTCTGTGGACCAATAAGGACTAAAAGTATTCAAGGTGCTAGATATTTTATGATCTTCACAGATGATTGCTCAAGGATGATGTGGGTCACATTCTTGAAGGAAAAAACATAAGCCTTTAGTAAGTTCAAGGCATTTAGGTCCTTAGCTGAAAAATAAAGTGGTAAGAAGATAAAGTGTCTAAGGACTGATCAAGGAGGTGAATTTACTTTAGAGGAATTCACTACATATTGTGAAGATAATGGAATTAAGAGGCATCTTTCTACACTGAGGACACCATAGCAGAATGTTCTTGTAGAGAGGAACAACTGGTTAGTTGTTGACGCTACTAGAACGATGCTAATACAAGGAGGAGTAGCAAAAAATTTCTAGAGAGAAGCTATTAGCACAACTATCTACACTATGAACCAGATATTGGTAAAAAGAGGTAAGGATAAAACTCCTTATGAATAGTGGTATGGTAGGTCACCTAATGTCAGTTATTTTAAGATTTTTGGCAGTAAATGTTTTATCAAGAGAGGTGACTATGTTAGTAATTTTGATGTTAAAAGTGATGAAGGTATATTTCTTGGTTACTCCACCAAGAGTAAGGCCAACAAATGTTACAACAACCAGACACAGAGAATTATTGAGAGTGTTGATGTCCGAGTGGATGAGTATCTTGAAGTCTTAGGAGAAACTAGTAAGGAGAAGAAGAAAGATGAACCTTACATTCTGATTTTGGAACCAGAACTGGTGAAGTGAATGTTTTAGTACCACTTCAACCGGAATAAGTAGATTATAAAGAAGAAGATGATGATAATGAGGAAGAAGAACCTGAAGATGGTGATCATGTTATTCCAAGGTATGTGAGACTCAATCATAATCCTGACCAAATTTTTGGAGATAAAGATGCTAGAGTATTAACCAGAAGAAGAATTAGAGAGAATTCTTTCATGATCTCCACTATTGAGACAAGAATTGCTAAGGAAGCATTTGGAGATGATCATTGGATTAAAGCTATGGAATAAGAGCTTGACCAGATTGACAAAAATAGTACATGGACCCTAGTACCTAGACCGGTGAATAAAAATGTTATAGGTACTAAATGGATATTCAGGAATAAATTGAATGAAGATAGAGTAGTAGTCAGAAACAAAGCTAGATTGGTATGCAAAGGTTATGCATAGGAAGAAGGAGAAGAATATGGTGAGACATATGCACCAGTTGCTAGATTGGAAGGTGTTAGGACTCTACTTGCATTTGAAGTATATAAGGGATTCAAAGTATATCAGATGGATGTGAAGTCAACATTTCTAAATGGAATACTATAAGAGGAAGTATACATTGAACAACCAGATGGTTATGCTTTGACTGATGAAAAGGATATGGTGTGTAAACTAATTAAGGCATTATATGGTTTGAAGCAAGTATCAAGAGCATGGTATGAAAGACTACATTCACACATAACAAAGATAGGTTTTTAGAGAACTAGTGAAGACAACAATATATATCTCAAATCTAAAGGAGATAAGATACTCGTTAGTGAAGTGTTTGTGGATGATATCATATTTGGAGGCAATGATGACATGAGTGATGGCTTTGCAAATGAGATGAAAAGTGAATTTGAAATGTCTCTAGTAGGAGAGATAAAATTCTTCATAGGTTTGCAAATTCAGTAGATGAAGAGTGGTATTTTTATCACACAACCTAAATATGTGAATGAGGTATTGAAGACATTTGGAATGAGTGACTATAAAATACTTGGGACACCAATGGTTATAGGTTGTAAACTATCTAAGGAGGATGATTTTGCATCTGTTGATGAAAAGGAGTTCAGATCAATGATAAGGAAACTACATTATGTTGTTGATAGTAGACCAGATATTGCTCATGCAGTTGGTTTAGTTACCAAATTTCAGAAGAATCCAAAGGAGACACACTTGATAGAAACTAAAAGGATATTCAGATATTTGAAAGGCACTATTGACTATGGATTATGGTATCCATATGCAGGTAACTTTGATTTGAAGGTTTATACTAATGTAGACTGGGCAGTTAATGTTGATGATAGGAAGAGCACAACTGGTGGTGCAATCTTTCTTGGAGGAAGGCTTGTATCTTGGAGCATTAAGAAGAAGAGTTGTATATCACAGTCCACTGTTGAAGCTGAATATGTTGTAGCATATATGAATTGTACCTAGGCAATCTGGATGAAACACATTCTAGAAGGATTCAAGCTGAAGATTACAAAACCATTAAAGATTTTATGTGACAACACCAGTGTAATAAATATTTTAAAGAACCCGGTGTTGCATGCTAGAACCAAGCATATTGAGTTGAAATAGCATTTCTTAAGGGAGAAAGTGCAGAGTAAAGATGTGTTATTGGAGCATGTATCTACTAAGGAGAAGCTAGTAGATATCTTTACTAAACCTCTACCTAAGACTACTTTTGAGTATCTTAGAGGTTAGCTAGGGGTTGTGCCCCTACATAAGGTCAATTGAGCAGCTGTGGAATACATCAACCCCGAAGCTAATTGAAGAATCTTAAAGCAGGATTGGTGTAGAGTTTAGTTATTCCATAGGGGGAGCATCATGTTGCATGCTGATGATGATGAACAGTGAAGTGTGATACTGCATATTTTACTTTCACTTCGGCATTGTTGTCAAATGGGGAGAAGAACTGTATGATAGAGAGAAGATCTATAGCTAGTTACCAGCTGAAGACATGGAGATTGAAGGAGAGTAAATGGTAAAATGTAAACCAATATTCCTATCCCTATGTATGTGAATTACTCTTAATCATCATAATTAAGGGTATTGATATTTGTATTGCCATCAATGCCAAAGGGGGAGATTGTTGGAATTTGCATGAAGATTGTATTGATGAACTATTATGTTGTCATTGATGTCAATAGCAACTGATATTAATGTTGTAATGATGTTGTTTCCCAACCGGGAGGTGAGCTAGTGAAGGAAACCGATATTACTTGAGAAAGTAGTGAGATCAACCGGTAACCCTACCTATTGATGTGCCAAACCCTAACTGATGGAGCTTGGTGAATCGGTTGTATTGGTTTATGATCAATTCATGAATGGTAATGATTATACCATGTATGCATGTTGTATGTGAAGAGTTTCAAATGGTTTTTGGTGCGTAGAGATAACAGTTATATCTTGGGAATGAGTGTGTACAATGATTTCTATATAATCTAACGGTCATACTTGAACCAATTTGTTTGTAATCTCTATGAGATCTTAGGTTTGTGATGTGTTACCAACCTATTTTTTTGTTTATAAGGTCGGTAAGTTGTTTTGTTGTAGTGTTGGCAATTTTTGGTTAAGTGTAAGAGTGATTGGTTGCGAAACCAGAAGGTGTATTTGTAGTATGAGTGAAGGCAAATAAAAGAATGAAAAGGATCTGATCAAGAAGAGTAGTGCTATTTACCAGATCAACAAACCCCTATTGTTCTCTAACAATTACAATATTCAAATCCCTTAATCGGGCAAGCCTTAACAAGCTTAGTGCTATCAAATCCTCTAACCAGGTGATCCATTAGCTGGGATTTCAAATCCTCTACTAAGGTTACTCCTAACAGGGTATTGCTTTTAATAGGGCATTATAGTCAATCACTTAACCGGGTGGTCCCTAACAGGATTTGTTCTTAACATGACTTTTTGTAAAGCTTTAATAAGCTTGGCTCCTAACAGGGTGAAATTTAGAAGAGTTCAAAATACTTGTGGGTATTCATCCCCACCGTGGTTTTTCCCATTCGGGTTTCCACGTCAAAATCATTGTGTCAAGTTCTGAATGGTTTTTATGGTTATGTTTGATATGGTTAATTTGATTAGTTGTTAAATCCACTTAGATATGAAAATATGACTGATAGTAATCTGAAATGTGCTTTTACTTTTGTCAGTAAAGTATTTGGATGTTTTGGTTAAATGGTTTGAGAGATTTAGAGTTGTTTACTGTTATTTTGATATGCCAGTCAAACTAGTAAACTGTCAAAGTTGTTGAAGTTTATATTTCAATGTTTAAACTAGTTTGTTCTAAGATTGGCTTGAGAGGTTGTTTTTTAGTTTTGTGAAAGTTTAAGTCAATTTTCTATCTACGAATTCACCCCCCCACTCTCAGTAGTTGTCCGAATCATTATTGATTCATCATACCATCAGATGCATTGGGCATCCGTATCATATTTAGATTCAATGTCACTCTTGGTGGTGTTATTGTGGAGATGTCGAAATTAGGAGGCAACTTTGCTCCATTTTGAATCAAGAGAGATAGATACTTGTCTCTATTGTTGTAAATAAGGGCATTGATTACCATTAAGAATCAAGGATCTTGTTGAGCAACCTCTATTTCCATGTGTGTTAACCATGTTTTCATCTCCTCTATTGTTGGTAATATATTAGAATTTGCTGGTATCAAAGCTCTATTTATTGATTGAAAGCTTGAGCTTCCTATTGTGTTCATGTTCCAGTTTGGATTATAGTATGGTTTATTGTTCAGATCCATCTAATAGTTTGCCTTTTGTGACCTTGTTACTATCCTATGATCTTGACACTCTATGACTCACTGTGATCTCCTAAATGCAAATTATAGATTGAGATGGATGCAAGACTTATGACTTAACTATGTATGCACTTCATGAATGATGACACCCTACTAATATTACTGGTGAGGAATAGGACTATCTGTCATAAGTTTTTTGACAAATTGTCAAAATTCTTCTTGTTCTCTTTGTTCCTTGATTTCTTTTGCTAGTTTTGTATCAAGGTGGAGAAATTTATAGATTTGGTTATCTATGATAGTTTCTACTTCTTCATATTGTGGAAGATCAATTCTTACTTCCCAAGCAAGATTGTCCAAACCATCAATTTGTTATATAGTTTTGATAACTTGAAGACAACTGGGGGGGGGGGGGTGAATCAGTTGTCATAGATTACCAGAAGCATTAGAAATTTAAAATTTAATACCAGAATCCAAAACAATAATATTAGAATAGAAGATAAACCAACTAAGCATAAACAATAATCACAGAATAAATATCATCCACATGAGACCAAGATTTATACGTGGAAAACCCGGTAAAGGGAAAAACCATTGTGGGAAGCCTACCCATAGTTAGATAATACTAATGGACTTGAAAAGCACTAAGAGGGGGGGGGTGAATCTGTGACACTAAAAATAAAACTACTTCAAACACTAACCGGTAGATGAACTTAACAAATCTTTTCAACACAATGCATGCAATCCAAAATGATATAACAACATCCACAAAAAGTAAAGCATCCACCATAACACAAGTGTTTGTACGTGGAAAACCAAAAATAGGTAAAAACCATGGTGAGATGGAACTCACAAGTTAACTATGTGTAGTAATAGATAACTGACCGGTTAAGGTCTACAAAGTGCTCTGCTAGGAGCGAATCTTGTTAGAGATCCCAAAGCTTGATTAGAAGTTTGTACCCTGTTAAAGGTAGTACCCTGTTAGGAGTAACCTCAGTGGAGGATTTCTGAATCCAAACTAATGGATCACCCTATTAAAGGATTTATACATCGAAGCTTGTTAGAGCTTACTCGGTTAGGGGATTTGATTCTGCTGTAGTAGTTAGAAAACAACAAGAATGTTTTGATCTGTTCTGAGTAGCACAATACTTTCTTAATCAGATCCTTCTAAACATATTCAACACTATTCTTCTACAAAAAATACAACTTAACTCTTTTTCCTTTCGCACATAACACTTTTCACTATCACTCTATCAAATAATTCATTGTGATGGCAATATATAGACCTTATGATTTCATGTCGGCCTTAAGAAATCATAACACAATTTCCTAGGTGTAATGTATCTGGAAAAGTGATCATAACTCATCACAAAAATTGCTGCCAAGTAGTCGGTGCAAGTAACTCATCACGAAATGTAGTAACTCATCACAAAATTAAAAAATACCAGTTGGAACAATCAAATACCTATTTGAATAAAACATATGAACCGTTGTCCTTAAATCTCCACTTGATCTCCATCTTGATCTTCATCTTGATGCTAACTAGTATAATCATAGACTGTCTCTTATGCACATACCGGTTGACACAAAGTACCGGTTAGAGATAAACCTCTTGGTATAACCTCTAACATACTGGTTGATAGAGTAAGCAATTGAAGTTACACCGGTAGTCAATATAATCATATGCGTGTGTGAGAGTGTTTCATCAATGACAATAAATGATGAATATATTACAATCATCATCAAGCCAACAATCTCCCCCTTTGGCATTGATGGCAACACTTAGAAAATTTTATAGTAATACCGCTAAGTGTGCATACACAACAAAATTTACTCATTTACTCATGCTCCCCCTTAATGCATACATTATACAAAATTTTCAAAAACATACATACATGTATACACATAAAAATTGGCTATGAGCAATTAAATAAATATTTTACATATATTTAATAATTATTCTTCTATTAAATAGTTAATTTGAAAAGATTAATGTATTTAATTCATTTTCATGTCTTTCTAGTAATTAATATTTTATTAATTAATTCATCTATCATATTCCTCTAAATAATTAAATATTAATATTTAATTATTCCTCTAACCAAGTGAATTAAATATCTAATATTTAATAGTTATTCTCCTATCCTATAGTCTCAAATATTAAATAATTCTTAAATTATTTAATCCCTTTTCCAACTCACCCTCCATCTCCACTTCATCTTCCCTTTGCCAACTCATCAAACATGTGGCTAAGGAAATTAATATTTATTAAATATTAATTCATCATTTATCTTCAACTTCCAAACTTAATGAAGATTGTGTACATACACATATTTCATAACCATTTCCTATATTCTCTCCAACACCCCCTACATCTTAGGAAGGACTTGAGTCCACTTGTCCTCTCATGCCTAAATTTCCCCCAACCATCCCTAGATTCCCTCAGTCAACAACCCAGTCAAGGTGAGATGAGTGACACTTGTCTTCTCCTTCCGCATTTCTCTCAGCCTTCACCTTTGCTCATAGCCATCCAAAACTGCAGATCTGATTAGGACCGTTGATCTGAGCCACATCATCTCATCCTCTCAAAGTCTATAAAATAAAGAGCTTTAGTTGAGAGAGAGTTAGACTTCAAGAGACTGCAAGTGCATTTTACAAGCCAATCTTATGCATCCATGAGTTTTTGAAGCAAATAGCAAATAGAAAATATCATATAGCATTTTAGCATAATCATGTAGCCTTGCATATCATAGTATCAGTTAACTACAAGTTATCAGTCCATTCTTCATATGCCATCTTGGAAGCCAACAGTGCATTGTTTGAGAGCACACCATCTGCAACTAGGAACAATGGAGTTAGGACACAATGAGATATAAGCCATGAAGGTAAAAATAGCATTTTTATTTCATATGTAGTTTCATTGGTTGAATTCGGATTTCCTGTATGCATTTCCATTTGTATTTTGTGAAACTAACTTATAGCAGGTAACATTTTGAGGATGAAATTCAAGCTCACACATTTTGGCGCCCACCGTGGGGCTGGACCTTGCATATACCTTTAAAAATCTCACAAAAATAAAATTAATGCATTTGTAATGCAGATTCATGCATGTGTGAATTCTGACAGTGCTTTTGTTCGACAAGTTAGTGCATTTGCATCATAGGTTAGCACATATATCATGTAGGTTAGCGCTTTTGCCTGAAAAACTGTGCATTTGCATCATAGGTTAGTGCATATGTCATATAGGTTAGCACTTTTGTCTTAAATTCTGCACATTCGCATCACAGGTTCGTGCATTTGTATCATAGGCTAGCACATATGTCAAAGAAATCACTCTTTTGTATCCATAGAGCAGCACTTTTGTAGTCTAAGTTAGCACTTTTGAACCGCAGGTTAGCACTTTTGAACAAAAAAATAGCACATATGTTAGGTTAGCGCTTCTGTTTACAAAACTGACAAAATTTTCTTGTAGGTCCGAAAGTTCAGGAAATCAAATTTTTCAGATTACTAACATGCATGTGTAGGATGGCATTTAAGGCAAATTTTATGCATTTCCTCATCTAGTTAATTAAAAGTCTTCATTTGGGAAGTAATATACCATATCTTGTTCATCTAGTTTAACTAAGAAGATGAATTGACAACATGCAACTTGCATTTTTGATATTTTCTCTAAAATAGTTGCACATAGACTTTTGAAAAGACTAAAAATGAACACCATGCTTGTTGGAGCAACATCTCCAAATAGGACTTATCCAACAAATTGCTTTGAAAATTTTAAAAAGAATGCTTGTATTTCGTGTCTTGAAAGTGGTAGGTATATGCTCTCCCCTTAATTGGGTGATCAAAAAGCCAAACCCACTTTCTTAAACTTTCTTTACTTTCAAGCAATTAAATCCTTTAGAGGGCCTGCCTTCTTGAGCTGCTTTGAGGGGGCCAGTGAGAGGGGAATGACCTAAAGTGGAAATGGGCTAATACCGAGTCCTTCCAATCCACTATAAATAAATCGTGTTTGTGACAAAAGTCCCAAACAACATGTGCTGATAAATTCATACCGACGCTATGTTTCCCCATAAACCCTATGGAGCTTAACCTCTATAGGCTGGGAACCTTCTGTATTTACAGAGCTGAAAGTGTCACATGTATGGCCACATGACCAGAAGCCTTTATTAAAAACCACTTGTACTAGTTGCCGAAATCCTTCTAGTTGTTGGTGGAGGAGGTCAAACCTCTGAAGTGGCTCACATACATATGGTTAATAGTAGAGATATAAAGTTTGCCATGGAGAATTTTCATGGAAACTGATGCTTGGCTGCCCTGAAGAAGTGAGTGCCGGGGTGGAGCCAGTGGGGTCAAGCATCTAAATATCCACTTTGAATAGTGTATCCTCAGGGGAAACTCCTCGTGAGATTCAACAACTATTGTCTCAACCTGCCATAGGGATTGTACTTGCTTGTGCACTTTGTTTATTAAACATTGTGTCATCTATGTCTATAACATGTTCCAAATGGTCAAAAATTGAAGAAAATTATCATCTATAAGTGCGCAAAAATCCAACCAATTACTGAAAAAGTTTGGTCAAAAGAGTAATACAAAAACTTTCCAACACTTGAAACACCAGATCAAAATCAAAGTGTCAAAACATCAATGTCAAAATAATTCTTGAAGTAGGTTTGTCTCTAAACCATCGTATATTTTCAAATTAGCTCAAACAACTAGGTTGCTAATCCAACAAGTTATAATAAAAAAGTTCTATAAACATCAACATTTAACAAGCTATCAATTCAACCATCTTAAGTGCAAAAAAATCAACATCTTTATCAAGTTTCTCATCAGGATAATCAAATCCTCTATTATGAAGCTTGTTGAAATCTATACTAGGTTCCTAATCTTGGATATATCTTTCCTATTTTGAACCTAGGTTATATCAAAACCAAATCTCACCAACATTGGAATCAAACAAACTTGTGAATTGTCAAAGGCTTATATGACTTTTAAGTATCACCTTAAGAAAAGAAAACCCAGTTACAAAGCTACTCAAAAAAGAATAATATTCTTGTATATCAATCGCAAAATCTTATTGAAACATAGGACATTCCTACACCATTTTCGCCACTACTTACGTGGCTGCGGTATAGATTTTGACAGTGAAACTTTACAAGGACGTTCTTTTCAACAAAAGGATGCTTTATCCCAATGAACAAACAATAGTGGAAAGATCAATAAAGCATATCTTCCTAAATCAATAATCACCTATTGACCTTGTCCTTTGGAACTTTCAATAACTTTGAAATAAACACATGTCAGTTTGGACTAGAGCCCAACACGAACAACTTAGAAAACAACAACAAATGGAGGAAGAAGATACTCCTGTATTCCACACTTTTGGATTTACTATTGTTGATGAAGAAGCAATCAATAACACCATTAGAGACCTAGAGAAAGATTTCAAATTTGATAGGCTAATGGAAAAATTGTTGGCAAAACAAAAAGAAAAATATCTCTTGATGTTGGCAAAATTCGGAGCTAAACTACCACAAGACTTTAACATGGAAAGCTTGAAACAAGATGTGGAGACAAGTAATACCCAAAACACAGATGAGAAAAATAACGAAGATATGAACAATGAAGAAACAAGGAAAGAAAGGGATGATAAAAGAAAAGAGCGAAGTGACAAAAAGACTCATGACAAAACAAGGAGAGACTATGTAGATAATCCCTTATCAAACCTTAATCAACAAATACAAGACATGCAAAATGGGATTAGCTCCAAGAAATATTCGTTATAAGATATATGCCCATATCCTTTTGATAAAAATATGAATATGATACCATTTCCGCAACATTGCGAGATTCCTAAATATGACAAATACGATGGAAAATCTGATCCTCAAGATCACATTAGGGAGTTTTGTACTGTGAGCATAGAATTTGCTCATGATGAAACTTACCTTATGCGTCTTTTTCCTAGGAGTTTAAATGGACAATCAATGGAGTGGTTTTCAAGATTACCATCCAGAATCAAATCCTTTGAAGAAATTGTGAATAGGTTTATTTCACAATATTCCTACAATATAAGGAATAAAATAACAATGCTGGATCTCTGCAATGTTAAACAAAAGAATGGTGAATCCTTTATGATTTTCTTACAACGATGGAAATGCATGTTTAATAGGTATCCCCGAGATGTACCTGATCAAGAAAAGATGGACATATTCATTGATAATCTTATTAGTGAAATGAGTTATCGATTAAGGATGCAATGTCCTCCCTCTTTTGCCAAAATGATCAAAAATGGTCTTAAAATAGAGAACGCAATGGTAATGAAAGGAGAGCTAAAACTTTACAATAATTCATACAACAACAATAACAATAACAAAAGAAATGACAAACCTAAGTTTTGGTCAAATAATATGAATGTTAGCAATGAAGGGAATGACGATAATAGTAATACAAAACAACAAGAACCAATTTTCAATCTATCAAGTCAAAACTCAAGCAATAACAATCCAGAAAATAATAAAGCTAAGTCCTTTTTCTCCAATCCACGGAGGAAATTCACAAACATTGGAGAATCTTTGGAATCAGCTCTAAAAACTTTGCTCACTAACAAATTGATTGTTTTGCCAGAAGCAAGAAATTATGAACCACCAGTCAAGCCCAATTGGTGGAATGACAATCATTTTTGCAACTATCATAGGAATAAAGGACACCTAACAAATGATTGTCAGAGATTGAAACACCTTATCCAAGATCTGATCAATAATGGAACCATCACAGTGGATAGCCATAAAACAAATGAGTCACACTTGGCTTTCAAAACTCCACTTCCGAATTATGACAAAGGTGAATCATCCCAATTAAAAGATGACAAAGGAAAAGCCAAGGTGAATTACACTTATACCTATGATGATGTAGTGAATGTAATCATTGTTAATTGTTACTACTTATCAAATTGCCATTAGTTTCATATCCAAAGTCATACTATATTCTAGTCAGTTAGTATTACCGAATCATGCAGTCGGTACACACAGAGAAGTCGGTATAAACAGTCTAGTCGGTTACAGAAGAAAGCAGTCATAGAACGTAGTATTCATCGAGTTGTTTACCGAGTAAAGTTTCATGGCTACCAAGTGGTAAAGTTAACTCACCAAATTGATATTCACTGATTGAAATGTTTTACTAGATACATTGAACTTGGACATGCACATGAAAACGTGTTACAAGATCAAGGCACATCTAACCGTTTTTGCATTGAAAATTGCATTAGGAGATTGTGTATGATTACAAGGTCAATCTAACCAATGAGATATTTTGTTTAGTCATTCATTCGAAGAATCTTTTTGTAAGATCAAAGCAATGAATTAAATCACCGTTGTAAGAGATCTATTTATACAACATGATTCTAGGGTTAGAAAAAGGGAATGTGTGTGTGTATGCATGAAGGAAGACTGTTACAGAGACACAGAGAGGTCACCGAGAAGGTTATCAGTGAACAGTTGAAGAACAGAGTAAACAGAAGGGTTTACCGAGGTATGCTACAAGCAAGGTAATCTTATTCAGAGCACATATAATCTGCTTTAGCATTTCAGATGTAAAGTTGCAGATATTTGTAATGATTTTATTGTAAAATTTGAAGTTGTAAGAGAAACCTTTAACAGGGTAAAAGACTCTAACCAAGTCTATAAATTGTAAATCCTTTAACCAGGTGCAACATTTATATAGTGTTGTAAAATCCTTTAGTAAGGTAGATCTAACTGATCTTGATACTCCTAACAGGGTAAGCTATCAGGAATAGCTAAATGTAGCTCTAACCAAGCATTCTTTATTATTGCAGTAGTGAAGTTGTGGGTGCCATCCCCACCGTAGTTTTTCTCTCTAACCAAGAGTTTCTATGTGACCAAAATATATGTGTTATGGAGTGAATCATGTATGATTGTTATCTGTTGATTTTTGTTTTATTTTATGTTACTACACTATTCCATTTATGCATAACAGTAAGGTTATTATCAAAGAAAAGTTTTGGAGTACTGATTCACCCCTCCCCTCTCAGTACATCAGCTTTCCATATTGGGCCTAACAATAGGTATCAGAGCTTGAATCTTGGAAAAGGGTTTAACTACCTAAAGAGAAAGATCTTAGCAATGGAAGGCTACAAACAATCTCAGAGGATTGTGCATCTTCAAGAAGAGCTGGATAATGCAAATCAAGTGATTGTAGACATGTAAAGGCAAATGCAAAAATCTCTGAAAGTAAGGAGAAGATTATCTGATGACTTGTAGGATTCTCAAGAGCTAGTGGAACAAATCGAGACATCATCTGAGAATAGTATATCTGAAGAGACTGAAGAAATGATTGGAATGTTGAAAGAAACGAACAAAGCATTGGTTGATCAACTAAAAGAAATGAAAAGAGAACATGAACATTTCAATACACAGATGATTGAAAATCTAGATGCATTAAGGATAGCTGAGGATAAAGCAAGAGATCTACAAAGAGAGAAACAACAACTTGAAGCTCTAGTATCTGATAAGGATGATGAAATCACAAGGTTAACTGGTATTCAACAAAATATGATAGATCAACTAGGTTATGCACATCATGAAGCAATTCTAAAGAATGATGAAAATCAATCATTGAAACTTGAAGTATCAAGGTTGACTGGTGAACTTGAAACTGAGAAGAAATCCAAAGAATCATTGGAGAAAAGTTATGAAGCATCAAAGATGTTGGATGAGAAACTGAATACAAGAAGACTCTACAAAGATGGAGGACTCAGTTACCAAGGAAAAGAATCAACCGAGAAAGGAATTCATACAACCGAGAGAGGAGAATCATCAAAACAAGCTAGAAAAAGGAATAACATCAAAAGGAAGAAGCCTATTTGCTACTACTGTGGAAATCAAGGTCATACTGCCAACATATGCCAGATCAAAAAAGGTAAGCAATCGAATATCTCTAAGTCCAATGGATATTGTTACAATTGCAATAAATATGGTCACACACCTAATCAATGTAGGACAAAGTCTGTTAACATCTATCAGAAGGCAAAATTCAAAGGGTTTTGTAAAAACTGCAATAGATATGGACATAGTACCGAGAAGTGCTGGTTTAAGCAAAAGAACTACATGAAGTATCCACACCGACAAAACACTGGAGGTTACCGAACTCACACTGATCCTTACCGACAATATGCAGCAGTACCATGGGATTACAATACAAGGATATGGTGAGAATGTTTTGGAAGATATGGACATATAAGTGCCAACTATTTTATAAGATTTGGAATGAACAACCGGAGATCATGGAGAAATCCTGGTATGGCATGTTTTCATTGTCACAAAGCTGGACATTTAGCTGGAGATTGCAGAGATCAACCAAGAAGAGACACTGAAGAGATAAAAGAAAAATTCAAGATGATTTGGAAAAAGAAAGAAATTATGTCTGATGAAGAAAGCACCTTACCTACCAAGTTAGGTGCACCTATTTCAAATTAGTCAAGGAAAGGTATGAACGGACTGCATTCTTTAAAAGTTAAATCATAACAGTTCCTATTCTATTATGTACAAAATTCAAAATCTGCATAGTTAAGATGCAATTAGTCAATTTATATACTATACAGGAAACTTGTCAAGTCGGTGTATACAGGAAACCTGTCAAGTCGGTTAATAAAGCAAAGTTGGGTACTCAGTGAAAACAAAAAAAAGAGTAAATCAGTAAAAGGTGAACCAAGTGCATTTAATATCTCGACCTAACTTGCACAGAGCCCGATAAGGTATTTTTGAGTACTTAAAAGTGTTTTCATGGTCATTTTCATTCACCCAAGTTTTTGAGAAGCAGAGCAGAGCGAATCAAAGCAATCAAACTTCATTCGGAGTGAATTTGAAGGTATTTACATCAATCTATTCACACTGTTAAGCTGGTTTCCGATCTAGTCAAATTGCTATTGTCTATCGAGTGTGAAGCATCAGTCGTTTGTAAACCCTAAGGATAACTTGTCAAATCTTACCCAAAATCTATCATGGCACCCAAGATCCAAGACCATGTAGTTGTCCAAAATGTGGAGAAGCCCTCACTAAAATATTCTCTAACTCCTAAAGTTGCCTCAGAACCAGATGATAAAACTACATTTTCACTCATCCCAGATCGAGTCTTGTTAGTGGAAGATGTCAAATTCTTTACCAAATGTCATGTTGAGGAACTTGGTCATGTAGAGATTAGTGACACATATGATGAACTGTGCACTGATGGAAAAATGGATAGAAAATTTGAGTATATCAAAATCAAGGGATTAACTGAAGCCCTAGTCTATCCTCGTGTGTTCAAACCCCAGTGGGTTAAGTTTGTATTGAGCAGAGTACATGATGATTTCATGTGGCTACAAGAGCAACCGTTCAAGATCACGAAGGAAGTCATTCACCTGATAACCGGATATCCCATCTACGATCATGCTTGTGCATAGAAAATGATATCACAAAAGGAGCTAATCAGTCTAACCGGAGTAGAATCTGATTACCGAGGACTGAAATTGAATAATGTCACTGATGCTGAACTAAAATTTGCAATCAGAGTTATTGGTTACTGTTTCTTCCAATCTGCAAGGGAAAATAGTGTACCATGTGCTGCAGTGGACCTGGCCTACAAAATAGTTAAGAAGGCAATGAAAGTAGACTTATGTGAAGTGCTACTAAAGAACTTGTTTGAGAACCTAAACACAATAAGGAAGCCGAAGAAGAACAACTCGGCAAACACACTAAAGTTTGATTCACTACTTGTATGTATGTTTTTCTATTTTGAGAAGTTCTTTCCCTCAGTTGGTAAAGTAGTATGGGAGCTACATCGACCTATCACCCATCAGATCAATGACTACATCAAGAAGTTAGGAGATAACTTTAATGATATCATGGATGATTACTTCAGCAAATTCCAAGAAAAAATGCACAACAGGTACAGGATCCCACCACAGCTGGTCGAAAAATACAAGGACAATATATGTTTTGAAGTCGACACTGATTATTGCTATGTAAATGTTGTCGAACCAAGGACTCAATCATTGCAACCAATGGGTTATGAGATTGATTATGATATTACATAACAACAAATTGATGCCTATCTATCATTTCCAAGGCATGCAACTGAACTAAGGTATGGAACCTATGAAGAGGTGAAGGAGAAAGTAAAAATGAGCATTGTAGTTCCTAAGGCTACAAGAAAAGCTACAAAGATGACAAAGGCTTTATCTAAGAAATTCAGAGAAGAATCCTCCTCTATACCTGTCAAAGGCAATCTTGCCATTACCGAAGAAGAATCAGAAGCACGGGAGGCTGAAATAACATTAAGCACAGAGTTGCCAAAGGGTAAAGTTCTGAAAAGAAAGAAACGGGACATCACAAAGGCCCTACTGACTCCACCAACAAAGAGACCCAACACCAGAGCATCAGCTACATCACTGAGTAAGAAACAAAAGACTATTGCCACTCCTAAGGTAACCAAAACTTATAAGAAATCTACTCAGAGACTCATTTTGGCAAAAGAGTCGAGTGATACAGAGTCTGATGATGCAAACAAATTCTAGATTGTGAAAAGCAAAAAGGTAAACATTCCCAGTGTTGAAATTTTTTGTGCCAATCTTAAAGAATACAGTGGATTTGTAGGATTCAGATATGTTAAGTATGAGACTAGGAATAATGATGAGAAATGACAGATTGAAGAAGCTGTCATATGTACACTTCTGAAGTATTGGTTAGCACCATTAGAACTAACAAAATCACTTCCGAGTGAACTCTACTCACACATTGATAACAGATGGAAATATGCAATGGATTCAGAGAGACAAATAAGAGAAAGAAGTCTAGTCCATCTATTTCCTAACATGTCCGTAGTTGAAATCAAGGAGCATCTGACCACATAGAATTCAAAATTTCTTGTGAAATAGAGAGCCTTAAAATTGATGAATGGGTTATACATTGATGTGGAGAATGAGACTAAAGCCAAGTGGCAGGAGATATTCAAACAAAAGGATGTCGGTGAACAATCTCAAATTGAAATTGTTGATGTCACCAAGCAAGATCTAGATGTCACCGAGCAAGGTCCAGACCCGATTGACACTATACAAATTGATGAAGATGTAATGGATGAAGTAGCACCGGAGCAGGAAATGATTGAAGGCACCACTTATGCAAAACTTGTCTCTAGTGAATCTATCTTAGAACAAGTTTAGCCTTATCCACTGGTGAAGCCACCAGTCTCAACCGAAGCTCCCAAGGACACCGTGCAAGCTACCAAAGGCAACAAATCTGAAGCTGCAGGAGATACAAGTAACAAATCTAAAGCTGCAGGTGATACAACCAAAAATCAGACGTCTCAAGCATAGACAAGCACTGCAACTATTACAACTAAGACCCCTAGCACCGAGCCACCCAAAGACACTGCAACGGCTATAGGAATAGACCAAAGTGTTGCATCTATCGAGCAACCTACCAAGGGTTAGCAAGCCTCACAAGCACTTGTCTTAGTGCCATAGACCAAAGGAAAATAAAAGAAGGTGAGAAAGCATGGTTTTAAATTTGACTTATCTAAACCGATCGTGTTGCCCAATGTAGACATTTCCAAATTGAAAGGGCAAGCACTCACTGAATTTGGTGAACTATGCAAAGCAAAGGCCGAATAGGAGAAGCAACCGGCCATACAAAAAAAGAATAAAGTACTTCAGAAGGTTAGGACACTACTCATAGAAATGCTACCATCAACAACAGTGTCAACCGATGCAGCCATCCATATTCAGTTGGATAAACTCCTCAATCAGATTGAAACATCTGGAGTTGATGCATCTGAGTACTTAAGCAAGCTCAAGGATAAAGAGCTTACAACAAAAATGATAGAGGAAGTACAAAAATCAATTGCTGTTGGCAAGGTAAAACTTGTCAAATTCATTGCTAAGTTGTCCCCTCAACTCAAGCACATTCTTTATTTATTCCAGAAATTGTGTACATTTTCTTTATTTATTAAAGATATCAAAAAATAAAACTGATGCAATTGAGAAAGAGATCACCGATCTCTCATCTAAGTTGACCACTGAGCCTAATTCAGTTCAAAACTTTTACAAAAAGCTACAACAACTCATGGCTCAACAATTAGAACTGAGGAATGAAGAGCATAAAATTAGGATGGATATAATGACCCTTCAAACATTATTCCTTCCTCATCTCTCATCAGTATAGGAATAGCTCAACCGAGCTACACGCTTATCAACTACACAAGAGGGAAGCACTCTTGATGGCTTGATGTCACTATTATATGATATTCAAGCACAAAAATCATTAATGGAAAGTGTCAAGGACTCACTCTCAGTCGCCCTCACCAATGGCCGGACCAAGTATAAGACTATTTTTGATCAGTTACCACCTCCAGATGGAAATTAAGTGTTTAATTTTTTTCAAAAAGGGGGAGTAATATTATGATACTACAAAGAGGAAAGCCCAGCAAAGGGGGAGTAATTCTACATTTGGAGAGTAATACAGTTTTGTTAACACAATTTTGAGTATTGTATACAAGGGGAGTATACCGAGAAGAATATACAGAGCATTTAGAGCACACAAGTACAAAACAGAATTGAACATGCAAAATTCAGAGTTATATACAGAATAATTATAAGGGGAGTATATCTGCATATACTATTTTTTTGACTATTGTATATATTGTCAAGTATATAGTTTTTGAGTTATGACTTTGTAAGTAGTTTTTGTCAAACATCTCAACTAATGTCAAAAGGGGAGATTGTTACTACTTATCAAATTTCCATTAGTTTCATATCCAAAGTCATACTATATTCTAGTCGGTTAGTATTATCGAATCATGCAGTCAGTACACATAGAGAAGTTGGTATGAATAGTCTAGTCAGTTACAGAAGAAAGCAGTCATAGAACGCAGTATACACCGAGCTGTTTATCGAGTAAAGTTTCATGGCTACCAAGTGGTAAAGTTAACTCACCGAGTTGATATTCACCGAGTGAAATGTTTTACTAGATACATTGAACCTGGACATGCACATGAAAACGTGTTACAAGATCGAGGCACATCTAATAGTTTTTGCATTGGAAATTTCATTAGGAGATTGTGTATGATTACAAGGTCAATCTAACCAATGAGATATTTTGTTTAGTCATTCATTCGAAGAATCTTTTTGTAAGATCGAAGCAATGAATTAAATCACCGCTATAAGAGATCTATTTATACAGCATGATTCTAGGGTTAGAAAAAGGGAATGTGTGTGTATGCATGAAGGAAAACTGTTACAGAGACACAGAGAGGTCACCAAGAAGGTTATCAATGAACAGTCAAAGAACAGAGTAAATAGAAGGGTTTATCGAGTTTCATTATGGGTTACCGAGGTATGCTACAAGCTAGGTAATCTTATTCAGAGCACATAGAATCTGCTTTAGCATTTCAGATGTAAAGTTACAAATATTTGTAATGATTTTATTGTAAAATTTGAAGTTGTAAGAGAAACCTTTAACAGGGTAAAAGACTCTAACCAAGTCTATAAATTGTAAATCCTTTAACCAGGTGCAACATTTATATAGTGTTGTAAAATCCTTTAGTAAGGTAGATCTAACTGATCTTGATACTCCTAACAGGGTAAGCTATTAGAAATAGCTAAATGTAGCTCTAACTGAGCATTCTTTATTATTGCAGTAGTGAAGTCGTGGGTGCCACCCCCACCACAGTTTTTCTTTCTAACCAAGAGATTCTTTGTGACCAAAATATATGTGTTATGGAGTGAATCATGTATGATTGTTATCTGTTGATTTTATTTTTATTTTATGTAACTGCACTATTCTATTTATGCATAACAGTAAGGTTATTATCAAAGAAAAGTTTTGGAGTACTAATTCACCCCTCCCCTCTCAATACATCGGCTTTCCATATTGGGCCTAACATTAATGAAAATTCATCTTCCGAATCAATCAATGTTATTACAAGAAGCAAAGCAAAGGTTACTTTTCCAGGTGTAGCAAAAGATCTAACATCTAATCCACAACAATACAATTTAGTAGAGAAATTACAGCAAATACCTACTCAAATATCAATTCTGGAACTTCTCAAAATTTCACCTATGCATAAGGAAATTTTGGAGAAAGCTTTAGTGGAAACAAAAGTTTCAAAAGATTTGGATGTAGATCAATTCCAAAATATGGTAGGACACCTTATAACTCCTCATTGCTTATCATTTTCTGAAAATGATGATGCGTCCTTACAACATCCTCACAATGCTCCCTTACATGTTGAAGTCTCCATAAATAAAACTTGTGTCAAACGTGTGCTCATAGATGGAGGAGCTAGATTAAACATTTGTGCTCTAAGTTTGATAAAAGCTTTGGGATATTTAGAGAATGTAGTAGATCCGAAAAAGAAAATAACTATCAAAGCTTATGATGAAGCAAAAATGTTCTTCTAAAGGAACTGTGGTGCTACCAATAAGGATAGGACCTATGGAAAAAGATACATTGTGTCAAGTTTTAGATTTGAACCTCTCCTACAACATTCTTCTAGGGAGACCATGGATTCACAAGATGCAAGCAGTTCCTTCTATATATCATCAATGTATAAAATTTCCTCATGAAGGAAAAGAGATCACTATAATTGTAGACTCCAGTCAATATTGTAATAATTTGAAACCCACACAAGATACAAGAGTTCCACATAATAGAGAATTAGTATATCCTACCAAAGAAATTCAAGCAAAGTTATGGGAAACTTTTGAAGAAAAGCTCAAGTTAAATGATGAAGGAATGGGAAAGTATTCTTTGCAAAATTTTCCACTTTCCCCTAAGTAATATGGAAAACTCTTGGTTGCTTGTACAAAGATGAAGATAAAACTATAGCAACAACAACAAAAGTCAATATCCCCATAAAACAATATGGCAAATGATATGAAATCATGCAAAAGATGGGATATGAAGGGAAAGGACCAATTGGTAAGCAACATCAAGGTATTTCAGAACCTATTTGTCCACACTCACAATCCATAAAAGATAAATCTGGGCTAGGATATCTAAAGTCTAATCAAAAGCAACATAATCATCAGCAACAAAACTGGAGAAAGAAATCAATTTCTAAAGAAGAAAATTGGCAAGAAAAGCTACAACAAGCGGCCAAAATAGTAGCCAATAAGCAAAAGAAGCAAGAAGAACATGAAAAGAAAGAAGAAGAGACTACTATCAACGGTGAAGAAAAATCTTGTCAAAAAGTTCTGAAATAACAAACAAAGGCAAAATTTGAACA
Organism: Cryptomeria japonica; assembly: GCF_030272615.1. Taxonomy (NCBI): domain Eukaryota; kingdom Viridiplantae; phylum Streptophyta; class Pinopsida; order Cupressales; family Cupressaceae; genus Cryptomeria; species Cryptomeria japonica. Next base: position 604,960,214 of record NC_081412.1, on the reverse strand, counting down.
AGATATTCCAGAAGCAGTAAAAATAGAAATGATAGAAATCAAGGAACTTTTTGCACCACATGACATTCCAGTATGGTATAGTGGAGTAATCTTAGATCAGGATTCAGAGATAGATTCCCATGAATATGAATAGAGTCCAGATACCTTATCCACTACATCAAGCAAGGAACACAATGAAGATCAAGCAGCTATCAGGAAAGAAGACTTGTCTATTGCAGAACAAAAGATGAAGTTAGAACGAAGACAAGAGAAACTCAAAATTTAGAGAAAAGAGGCGTATGCAAAAAGAAAAGAGAATGACAAAGATAGAGAAGCAATGCCATAAGAAGTGCAAGCAAAGATCAGATATGGAAGAACCATAGAAGAACTAAGAGATAGTCAAGTTGGACTAACTATTAGTCCAAAAGAAGTTGAGTTTGAAAGGAGACAAAATCTATTAAAAGAATCTACTTTACCATGTGCACAAATATGTCAACTTCTAAATGCAAATGAGGTCAATCAAGAAGGAATTTGTAGTATCAAAGTTGTGCATTTGGATATAATCCATTCATTTAAGTGACAAACGTCAGTTGAAGAACCACTTGAGTGTGAACTACAAAATGCTAATATAAATTTTGTTAAGACTAATTCAAAAATGCTTGCAAAAGACAATTCTCACAAACATTTAATCTATGACAGAACCTATTCTACGCCAAGATATGATCATTATGTCATGAACATTGAAACACCTAATGATGACAATGATTATGATTTACCCCTTCTGCATCCTGAATTAATTGATTGGGATAATTTTGACAACCCTAAACTAAATGTCTTTTCTAATGACCATGACTTAGCCGTGTACCTTAACATTGTTGAACCCATCCATCCTAAGATATCTTCCATTGCAGAATCAAGTGATGTTTCTCATAGTTAGGAGAATGCCAAACTTTTCAGTCCTAAAAACAAAATAAAACAAGGAGAGAGACCTATTGTTGAAAACCATTTCATGACAACATTAGATCAATCAAAAGAGAAAATAAAGGGCGTATCTAATGGTGAAAACCTCCTTGAGGTGCCAAAAGATGGAAAGTTTGACATTCTTCCTGCATATTTTCAAGAGAGATCTGCTATCCTGATAGAACCAATAGAAGCAGTAAACATTGATACATCAAAAGATCCTAAAATACTTCATTTTGCTTCCTCATTATCAGAAAAAGAGAGGAAAGAGTACATGGAATTCTTTAAGCAAAGATAAATAAATTTTTCTTGGTCCTATGCAGATATGCCAGGACTTAACCCAGATCTTATCATGCATCATCTTAATGTGAATTTTAAAGCAAAACCTGTTTAAGCAGAAGCTAAGAAAGATGCATCCGCATATTGCTCTCCTTGTCAAAACCGAGCTCAAGAAACTATTAGAAGTGGGTTTCATAAGACCAGTTGCTCATCCAGAATGGGTCTCAAGTATTGTACCAGTATCAAAGCCAGATAAGAGCATAAGAGTCTGCACAGATTTCAGAGATCTGAATAAAGCATGTCCAAAAGATGATTTCCCGCTACCAAACATTGATATCATAGTAGACTTATCAGTAGGACATGAGATGTTTTCATTAATGGATGGCTTCTCGGGATATAATCAAATAAGAATCACACCTGAAGATCAAGAGAAGACAACTTACACCTATGCATGGGGAATGTACTGCTAGAATGTTATGCCATTTGGGCTTAAGGATGCAGGAGCAACTTATCAAAGGGCTATGATGATAATTTTCCATGATATGATGCATACATTCATGGAAGACTATGTCGATGACATACTTGCAAAATATCACACAAGAAAAGAACATTTGAACATTCTAAGCAAGATTTTTGACAGGTTGGAAAGATATCAATTGAGATTAAATCCAAAGAAATGTGCATTTGGGGTAACCTTTGGAAAGCTCCTTGGGTACATTATATCAACTCGTGGCATTGAAGTAGATCCTGGAAAAGTTAAAGCTATCATGGAGATGGAGTCACCTAAGAACATAAGTCAATTGTGATCTTTACAAGGTTGCAATCAATCAGGAGAATTGTTTCTCAATTAGCCGATAGATGTATTCCATTTACCCATCTTTTACATAAAAAATGTTCCATTCAAATGGGATACAAAATGTGAAGAAGCTTTCTTGCAAATAAAAGAATATTTTATGAGTCCTCCAGTACTGATATCACCAACCAAAGGGAAACCATTGTTACTCTATGTCTCAGCAACAAGTGTGTCATCAGGCACTCTCCTAGCTCAACATGATGATGAAGGAAAAGAAAGAGTAGTTTATTATATCAGCAGAACACTTGTTGGCTATGAGTTAAATTATTCCTCAATTGAAAAGATATGTCTAGCAGTTGTATTTGCAACCCAGAAGCTGCGACATTATATGTTGATTCATTCTGTAAAACTAATAGCAAAGATAGATCCTCTCAAATATCTATTGAGAAAGTCAACATTGATAAGGAGACTAGCCAAATGGGTTATGATACTCAATGAATTTGAAATAGAATATGTTAACCAGAAAGCTATCAAGGGACAAGTCATCGCTAATCAATTGGCTGATGCACCTTTACAAAATAACATGCCTTTGCACATCGAATTTCCTGATGCAGATATCTTGATAGTAAGTACAAACTTTTGGGAATTGTACTTTGATGGTTCTTATACCCAATATGGTTTAGGCACAGGAATCTTTTTCATCACACCTCAAGGATACACAATTCTGAAATCGTATAGACTGTGATTTCCATGCACCAATAATACTGTAGAGTATGAAGCATTGGCTATAGGGCTTAAAATGGCCATTGAATGGAATGTCAAAGAACTACATGTCTATGGTGATTCACAACTTGCCATTAATCAAATAAATGATGAATATCAAACAAAGGATGATAAGCTTATGCCATACAAATAGTTGATAGAGGAATTTAAAGGGCACTTTAAAGAAATTACATTCACCCAGATTCCCAGAAAAGAGAATAAAGCAGCGGATGCGATGGCTAAAATAGCATCTCTCTTGCAAAATAAAGAGAATCAACAGTGTTATGAATTTCTCGTGGAAGATATCTTAACCCCTACCATCCAATCCCAGCATACCTATCAAATTTGCCATATATCAGGAACCAGTGAATCCTTATACGGTCAAACCTACCAATACTTGAAAGATCATATCCTTCCTCTGGAATTATCTCGTAATCAATGAAGAAACTTTATCCATCAATCCTCTCACTATACCATTATTGCTGATATCCTATATAGGTGTGGTCTAGATGGCACATTGTTGAGATGTCTTGAAAAAGATGAATCTGAGAGAGTTCTTAATGACATTCATGTGGGTATTTGCGGTACACACTCAAGTGGTTTAACATTGGCTAAGAAACTTATTTGTATGGGTTATTTTTGGCCTACTATGGAAAGAGATTCATTCACCTATGCTAGAAAATGTAAACAATGTTAGATCCATGGAAATCTAATTCATGCACCAGCACAAGAGTTATATCCTATGACAGGATCATGGCCATTTTCACAATGGGGCCTTGATTTGGTAGGAAAGATCAATCCCTCATCTTCTAATGGACATAAGTTCATTTTGATTGCTACTGAATATTTTACTAAGTGGATTGAATTAGTGCCTTTAACAAGAGTGACAGGAAAACAAATATCATCATTAATCTTGAATTACATAATCTGTTGCTATGGCGTTCCTATGACCATTATCACTGATAATGGAAGACCATTCAAAAATCAAGATGTGAAAGAGCTATGTGAATAGTTTCATATCCAACATAGGTTCTCTACTCCATATTATCCACAAGGTAATGGTCAAGTTGAGGAATCAAACAAAACTATCATGAAAATCTTGAAGAAAACAGTCAATGAAGCTAGAAAAGATTGGCACATTTAGCTAAATCCTGCTCTTTGGGCATATCGAACTAGCATCCACACTCCAATAGGGGCAACTCTATATTTTTTGGTCTATGGATATGAAGCTATATTACCTATAGAAGTAGAGATACCTTCTCTATGAGTATCCTTGCATGGTCTTATACCAGAAGAAGAACAATGAGCTTCTCGACTCCAGGAACTAAAATTGATTTAGGAACGTCACCAAAATGCAATAGAACATTTGAAGGTATACCAACAAAGAATGGAAATAAGCTATAACCACAGAGTCAAGCCACGTATTTTCCAGATTGGAGATATAGTTCTAAGGGAGAATCCAAGAAATCAGCAGGATCGAGAAAAGAAGGGAAAATTTGAACCGAATTGGCTAGGACCTTTTGTCATAGTAGCAGTATATGGATCAGGAGCATACAAGTTATCTACCCATGAAGGTGATTGGTTTGATGAACCTATCAATTCTATCCATCTCAAGAAATTATATGCTTGAGATATAAAGTCCTGAAAAAATCAATAAAAAGCATATAAAGTCTTGAAAAAATCAATAAAAAAACATATAAAATCCAAAAAATGCAATAGATTTAGATGGTGAAAACCTGGTAAATAGGCGCTATCTAAGAAGTAAGTTTCTTCATCTATGAGATCACTTTTCACACCTATCCATTCCATCCTATCACATCTATCACTTCCATCTATCTTAGCTTATCCATTCCATCTTTTGCATCCATTGCTCTAAACCATTAGCAAGAAATATGCAACTTACCAATAGTTAACAAATCTTTGACATACTTGCCATAGTCACTTGTCTTAGATTTTATTAGCATCGATCAATCTGCATTTGTATCCCATCATGGTTTGGATCTTGATCAATTCATACATCCATAATAAATTTTTGTTTCCACTGGGGGCAAAATCCTAATTCCTTTTGCTAAGGTGATCTTTTGAATCTTTGAAAATCTAAAAACATTCGAAAAACTTAGAAAACCACAAAAACACCTAGGATTTTGAAACAGATAACGAGCAACAAAGTAACGAAAATCAAGGCATTTAAACAACTGAATCATGACACTCAGAAACCAAAGAATCAACTAACAAGTAACAAAGGATTATCAATGATCATTCATCAAGATGATTATATCAATTAATGACCATAAGAACATGTGAATGACATACAAGATTCAGTGTTTATATCTTAATTTTATTGCTAATCATGTACTCTATGCAACTCAAGGATGTCCATGACTAGAGAATCTATGATGGGGCATGATTATTTTCTTTGATTGTTGTCTATGGTTTATCTCTTACTACGGTATGAACTTGTCTCGGGATATGATCGGCAAAAGATCAAGGAGGACGTTCCAAGTCATGCATGAAAGGAGATAATCCTTGTCTATTCTACAAGCAATACTTAGGTCATCTTGATCCATTATATCAAGTTGCTTGTATTAACTTGCTATATCAAAATCCATGTAAGGAATACTTAGGTTATCTTGAATCATTATGTCAAGTTGCTTGTATTTTCTTACAACATTTAAAGCTCAATGATGAAATCAAGCACTGTTACAAGATCACATATGAAGAATGGCAGTACAATTTTTAGTTAGATCATTTTAGATTAGCTCATTATCCATCTGCATTATAAGCATTCATTGTCAGTTGCATTATAAGCATATCATTTCATTAACAGATTAATAGTCATAAATAAAGATTGAGTATACTTGGACAAACAAAAACAATTTCCATTTAATCATATTAGGAGCATTCATCCTTAGAATCATTTTTATCATTATCCATTTCATTTAGTTGCATTTTATCATTGCATTGGTTTGCATTCAATTAAGTGCATTTCATTAATCATGTAGTGTATCATCATCATTATTTGCATTATCATTTCATTAACAATCATTTAGTTGCATCTTTGCACTTAGATTCATAATCATTATAACATTGCATATAAAACTCAAAAACATTTCATATAGATCATTTGCATATCATTTAAGTTAGAAATCATTTTCATTTACATCCAAGATCATCAAAAATCGAAAATCAACAAGAGCATCATCATAATGAAAAGAAAAGATCATATTATCATCCATCTAATCACTACATCCATATAATCAAAGCATATAGGCATATAGATCATCAAATAGAAAACATGCATAATAAAGATCATCATCATATAGAATCCATGTCTACATATAGATCATCATAAAACAATAAAAGTCCAAGTATACAATGATATCAGATAAACAATACAAATGCCTCATCAAATACAAATCAAGTCAAGGTTGTCCTGTACCACTACCACCTGACTCTGTTCGTCTCTGTGGCTGTGGGAAAGAAGATCCTCCAGATGCCTATCTCCCATGATCCCCACTCCTCTAAGGAGGTCCCATAACCCCACCACTACTAGTATCCATCAACAGGGTGGTATGATAACTACCTGCTCTCTGGCTCTCTACAACTGCCTCCTCATATTGTCATCACGAGTAGGAAGTCTCCTTCCCAGCCCAAAATAATGCTCTAATAGTATCCACCGAGAGAGTACCTGATCCAACCTGCTGAATGTGATCAAGAAGGCCCTAAGTATCCCATTGTCTCCTAATAGCTCTATCCCGCTCAGTAATAAGAGTTTGCACCTATGCTCGAAGCTAATCAATCTATGCTCTTAGACTGTCAATGGTATCATGCTCTGGTATAACCACATCTGGCATATCATGCCCTGGTGCAACCTGCTCTAGTACATCCTACTGTGGTGCATGAACCCCAATCCCCCCACCACCAACCTGTCCAACTGCTAGAATCTCCATCCGAGTAACTCTCCGAACCCGTCATCTAATCAGGGGAACATGATCCTCAGGATCCTCATCATCTCCACCATGCACTGCAATAACTTGAGGATCTGGCACCCCCCATCTAGTCCAGTCACCCTACCTCCTATCAATGGAAACCCTCTCGGTGATCTCATACCAGTCCTACCATGCTCTCTCCCAATCTGTCCAACATCCCTCCCACCCATAGGATGTGGTCTCTCAATCCTTCCAACTAGTCCAAACAGTCCTCCATGGACTCTCAATCGACCTCCCCTCCATCTAGGTCTCCTACCACCACCACCTCCATCCCCACCATCATCCCCACTTCCTCTAGCCTCATGAGCAACACTAATCTCTCGTCTCCATATCCATCTCCTAGAAACTGGATCATCTGAATCATCATCCTCATCTCTTGAGCTAGGAGGAGGATCTATTGAATCATTAATGCGAGGAAATGGATGCGCTAATATATGCTAGGCATAATCTGTAGTAACTCCCCGGATCAATAATGTGTAATCTCATATCATAAGCCACTCTCGGAGTAGCAACAAACTCTACATGAGCAATCTCAAATGACAACGACGGTCCCCAATCTCGCCTATCTCTATACCGCCAAGCATATATCATCACACCAGTAGGCATAGGCTGGATGATACCAAACTCTCTCAAAATCCGACCAATCAACTATCACTCAACAATAAAAGGTGTCTGCCCAATAAGATATCTACTCTGCATGATACATGGTAATGTCTGAGCATCATCCATCCATGGCTCACAATCAAGATATGGTCTCCAAATGATGTTGTCCAAAGAATCTAGCACCCAACGCCAATACTCCATCTTACCCAGCTTATGCTGAGTAAGGATGCCTACATAAAAATATACGTATGGCTGCCTCTCTCCACAAACTCTATGATGGATAGGTCGAGTAACAACAACGTGCTCCCAGCACCAGATCTACAATAAAGTGCATCCAGTAGATAAACTTGCACTCTCATCATACACTACCTGGTGAAGATCATGATATAAGTGTGTCAACATAAAAACACCCCAAGCATATTGAGTATGATACTGCATCATACTCAGAAGAATCTCACCCCATCCAACAGAAAAACCTCATGATCTCCTATCAGGACATATAAATCCTCCAATCAAACCAGCAAGAATCACAAGAAGAGCCTCATAATACATCACCATATCAACCCATCTGATCTCTCCTCTATCGATGCTCTCATCACCAAACATGACTTTGCATGCCTCTGGCCCCACTCGATCCTGATAATCATGCTATACTAGCTCACCAGTCACTGGGATATGTAGAGTCCTGTGGACGTCCTCAAGAGTCACACTAATCTCACCCGTCAGCAGGTGTAAAGTGTTATGCTCACTGTGCCATCTCTCGACCAATGCTGTCAACAAACCCCTATTATGCATAATCTTAGGCATATACAATAAATGACGTAAACCGCAGGCATCTATATGTCTAATCTCAGCCTGGGTCAACTCCGGAACTAAATGTCATACTGCCAGTAATTTATCCCAACACTGGAGAACATCAAGTTTCTCCTATTTTGTCAAGAGAAATCAATCAAATCAAATCTATCGATCAAATCATCATCTATGTAGAGCCCCTCCCCGATCAAGCTCTAGATAACTTAGTTGACCATATTAATAAATGCAAAGATTCAATAGGATGAGCTATGTTAGAGGGATAAATTAGAGAGAGAAGTAATTAAACCAGGTTATGAAACATTTTACCTTGCGGTGCATATTTTGATGTATTATGGATTTAGATCTTATAAGATCCACTAATTTGATAATCTTGATATGACGTATGCCAGCTATATCTGAATTTGCGGGACTTTATTATGATGTTAGAAATTATGATGCATGCCTTATGAATGGTTGGAATTTAAGAGGATTATGATGATTGCTTTATATGGATAGCATGGTTTTATGGTAAATTGATTTATATGATGTCCATTGTATGCAAAGTGATTGATTTGTATTCTTATTTATGTGTTTAATATTATATGAGGCTATTTGGGATTTACTAATGTGCAATTGAGATGTGTAAGAAATTATCCATGTGACCATGGGAACATTATGGGGAATCAAACCTAGGCCTATGTGCATTCGTAAAACCAGGGGTTGTCTATTTGGAGAGACAACACCCCGTATGTATTGTATTTTATTCGTAAACGTAAAATGTTTGCATGAGTGTAAATTGTATTTTATTCGTAAACATAAAATGTTTGCATGAGTGTAAATTGTATTTATCAAATTGTTTAAATCATTCAAGGGACAATTACCAGGTGTATTTGTGATGTGGAATTATTTTGTAGTGTCACTTGACACCTATGTTGTATGTTGTGTTGGCAATTGTCATGTCACCTTTTTGGAAAGATTCATTTTTGTGTAATTGTTATATCTCCTAATTATCCTTAAAGGTACCAAGAAATCTAGGTTAGTGAGCCACAAGGAGGGTCAACTCAGAGTTGACCCGTAGGTTAACTTTAGGTGGACTTTCTAAGGGTTAAATCATCTCCTAGAGTCAGTTTTAGAGCATTTGTATTAGGCCTCATGGGGTACCTATTGGTGAAGGCCAAATTTGGCCATGTGTCTTTCCCCTAGGGCTTGTTTAACCACCCAAAAAAGTGGTTTTTCCAAGATGGACGAATTCCATCTATAGGAGTGCCATCCTTGGTTAGATAACCTTCTTGATAGGTGTAATTCCTTTTCCCCATTTCATTCCTCTTCTTGAGGTGCCTTGGTTAGGGAGTGTGTAAGACCTAGGGAAGACCAATCAATGGGAGTCCCTCACTCTATCCAAGAGGTTGGAAGGAGTGAGAGAATCCTTCTTAGGCTAGAGATTGAAGCTTAGTGAGCTAATCACCCACTCTCCATCTTTGGAGATTTTGAATAATTTTTGAAGGAAAACCAGTTTGAGAATAGGAAAAATTGGCTAAGTGTTGCAGAAAAGTCTTGTGGATTGGGGTGCTCTTCTCCAAGCTCTCCCTAGAATACCCTTGGAAGATTCAAGGTAGGTGCATTATCTTGTTTATTTGAAAATATGTATGTAGGATGCTTGAATGTATATGTTGTATCTTGCATTGTATTTGTGAAGGTTCTATGTGATTCTTTTTCTATTTCTATTTATGCATTTTGTTGTGTTTGGGAGTATCCAAGACTATCTTACCCTTGGTAGGGCAAAATGGTCTTTGGGGTGGAAGGCGTTTGACAACCTTAGAGTGAGAGGCTCTCATTATGAGAGTGATCTCAAGGGTTGTCCATGTGACCCTTGTTGCATATTTGTGTTATTTCATTTGGGGGTTATAAGTGTTAATGCATTAGTAGCTTCTGCAAGATAAGACTCTCCTAAACCTTTACTCTGTTATTAGTTTACTCATTCATGCTTTATGTTTATCAAATTATAACATCGATCATAATTATGATATTGATATTGGATAATAATGGATTAGATTGACGGTCTACTTAACTATGTTAAGCGTCAATCTAAATGCTATCAGGCTATTAACTCGATAGCATATTAATGTCGATTCATATGTGAATTGGCATTAATATGTTATCGGGGTATTAACCTGATAGCATATAATGCTAACTACTATTGTTATTGTTTACTTTATATATATGCGTTGATACCGATTCATTATCGGGTATGATTTATATCTGTAACAATTAACAATGATACTGATTAAACTACTGGTTATGTTCTATAAGAAATGATACCGATTAACTATCGGTTATGATAAAGCAATATAACAATGATACCGATTCACTAGCATGTATGTTTGTAGCACCGATTGGTTATGAATCGGTTTATGTTAGTAAGGGTCATGACCAAGTGACATCTTGGTCGGACATGTCTAAAGGACATGTCCGATCAAGGTGCCACTTGATCGTGGCCTTCCTACTACTTATACACAATGCAAATGAAAGGAGATGACATTAAAATCGATACATGTTCATCCTCCTTATCTGCAGCAAAAGAAAGATAGTTATACTAGTGTCATCATCATAATATCAAAATTAAAATATACCACCCTACATATAACTTGTTATTAAATTGGAAATTACAATACATTTACAATAAGGGGAGAAATTATGGCATGTTTGCCTTTTGGGGGTCATAAGGATATGGGGGTTAATATGAGTTTGTTGTGTTTTCTTGGATGTCATGAGTTGGTTGTGAGTTACTATCTAGCATATCTCCTCTAGGGTACTTGGTCCACTTCCACCCTAGTAAAACATCACATTATGTGATGAAGTTTCAGCTTGGGAAGGGAATGTGTTTGTTGTGTTATGTTTTCCCCTTTTCTTGTTTGTGTTTGCTTGAGTGTAACCCGTCTAGGACTTGCTTCTCCAAGCTTGGGGGTGGATTCTGGTAAGCCTAGGCTGGGAGGTGAGCTCTTCATGGTTACAGCCTTAAGATTTTGTATTGCAGGTTGCTTTGGGGAGGGATTGAAGGAAAAGCTTGGAAATGGTCTTGCAGATTTTATTTTAGTTGCAGAAGTGAAAGAGAAGAGTCTTATGTTGTATTTATTTTTGAAAGAGATATGTATTATTTTATTTAAGTCCTCATTATTAGGAATGAGAGGCTAGTTGGGTATTTCACCCATTGTAAAAGTGAACATACTATACTCAGATTTTCCTTATAAGAAATGTATTCCTTGTTAAGTTGATATTGCAAAATGTGGTTAAGAGGATATTAGAGGAACTAATAGCCCTACTTTTTTTTTATTATTTCTAAGTGTCTTCTAGACTAGATTAATGTTGTCATTTGGCTATCTCTGTCATTTACTTAACAGAAAAAAAAAATACAGAAAGTAAAATGGAAATATTATGAATTTGAAAAACTGGAATGTTAGTAAGATAAAAGTAAATATTTAGTCCTAGTGATTTATTTATTCCGAATGCAAATACAGATAAACAGATTTTTAGTATGAACATTAAATGCTGCATTCAGCTTGATGATATAGTTTTAAATGAACTTTAGGCTATATTAATGTTGCTATAGACTATTTAAAACTGTCATTTTGTTTCCTATTTAAACATTGCAGAAAATTAATCTAGAAGATAAATCTAACTCTAAAGTTAACTATATGCCTTTGTTAAAGAGAAATGCCTTTGTTAAAGAGAAAGAAATACATTATATCTTGTTGTTTATTGTTTAAATGGATTTTAGAAAATGTTAATTGCAGCTATGAATAAAAATAATTTTGTCATGTTTTTTTCTATTATGTAAAAGCATGTTAGTGGAAAGTAAATAAATCTAAGTATTGTTACTTTTGAATCAAAAGAAAATTATATGCATTGGTAGGAAATAAAATTTAATCTAATCTGTTTCTATTGAAATAACTGGCTCTAAGATAAGGGTAAATGTAGATTTAAGAATATATATATATATATTAAAAAGAGTTTTATACTTTAAAATAAAATAAAATAAAGAGAGATTATTATTAAGCTGGAAGTAAAAATGCAATTGTTTTACTTTAGTAATCTGATTATTTTATATTTTTATGCAGCCTGCTGTCCAAACTAATGTGTGTGTATATATATATATATATATATATATATATATATATATATATTAAAAAAGTGTTTGAAATAAAAAAAAAGAATAAAATAAAAATAAAAAATATTAATAAAAAAAACTATGTTGGGCGGATATGGGAGTTACCCAACCCACGGGCCACGACTACACAGAGATTTCTGAACCACTGTGTTGGCCGCGAACCACACAGGGGTCGTGCCCCTATGCGAGCCACGACCCCCATAGAGGGTCGTGCTACTGTGTGGGCCGTGACCCCCACAGTGGGTCATGCCACTGTGCGGGTCATGTCCCCACAATAGCCAAGGCCATTGTGTGGGCCGTAACCCACATAGTGGGCTGACCCACCAGTGGTGTTGCGGCCACCCTTCCTCAGCCCCTCTATGAAGTTAACTTTGCCCCCTCTCACAAACCACTACCACTTAACCTTGCGTCTCCTCCGAGCCATCCCACCTGCACACACACACCTTGCATACAAGGAAAAAAAAAATGATAGAAAAGAAAATAAGCCCCAATCTAATTTCGAGGTAGGGTTAGCTATTGAAAAATATTAGATAATGGATAAGTTTTAAGTAAAAGAAAACCAAACCCTAGTCAAGGTTAGAGGGATTAAAATAATGAGAAAAGAGGAGGGAAAATGTCCCTCTAAGAATTTGAAATGGAAATATCCATTTAGTTTAGGTTATTTAGTTTAATAGGTTAGCTTGGAGATTTAATGGAAAATGTAATGAATTATTTATAGCATTATTATTATTATCATATTTGGGTAAATATATTTTAAAATCTTATTAATGAAAAGTCTAAATAAGTATGGTGATTAAAGTTTAGGTTAAGATGTATTTTTAAATGTCTTTCGTTGAATATTATTATTTATCAAATTTGGGAAGTGATTAATTTATAGAGAAATCAATATACTCTTTTGAGTAAATTTATAAAAAAAAAAGGGGGTTTATTGATGGGTTCTCATAAAATTTAATGATTAAATTTAAAATCTAGAGGTAATTTAAATGATGAGTATTAAATATTTAATACCTATTGTTTGGAAGATTAATATATATATATTGCAATTTGATTTAAGTTATATAAATACCTTTTAGAGATTTTTAATGATATTTATAATTAAACGAAGAGATTTAATATAGGTTATTAAATGATTATTTAAAAGAGGATATTGTAGTGGATTTATATATATTTCTAAAATAAGTCAATGAACTTGATCTTGCAAATTTATTTGTCCCAAGCGAAACTTTCTATTTGATAATTTAAATATTATAACAACATTTGGCACTTTAAATTTATTTGCTCTAATAATTAATATTAATACATTGAAATCGTGTTAATATTGAATTAATAGATTTAAGAATTAATTAAGCTATAAATGAAGAGGATTACAATACCAATGTATTGGGGAACACTTGATATACCTCTACCTAGATGAATAATTATTGAATCAAGTAATTATATTAATGTCTATGTAGTAGAATTTGATCTAATTAAGTATTATATTTTGCAACTAAAATTGAGAGGACATTTGAGTGAATTTATTATTGTCCTTTTTAAATTAATTTGTTCCACTTGAAAATAGGAGTTATTGTAATTATTACATAAGTAATATTCTAATTCTTCCGTCTAGGAGTTTTATCGAAACCTAAAAGGCTTCTAGTTAAATCTTAATTCATTGATCACTTTAAAAACCCATTTTAATATCTATTAAGGTTTCGTTGGAACAACTTGTTAAGTTGACACAACTAACTAAGCATAGGTTACATTTAATTAAGAGACCAAAAAAAAAAAAATTGTTGTTGTGTCTTTGCCCAAAAGTTTGGGCATGACAATCTATCAATCAAAACTAAATCAATCATCAAATCTATCTATCTATCAAATCAAATTGAAACAACTTAAGCTATCAAATCATTTTAAACCTATCAATCATGGTTTTTTATCAATCACTAAGTTTACTCAAAACTCTGCTAAGCTCTTACATCATAAACTAAATCGGTTTCTTAGAGCTACTCAAGCTAATCAAAGCTATCTATCAAATCTATCAAATCAAGCTAATCAAAGCTATCTATCAAATCTATCAAATCAAGTTAATCAAAGCTATCTATCAAACGATCCAAATCAAGCTAATCAAAGCTACCTATCACTCTATCAAATCACACAATCATGTAATCAAGACCTTATTTTCATCATCAATGTGTATTAAACATGTTAAAACTAATCATCAAAGTGATTTTTAGCTTTTGCACTTATCAAAAATATCAAATTTAAGCAAAAGCACTGATCTATTGAACATTTGCACTAAACCACAACAAAAATGCTAAATTTAAATGCAAATGCGCTAACTTAGTGCATATGCACTATCCTTTTTAACAAAAGCACTAAAACTAAAAGCATAAACAATAACCGATGCAAAAGCGCTACCTTTCTGGGCATATGTGCTAACAAACAACGCATTCACGTAACTCTATGCATATGTGCTAACATCCTGAACATAAGCGCTAACATACAGTGCATGTGCGCTAAACTGATTATTTGTGCTAAACCTAGTTGCATATGCACTAAAACAAATTGCAAAAGCACTAAACTACTGCCGAAAAAATCAAAAAAAATTCAAAAAACCCAAAAAGCCCCTAAAAACATGAAAATTTGAATTAAAACTTGAAAACAAGGCTTAGGATAAAATACATATCGGATACCTATACTCGGGAGGTCACTGATAACGTTGAACATGCTCAAAACGATGGTTCTCCATAGGAATCACCATTTCTCCACCTCAACAAGAATATTTTCTCTACAAGCTGACAAGGATAACAATGAAATTAAAATTAGCCTTGGTTAATTTTATATTTACTATTTGAAGAGTAATTAATTTCAATGGGGCAATTTAATTTGTTTTTTCCAAATGAATTTAATTGACTAAATTTTTATCCATTATCATGAGATTAATCGTTCAAACCAGAATTTTTGACAAATTCACGATCAATCTCCTGAGGGGGCACACAATCAGGATTTTCATCTCTACCAGGTGCATTATCGAGACTTGATTTAATCTTTGAAACAATGTTGTCTCGACATCATTTCAAAGAGGGGCAAAATGTATACACATAAAAATTGGCTATGAGCAATTAAATAAATATTTTATATTTATTTAATAATTATTCTTCTATTAAATAGTTAATTTGAAAAGATTAATGTATTTAATTCATTTTCATGTCTTTCTATTAATTAATATTTTATTAATTAATTCATCTATCATATTCCTCTAAATAATTAAATATCTAATATTTAATTATCTCCTCTAAGCGATTAAATATCTAATATTTAATAGTTATTCTCCTATCCTATAGTCTCAAATATTAAATAATTCTTAAATTATTTAATCCCTTTTCCAACTCACCCTCCATCTCCACTTCATCTTCCCTTTGCCAACTCATCAAACACATGGCTAAGGAAATTAATATTTATTAAATATTAATTCATCATTTATCTTCAACTTCCAAACTTAATGAAAATTGTGTACATACACATATTTCATAACCATTTCCTATATTCTCTCCAACACCCCCTACATATTAGGAAGGACTTGAGTCCACTTGTCCTCTCATGCCTAAATTTCCTCCAACCATCCCTAGATTCCCTTAGTTAACAACTCAGTCAAGGTGAGATGAGTGACACTTGTCTTCTCCTTCCCCCTTTCTCTCAACCTTCACCTTTGCTCATAGCCATCCACATCTACAAATCTGATTAGGACCATTGATCTGAGCCACATCATCTCATCCTCTCAAAGTCTATAAAATCAAGAGCTTTAGTTGAGAGAGAGTCAGACTTCAAGAGACTGCAAGTGCATTTTACAAGCTAATCTTATGCATCTGTGAGTTTTTGAAGCAAATAGCAAATAGAAAATTTCATATAGCATTTTAGCATTATCATTTTTAGCATAATCATGTAGCCTTGCATATCATAGTATTAGTTAACTACATGTTATCAGTCCATTCTTCATATGCCATCTTGGAAGCCAACAGTGCATTGTTTGAGAGCACACCATCTGCAACCAGGAACAGTGGAGTTAGGACACAATGAGACATAAGCCATGAAGGTAAAAATAGCATTTTTATTTCATATGTATTTCATGTAGTTTCATTGGTTGAATTTGAATTTCCTGTATGCATTTCCATTTGTATTTTGTGAAACTAACTTATTGCAGGTAACATTTTGAGGATGAAATTCAAGCTCACACAATACATATTTCTACTCCCCCTTTGACAATAATGCCAAATTGAAAAGGTAAATAATATATATATATATATATATATATATATATAGAAAATTTGTATCAAAGTGTTCAACATATACAACAATAAATTAAAAGTTCATGCATTAGCTAATCTCATAAAAATATCATTGTATCTCTTCTTCATCTGTGACAAAGAATTTTCCCATGATTTCAATATGTTCTCAATATACTCAAATGTAGACAACGGCTATGAATGAAATTCTTCCATTGAGTCCAGTGTGCAGGTGTCAGGGGTTGCAAGAATAGCTTCTGCAATGGAGTGGGCTCTCTGAAGTATGTTTACCTATGATGTGAGCTGACTTTTGAGTTCTTTAAGAGATTGAAGTCTCTTTTCCTTCTCATTATCATAGATATCTAGTCTGTTATGCAAATTATCTACAGATTTGTTAAAGGCAAGTATAGAGTCTTGGAGTGGGACATATGCCTTGCATATCCTTTCTAGTTCTTGCTCTGTTTCAATTTGACTTTTTGAAATGTCAGAATAGAAGAAAGTAACATTGGAGGTAGAAGCAAGATAATTTCCTCCTATGTCAATAGCTTTACTCAACATACTTTTATTGTGTGATAGAGCCATTTTGCCACTATCAATATCCTTTGCCAATTTTTCTCCATATTTCTTCTTGTGACTCTTTTTAGCATACAGTTGAGCAACATCTTCTAGTGACTTGATTTGATCAGATGCATCTACAACTAACTGACCAAGTTTGCTAATAGGTGTAGATAGATGTGTTGTAGATGTTTCTGATAGCAGACCAGATAAAATATCTACTGCAATCTAAATTGTTTCAGCTTCAACCCTTTCCTCTTTCAATCTCTTCTTATGTGCTCTAGATTGCATGACATTTGCAATCTTCATCATTTCTGATGCGCTGAAATTGTTCATGTCAATAGGTCCTGAGATACTTAGAGAATCATCATCATCTTCTTCAATTTGTTTCTGCTTTGCTGGTTCATGGGATACAACCTTAATGATTGCTTTCTCTATATTCTTCTTCATTTCCTTTTCAAAGGACTATGTGACAGTAATTTCAATAGGCTCCTTCTGAATAGCTTGAATGATGGGTGGAGATTGGTGTTTCTTCAGTTGTTCTATTGCCGATGGATTGTCCACTTTTAGTTGAGTTGTCAGTTGTTCAACCTAGGAAACCTGTACATCAGTATTTGTAGGAGGCTCCATATCTGGTGCAGTGTTATCTCTAGATAGGTCAACTATGTCCTGAATATCATCAACAACATGAATAATGGAGTCATCATTTTTCTTGAGAGGATAGACCTCATCAGGTTGAATAATCTCTTCTTCATCCATTTCTGGTCGAATAACATCATCATCAACATTATCCTCATTCATAGAGGATTGGATGAGTTCTTACATTCTTCTAATCTCATAGGCTATTTGATGAGACTCAGTTTCAACAATTGCCTTCTTTCCATTGAGTAACTTCAGTCTTCTTGCTTTGAATGTAAACTAAGATTTGTATCAAGCAAATAAGGCACTAATATCATCCTTAGAAAATTTAAAGAAATATTTTACAAATACCTCATCAATGATTTATTTTTTTAATTTAATAGTTTCCTCCCATTTATTCAAAAGAATAGTGTACAAAGAATTTGAGATATCCTTTTCTAGTTGATGTGGATATCTACTGTAAGGACACAGATGAGTGATTACCTATTGAATCACTTGATCTTTCTCATTTTCAAGAAGGAATCAAAATGCTCTTTTACATTGTCAAACCTATTCCTCCTTAGTGTCTTCATTGTTCTTTCAAAATGGGTTTCTGGTTTGAAGGATGCTATATCAATAGGCACAGTTGCCTTTGGCACTTCCTTAACCTTCTTGGATAATCTGCCGGTTGTTTTTGCCTTCTTTGGTTCTTCATCAGAATCTGTTCCCTCAGACTCTGGTTGCAAAATTAATTGTTTGCCTCTCTTCTTTGTCTCCTTCTTAATATATACTTTGGATTCTGGTTCCTTTTTGGTTAGGACACTCTCGGTAGCCCTAGTACTCTTTTTTGCTGGAGATGCTTCATCAATGTTTTTATTCTTTCCTCTTGCACTTTAACAAGTGCAGTACTGGTTTGTGCAGGTGCATCTTGGACTACCACAATGTCCAATTTTACCTTCTTTTTTATCTTTAGGTGATGCTAATAGGGTATTAGCATAACCAACCAGTAGATCAAAGTTTACCTCATAACTCATGTCTTCCATTTCTTCCTCTCTTGGCTCAATTGCTTGCATTAGGCAAAAATAGTGGTAACGGTGAAGATTATATCCTTTTCAAAGTTCTTTACCACTTCTTCTGGTAATCTCATTCTCATACTCATTTTATTTTGGAACTCGTTAAAATACTTATTCATGGTAACAGGGAAAGTATTATTTACAACCTTGATGTTGTTCTTAATTTGTGCCGAGACCGATGAGTCCTTTGACCACTCAATGTCTCCAACTCATGGTAGAAAGTTCTAGAAATAGAAGAATAATCCAACCAATAGCTGACCATACTTGAATTTTTGACTGTTATGTTTTTTAACTGATTGCAAATTTTAAAATAATTGCCTTCTGATGGCTTCACAGAGATCATAATTGCATTATCAACAATCATTATGTGAGTAGTATGAATTGTTGTAGATGGAACACTATTAAGTCTACTAGAGTAAAATACTTGGTAACCTATTACCATTGATGTTAGTTTCACTGCAAGGTTTCTAATATTGTTGATTGAAAATGCGCGCTTATCAGAAGTAGAACCGGTTAAAGAGAATACCGTGTCTTTTGAAATTCTTTTGAGAATAGGTACTTCACCGGTTGAGAAATAACCAGTTACAGCCTGAATGGCCTCCTTAGTTATTGTGTGTGTTCTCTCTAAATACATATTCTCTCCATGAACTTGACTTAAAATGATTCGGATATGCTCATCCTCAAAATCTTCAAGAAAGTAAGCGACATTATGTAAACCCTTTTCAAAAACCCTAGCATACTTTGTTTCAATCTTTCTGTTCTTATCACAAAGTGATTTCAACTGTGTATAAATGTATAGAGATCCTAAATCTTCTATCTTACAGTCAATGTAACTAGACAAATCACCTTTGATCACAACTCCACTCAGAACTTGTGACAATGCATTATATGACACAATTTGTTCTACCTCTATAGCTTCCATAGGCTCATAAGTAATCATTAACCTCTCTATAGTCTTTGAAGTTGATGCCATTTCAGATGAACAAGATTCGAAGTAGTATGTTTAAAGTACCTTGTTTCACGCACGTTGCCTCATTTACAGGTTGAAATGCCCAAGTGCACACTAGTTTGACCTTTTGCAACCTTCAATTCAGCTTAATTTCACAAATCACAAATTGCCGAATTTATAGCAAAACAATCTTTCTCAGCTCAGCAAACGCTCAAATTTCTTTCTTGAATGCGTTAGGGTAAAAATGATAAAGTAAAAATCGCTTTTATCCTTTTTACCTACTATATTAAATGCTCACCCATTTAGGGTTACAAACCCTAATTTCACCTCTCAAGAGGAAAACCAGTTGATAACATATTGACAAAAAGTTATCAAAATTTCATGTTTCAAAATTCTTCTCCCGCTCATTTTTCTGAAGGGGTTCAGAGGTATTTTAACCGTTAAGCTCCCCTTAGCCATATTAAAAAGGTTTAAGTCACCGGTGTAGGTTTCTCTTCACTAGGTGAAGGAATACTTTCTTCTCCAGGTGAGTCATCACTTTTCTTCTTCCAAATCCGATTCATTTCCTCTCTGGTTTCTTCAACATTAACTTTCTGCTTTCCTTTCGGATCCTTAGAAGAATTGACCATTTTTCTATTTTTGGATCTACAAATTTTGCTAAGTGCCCTGGTTTGTTACAGTGATAACAGGCCATACCAAATGATCTCCAAGGTCCTACATTTCCTCTTCCTATTCTTCTTCTGCAGTTCATAGCCACATGACCAAAGTTATTACGGATGGTGCAAATAACGTTTGTTAGCTTTTCCATCTCAAATGGACTAAACCAATTGTCGTAGGGTTTTTGCCAGTTCAGGTTTACACAGTTGTCAAAATTCCTCATCCGATCACCATTTGGTCTTGGATGCATGTGTGGTACAAGATTGTTTGCTCCATATCTACATTCAATAGATCTATGTCCATACATTCCAAATGTGAAGCAATGACAATCAAATTTCTTGGACACATATCTAGCATTAGTATTGTAACTTGCATTTCTGTTAGGTTTGTCTCTACAAACATTTGCAGTATGACTAGGTTTATGGCAAACAAAACAAACAGGTTTAAAGACCTTCTTACCGGTAGGCTTGTTGATCTTAGGATTGTTTCTCTTTGTACTGAAGGATTCACCTTTTTCATTTTTGTGAAAACCAAGTCCATAGATATCACCCTTCATTCTTTGTGATTGAATTTGTTCTTCCAGTATGGTAGAACTTCTATTGAACTTCTCCAATTTCTCATTGGCTTCAGTAAGCTTTTTGATGAGATTTTCATTAAGCTTTGACAGGTTCTCTCTCAGAGATGTGTTAGGACCCAGAGGCAACTGAGACGGGGGGGGTGAATCAGTTGTCTATTAATTTCAAGCCAAATATAACTCAATCAGACTTGATGCATAATACCGGTAAACTAAACTTAAAGTTGGTTGACAGTTTACCAGTTAATAACAATATCGGTGAAGCTTAATGCATGAAATAGAAAGAGAAACAACATCCACAACACATAACACAGATATTTGTACGTGGAAACCCTAAAAGGGGAAAAACCATGGTGGGAAACCTTACCCACAATCAGATGATATTACTATAGATAGTATCTGTGTACAAATGGGGTCTACACATGCAGAAAGGCCAACTGCCTAGAGCTCACTGCTCAAATACGAGATGGGAGTCAAACTAAACACAATTGGATGGTTAAATCCAATGATAATGTACTGCTTAAAATAGAATCTTCTATGCGCGATTTAGTACCACTTAAGCTTTGATTATCTCCTTCAAGCCTTCCTTGAATCTTCAAATGATGTCTGCGTGAGTAGCTTTGTTTATATTCGCATATACCGAATATCACAACCTTACCATACAATATTACCTTTCTCTTCCACATAATCTAACAAATGAGATCTTACATATATACCAAAACCTAAGACCAAATGTGTAGGTCGGCTCACTAAGAATATTACAATTAAATCAATTACAAATGAATCAAGATGTGATGCATCATGTCAGCTCAATGCATTTACAATAATAACCAATCAATAAATCATCTTCATAACGTGTCGTGCTGATTTGGAATAGATAACACATGCCGGTCCATAACCTAGACCAATTTGTCGATAACAACAAATATGCCAACTCAATTAGACCAATAACAAAATCACCAAAACAAAGTATCCAAACCATGTCTTCGACATAACCAAGTAATCTCTAGATGATAACATATCATCTTCAATGCCAGTGAACAATATAACCTATCGATGAATCAAATACCATTGACTGTACATAAGTCATTGAACATGTTGGTTCAACATAACCAAAGATCTCCAGAAAGATAAGTGTTGATAAGTGTTAACATCAATGACAAAACCAATGCAACACATCCATAATACCACCAATCTCCCCCTTTGGCATTGATAGCAACACAAGATGGAAAAACATCTAAGTGCCAAAATCAGAATGCCAAAAACCAAAAACCAACAATCCCCCGAAGAGATCAATTACCAAAATACAAAATATCTCTCCCCCTAGGATAATGATTCCTAAATACAAAGTTTCTCCATAGATATCTCTCCCCCTTTGACATCAAATGCCAAAGCAATACAAATACCAGAACATAAAAAACTAGTTATAGTAACTAGTAGTTATGACCAACTACTCCCCCTAAGAAGTAGCTCTCCTCCATAAAATCCGGAAAAAGGTTTTTCTGTTAATTTCTGTCGGTTTGATGCCAATCTTCAACTATCTAAGTCTCTACTGATGACGGTATTATCCCAAGCTTCTCTCTGAGATATTCAAAGGCTTCTTTAGGTAAAGGCTTTGTAATATGTTTTTTAGTATTCACATAAACCAATTTCACTTCCTTTGCTTCAACATTCTCTTTCAGAAAATTGTATTTGATAGAAACATGTTTAGTTTTAGAGTGAAGTACCAGATTCTTAGATATATCAATTGCTACTGAATTATCACAGTAAATGATTATAGGCTCTTTGCATTTTACCTTTATACCCTTCAACATTTTCTTAATCCATAATACCTGAGTACAATTAGTTGCTGCTGCAACATATTCTGATTCTGCTGTTGATAATGATGTACAACTTTATTTCTTTCTCAACCATGAAATAAGCTTGCTACCAAGAAATAATGCTCCGTCGGTGGTGCTCTTTCTCTCATCTACATCTCCTACCCAATTTGCATCGATGTATGCACATAAATCAAAAATTTTATCTTTAGGATACCATAAGCCAAGATTTTTTGTGCCTTGTAGATACCAGAAAATCCTTTTCACTGTTGATTCATGATTTTCTTTAGGATTACTCTGAAATCTTGAAACAATACATACTACATTCATAATATCAGGTCTTGTTTGTGTCAAATATAGTAAACCTCCAATCATAGATTTGCACCTTATCAGATTAACAGGGGCTGACTCATCCTTCAGTGTAAGTTTATCAATTGTAGTCATAGGAGTACTTACCGGTTTAGAGTTTTCCATACCAAATTTCTTCAGTAGTTCCTTCAAGTACTTTGTTTGACATATGAATATACCTTTATCAGTCTGTGAAATCTACAATCCTAAAAAGAATTTTATCTCCCCAATCATAGACATTTCAAATTCTTCTTGCATCTTATTAGCAAAATCCTTTCACAATCCATCTTCTCCTCCAAAGATGATATCATCAACAAAAACTTCAATAACCAAGATGTCATCATTAGTCACTTTGAAATATAAGTTGCTATTAGCATTACCTTTAGTGTAACCAAGCTTCAAAAGATATTTGTCCAATCTAGCATACCAAGCTCTGGGAGCTTGCTTCAATCCATATAAAGCTTTCCTTAATCTACAAACCATATCTTTGTCATTTGTCAAAGAAAATCCATCAGGCTGCTCAATGTAAGCTTCCTCTTCAAGATCACCATTCAGAAATGCACATTTAACATCCATTTGATATACTTTATAGTTCTTATAAGCTACGAATGCAAGAAATAGTCTGATTGTCTTAATTCTAGCTACCAGTTCAAAGGTTTCATTATAATCAATTCCTTCTTTCTATGAATATCCCTTACACACTAATCTTGCTTTGTTTCTGATTACCTTACCATCTTCATCAAATTTATTTCTGAATACCCATTTAGTTCCAATTATATTTTTGTCTTTAGGCCGGAGAACCAATGTCCATGTGTTATTCTTTTCAATTTGTTCCAATTCATCTTCCATAGCTTTAATCCAATGTTTATCTTCACATGCCTCAAAATTAGATGCTGGTTCAATTTGAAAAATTTAACATACCTCTACATTTTTCAGTCTTCCTCTTGTCATTACACCTTGATACTTGTTCCCAATTATCTGACTTTCAGAGTGATTCAGTCTTACATGCCTGGGTTTATTTACTTGCTACAATTCTCCAGTCACTGTGGAATTCTTAGATGATGCCGGTGTGACTGGATCTACATTCTATACCGGTGCCCTTAGTGTAGGTTCATTTATGATCATCTCAATTCCCAGTTCAGAATCTATAGACATTGAATTACCTCTAAATTTTTCATCTATCTTCACATTTGCACTCTTAATGATCTTCTGCAATCTTTTATTAAAACATATATATGTCTTGCTCTCAGATGAATAACCAAGAAATATTCCTTCATCACTTCTAGGATCAAATTTACCAACATACTCATCTCTCCTAATATAGCATTTTCTTCCAAATATTTTGAAATATTTAAGAGTAGGAGTATTACCAAACCATAGTTCATGAGGGGTCTTACCGGTTTCACCTTTGATGTGAACTCTGTTGAAAGTGTAAATCGGTGTATTCACTACTTCTCTCCAATACACATGAGGTAGGTTTGCTTCTGATATCTTGCTTCTAGTTGCATCTAGAATAGTTTTGTTCATATTTTCCACAACTCCATTCTGTTGGGGTGTCTGAGGTGTTGATAGCTGCCTTTTAATTCCATTCACTTCACAAAATGTATTAAATTCCTTAGATGTGAATTCACCTCCTTGATCTGATCTTAAACATTTGATTTTCTTACTGGTTTCATTCTCTACCATTGCTTTGAATAGTTTAAATTGCTCAAAAGCTTTTAATTTCTCCTTGAGAAAAGTAACCCAACACATTCTAGAATAATCATCAATGATTAGCATAAAATATCTATCTCCCTGTAGACTTCTAGTTATTGTCAGACCACATAAGTCAGTATGAATTAAATTAAGAACATTATTGGATTTCTCTGGAATGCTCTTAAAGGTTTTTCTAACTTGCTTTCCAAATTGACATTCCTTACATACCGGATTATGAGGTTTTACAATCTTAGGTAAATCCCTTACTGCCTTAGTTGTGCAGATCTTTACAATGCAATCAAAATTTACATGACAAAGTCTTTTATGCCATAACCAACTTTCATCAATATGTGCAATCAAGCATGTCTTTTCATTGTTATTCAAATGAAATATATTACCTCTAGTTTGATTACTAGTTGCAATTTCCAAACCAGTTATATTCAAGATTTTGCATTTACCATTCTTGAATTGTAACTGAAATTCCTTTTCAATTAATTGACCAACACTCAAAAGTTTATGCTTCAAACCTTCAACATAATAAATGTTGTCAGTGTTGTGCTTACCATCAAAAGATATAGTTCCTTTTACTCTAATCAAACAAGCTTTATCATCCCCAAATCTTACTAGACCTCCATTGTATTCCTGAAAAGATAAGAATTTACTTTTATCACTAGTCATATGATGTGAACATCCAAAATCAATGATCCATTCATCCTTTTCTTCAATTCTAGCTGCCAGGGCCTGCTCTACCGGTTGAACAATAGGTGTCGATTGATCTTCTGTTATTGCAACAAAATCCCATCCATTGTCTATTAGTTCCTCATCAGAATCGTCAATAACTCCTTCATCAACATAGTGTAAAGCGGAAAAATCGAACCCTAGTCGTTCTCCCCTCCCCAACTCCGAGGAGAGAGAAGGGAGAGTCACTAGGGTTGATGGTTTTCACTTGGGAGAGACTTTACATTCAAAAGAGGGGTTGAAACCCACAAGATCCAATCCCATGCAATGCAAGATTGGATTCTATATGAGTTTCAAGGGTTAAGACATCAAGGATACCCTCTTTTGTAAAGAAATGTAGATAGAAAGATTGAACTAGGAATGCATGAAAAGTGAGAAAGATTCACTTATAAACAGAGATAGGAATATAGGATGAAGCTGCGGACCTAGAATTAGCAGTAAAATGTCAAGACGGTGTTGTTCTGCAAATTTGAGCGAAAGTTGATGGGACGATGGCGCCCGGCGTGCACACGGTCCTCCGAAAAATCCGCGAAACGAAGGTGGATCTGTTCATCTCTGCACAAGGATTCCAAATCTTCAATTACAGCCGCGTACCTGCAACCTACACACAGAAAAGAGAGGACGATTGGGGGGTTAGGGATGAGGGGTTTGCCTTTAGGTCAAACCCCGGCTTTGGAATTAACCAAGAAATGAGAATGTTGTAAATGTAAATGTTTGTAATGTAAACAAGTACTGATACCTTGTTGTAAGAATGTTTGTATTCTTACATGCGAAGGTGTAATGTATGTAGTATGTTGTATGTTGTATGTGATCTCCTCTTCAATGGTTGAATCCTTGTCTTGAATGCAACACTTAGCCTTGAATGGAGACTTAGAATGATCAATTACTTGAAGGAATGCTTGAATGCTTGAATGTTTGAATGTTTGAATATCGCTTCCACCTTTTTTCCATCTCCCAAAATGGGAGAGGAAATGTAGTTTATATACTTGTCAATTAGGGTTGAAAGACTGATTTTTCCGACCTTAGGCCGACCTAGGAAGATTATTTTCCAATTTGCAAACATAAAGACCCGAAGCCCCAAAAGAGACCGGGCCCAAAATAGGGCCAGGGACCAGGGCGCTGGGTGCCCTAGTCCAGAAGGACCAGGGCACTGGGCGCCATGGTCCCACCTCCAGGGACAACAAGGTGCAAGGAGGATCAGGCCAGGGTGCTGAGAAATGCAGTTTTTGATGTCATGAACAAGTTTCGGGGTCTCCATTCAGGTTTTGTGTTGCATCGCCATTGTGAAGACCCAAATGCAGTCGAAATTGCAAGTGTCATAATTTTAGGATGCTACACATAGTAACATGATTTGTCTCTATTCTTCTTAAATCTATATCTCTGATATTTAGGGTTAGGCTTATATGTTCTTTTAGCTTCTTCTCTCAATCTTACATGTCTATCAAGACACCTAGATGCCATATGACCAATTTTATTGTAGTTAAAACATTTAAATGGTGCTTTACCTTCATACTTACTTCAAACTAGCCCTTTAGGCACTTTCCTTGCGAATAGTGCTTCAAGTTCTTCCAGCTCTTCATTTTCCTTTCTGATATCTTCAAGTTCTTTTGCATAAAGTTCTTTCCAATCAAATTTCTCAGATGATGCTACAGATGATGATGTTTTGAAGGCTAAATCTATCTTAATTGTAGCAATAGGACCAAATTCCTCAAGCTGAAATGCTAAAAGTTTTCCAACCAAAGTATCTCTAGATATTGATGTATTAGGCATTGTTCTCAATTCATTAATAGCAATTACTTTCATTTTTTATGTTGGTGGCAATTCTCTTAAAACTTTAGAAACAATCTCATCTTCACTTAAGGATCCTCAACAACATTGTATACCCAAAACAATTTCATTAACTCTTTCCATAAAAGAAGAAATTCTTTCATCTTCTTCCATTTTTAGATTTTCATACCTGACCCGGAAGCATTCCAGTTTTGCAATTTTGATAGTGGTATCTCCTTCATTCAATGTCTCCAGTTTATCCCAAATAGCTTTAGTAGTAGATCGGTCTGATAATCCCATGATTTGTTGATCTGACAATGCGTTCAAAAGTGTTTCTCTTGCTTTGCAATCATTCTTCTAATCTTTACTCAAGGTTGGTGTATTAGGTTGATTTTGTGTAGGACCAACATAGCCATTCTTTGTAACATCCCATATGTCTCTTCCAATGCAATTCAGATGTGTCTCCATTCTAATCTTCCATATACCATAGTTAGTTCCATCAAGTTTCAGACTGTCCTTCCTGAAAAAGTTAGTTGCCATAGAATCTCCTCAAGCTGTTAGACTTCTACAAAAAGAGGACTTAGCTCTGATACCAATTGTTAGGACCTGGAGGCAACTAAGATGGGGGGGTGAATCAGTTGTCTATTAATTTCAACCCAAATATAACTTAATCAAACTTGATGCATAATACCGATAAACCAAACTTAATGTCGGTTGACAGTTTAACAGTTAATAACAATACCGGTGAAGCTTAATGCATGAAACAGAAAGAGAAACAACATCCACAACACATAACATAGATATTTGTACATGGAAACCCTGTAAGGGGAAAAACCATGGTGGGAAACCTTACCCACAATCATATGATACTACTGCAGATAGTATGTGTGTACAAATGGGGTCTGCACATGCAGAAAGGCCAACTGCCTAGAGCTCACTGCTGAAATACAAGATGGGAGTCACACTGACTATAGTTGGATGGTTAAATCCAATGATAATGTACTGCTTAAAATAGAATCTTCTATGCTGGATTCAGTACCGGTTAAGTTTTGATTATCTCCTTCAAACCTTCCTTGAATCTTCAAATGATGAGTAGCTCTGCTTATATTCGCATATACCAAATATTACAACCTTACCATACAATATTACCTTTCTCTTCCACATAATCTTACAAATAAGATCTTACATATATACCAAAACCTAAGACCAAATGTGTAGGTCATCTCACTAAGAATATTACAATTAAATCAATTCCAAATGAATCCAGATGCGATGCATCATGTCGGCTCAATGCATTTACAATAATAACCAATCAATAAATCATCTCCATAACGTGTCATGCTGATCTGGAATAGATAACGCATTCCGGTCCATAACCTAGACCAATTTGCCGGTAACAGTAAATATGCCAACTCAATTACACCAATAACCAAATCACCAAAACAAAGTATCCAAACCTTGTCTTCGACATTACCAAGTAATCTCCAGATGATAACAAATCATCCTCAGTGTTGGTGAACAATATAACCTGTCGGTGAATCAAATACCGGTGACTATGTATAAGTTACTAAACATGTCAGTTCAACATAACCAAATATCTCCAAAAAGATAAGTGTTGACATCAATGACAAAACAAATGTAACACATCCATAATACAAACAAGATGATGCCAGTTCAAGATCTAATTGCAAGTTCTCCTCTTCTTTTCTTTCAGCAATCAAATGCTCATGCATAGTGACACTTTCCCATTTGATCTTTGTGATTTATTGATCTCTTTCCTTGATAAGATCTTCAGCAGCTCTTCTGGCTTCCAATTCTTGACTCATGTGGATAGTGAGACCTTCTATCTCTCTCCTCAGATTCAGTTTCTCACCGTTTAACTTTTCAACTTCCTCTGCTAAAGCATCAATATTGGCTTCATCTGAAGAACTATTATCAGATATCTCTAATAGTTGTTCAGTTAGCTCTCTCCTTTTGACTTGTGAAGATTTCAGTTTGACCCTAATGGTTTCAAGTTCATTTCTACTAGCTTCTAGCTCTCTAGCCATCTCAAAATAGTGCATGTCCCCCATGGTGGTTTCAAGGATTCCTTCTAAGCAATTAGGCTTCAAAGAAGTTGGGCTCTGATACCAATTAATGGACTTGAAAAGCACTAAGAGGGGGGGTGAATCAGTGACACTAAAAATAAAACTACTTCAAACACTAACTGGTAGAAAAAATTAATAAATATTTTAA
This sequence comes from Cryptomeria japonica, assembly GCF_030272615.1. Classification (NCBI taxonomy): domain Eukaryota; kingdom Viridiplantae; phylum Streptophyta; class Pinopsida; order Cupressales; family Cupressaceae; genus Cryptomeria; species Cryptomeria japonica. Next base: position 604,930,601 of record NC_081412.1, on the reverse strand, counting down.
ACACAATGCATTCAATCCAAAATGATATAACAACATCCACCATAACACAAGTGTTTGTACATGGAAAACCCAAATAGGTAAAAACCACGGTGAGATGGAACTCACAAGTTAACTATCTGCAATAATAGATAACTGATGGGTTAAGGTCTACAAAGTACTCTGCTAGGAGCGAATCTTGTTAGAGATCCCAAATCTTGATTAGAAGCTTGTACCCTGTTAAAGGTAGTACCCTGTTAGGAGTAAACCTCAGTGGAGGATTTCTGAATCCAAACTAATGGATCACCTTGTTAAAGGATTTTTACATTGAATATTGTTAGATTTTACCCGGTTAGGGGATTTGATTCTGCTATAATGGTTAGAAAACAACAAGAATGTTTTGATCTATTCTGAGTAGCACAATACTTGCATAATCAAATCCTTCTAAACATATTCAACACTGCTCTTCTGCAAACTCTGCAACTTAACTCTTTTTCCTTTTGCACATAACACTTTTCACTATCACTCTATCAAATAATTCATTGCGATGGCAATAAATAGACCTTATGATTTGATGTCGGCCTTAATCATAACACAATTTCCTAGGTGTAGTGGATCTGAACAAGTGATCATAACTCATCACAAAAAATGCTACCAAGCAGTCGGTGCAAGTAACTCATTAGGAAATGTGGTAACTCATCACAAAACTACCAAATACCGATTGGAACAATCAAATATCGGTTTGAATAAAACATATGAACCGTTGTCCTTAAATCTCCTCTTGATCTCCATCTTGATCTTCATCTTGATGTCGACTAGTATAATCATAGACTATCTCTTATGCACATACCAGATGACACAAAGTACCGGTTAGAGATAAACCTCTTGGTATAACCTCTAACATACCAGTTGACAGAGTAAACAAATGAAGTTACACCGGTAGTCAATATAATCATATGTGTGTGTGAGAGTGTTTCATCAATGACAACAAATGATGAATACATTACAATCATTATCAAGCCAACAAATACTTCTGCAGTAAGTATGTGAATTAAAATGAAGGGGCATGCACTTGCAGGAAGGCCAACAGCCTAGAGAAAACTGCTCATCACAAAAGGATCCTCACTGACTACAATCTAGAGAAGTATTGAACTGCAAAAGATAGCATCTCCTATGCCTGAGTATAGTTTTGGTTAAGCTCAATACTAAAGGACTAAATACTCTTACACAAACCCAATTCGATCTCCAATGATCAACCAAATCCTCTACCAGAATGATATTACATTATTTGCACATTACATTCCTTGACCATGACCTCTTACATTAACCATGATCATCTAAAATGAGATCTTAAATCTTATTTATACAAACCCTCGACCATAAACAATTAGGTCGGCCACCAGACAATAAACCAATATAATTACAAACCATGTGGGCCTTAGACCAAAACAAATAATATCCAACACTTAAGACATCCCAAAAATACAACAATAGGTCCTATCTACACATTACATTAATGTCGGTCCATAACCTAGATCATTCGAGACCAAGTATAGGTCCACACACTTCAGTAGTGATCTCCAAATGCCAAGTCTCGAACATGATCACCAACAGCATCCTAAAACTCCATCAAAAGCTACACCAACACCACTTCTGCAATTCATCAAAGATCTCCACCAAAAGATCTATCGATCAAACCCTCTCCGGAACCAAAAACCAATCTTCTAAGCAAGCAGGATAGCATCGAATCTCCAAACCAAAACCAACAGATCAAGTATGAGTATAAGCATTATGAACAAACCAATTCCATCACTGAATTATACCAGAGCCTACCACATCATGTCAGATCCAAGTTAACCAAAAACCACTCAACCTACCAGGACCAGAAGGGTGTCGGTAAAGCATCCAAATAGCTAGCAGTGACATCAATGAAACACATAATCAATTCCACCAAATGGCCAATAATCTCCCCCTTTGGCATTGATGGCAACACTAGATGCAAAAAATATCTAAGTACCAAGAAATGTCAAACAAGTCTCCCCCTGTGGAAGATAGCCAACAATCACCTGCATATAGCTCTGTGTAATGCCCCGTCAGGAAACCCTGAAGGGATTAAGCTAAAACACACAAATGGAGTGCAATAATTTTTTTTTTTTAAAGTTAAACACAACCTATGATACAACAAGATATCAAAGAACAAATTATATAGCGGAAGACATCAATTAACACCTAAAGAGTTTCCCAACGCGGTTACTTTATTCCAAATTTAACTTAACTCAAGACAAGATAATACTTATACAAAGAATAATTTCTTTCATTAAGACTAAATCATAGGTAACATATGAATACATCCATTAAGTTTAAAATATAGCTAATATCAAGATTGAAAATGTAAATAACCCCAAATGAAGTTCATCCATTAGAATTACAATTTAATCATACCTTTCGTTCATATTTTTCTTATTAAAATTTAAGTCACGCATCTAATTAATAACACACTTGAATTTCACCATAACTAACGAGATCTTTCCATGCATACTTAATTTCCTAAATATATTCCATTATTCCAAACTACATTCTTTCATGATCCAATTTACTGTATTTAAAAGACATGCATTTACAATTAATTTCATCTAATCCACTTCATACATTCTAACATAATGTCATTCATGCATGCTAAAACTGAAAAAGAAAACATAAGTACAAAAGCAACACATAACACCAAAGTGATCTCGGAGTTCACCCCTAGAGGGCTACATCTCCAAGTTTGCTCAACTGCAAGACCCCTCTATTCATTTAAATTAGTTAAGGGTACATAAGTTCCACATCATTTACATTCCTACCACTGAGGCGAATCATACCAATAAACAATCGACCACATCGGTCAACAATTACATCAATGATCCCTACATAGAAACGGATCCAATTGAACACATTTAAATTGGTACAAGGTCCACTGCCCGAAAATACTCTAACTAGAGACCTAACCCGCTATGGTCAACCACAAGTCAACACTTGACATTCACATACAGAACAAGACCAGTCAAAACACCATCACAAGGCAACAACCAAACTAGAAACAGAAGACATAAACAGGTATCCCAAATCATCCAACGACAAGGTCCAAACAAATATATCAACATAGGACACAATGACAACTCAACCAGAATTGCAATAAAATTAAACTTGACTGATAACACCATCTACACAAGATCCTATTACAGGCAATCTTTTCTTTAAACAATTAAGAACATAATTAAATAGATTTTTCCAAAAGACAAGGAAATACAACTATATTAATAAATCCATCTTGTCATTTGTCCAATAAAGTTAAATAAATTCACATATGAATTAAACTCCTAATATATTTCCAATAAGAATATCGAATTTAAAATTATAAGCTTTTTTTCTTTTTTCTAAAATTACAAAATTCTAAATTCTTTATTCATATAACAAAAATCTTTAAATTGACAAATAAAAATTAAACAACTATATATATATATATATATATATATATATATATATATATATCCATTTAAATATAAATATATATATTAACACATTATAATTATTTTAATATTATTTATTTATTATTTATTTTATTTTTTATATTAAAAAAAAAACTAAATAACAAATAAAATAATAAATAAAATTAAAAATTAAAAATTACATTTAAACTCTAAAATAACTACCCTAAGGCAGTGTTACTGCCATATGGCAGTCAACGCTACCCTTGGGTAGCGCTGCTGCCCTATGGTAGCACACGCTACCTATGGGTAGTGCTGCTGCCCTAAGGTAGTAGCCGCTACCTTTGGGTAGCGTTGCTGCCCTATGGCAGCAGCCACTACCATGCATAGTGTCGCGTGGGTAGAGGCAATGCCTCCCCACAAAAAAAATTAATAAATTAATTTATATATATATATATATATATATATATATTTTATATAATTTTAAATAAAAAATTTAACATTAATTTCAACAAAAATAATATTTTTCCAATAATTTCATTTTCACATAATTTAATCTTTCATATATTTTTTTTTTGATTTAATTAACCCAAATAAATTTAATGTATAATTAAATTTATTTTCTTAAGGTAATAAAAAACCATTTCATAGAGATTCCATAAATAAACAAAACTGTCGTAACTAAAAATCAAACGAGAGAAGTTAATTTCTCAGATAGATACCCTTTTTCACCAATCTTGCAATTCTCCATGCATCATAAAATCTTGACAAATTTTCTATAATAATTTTCCTAATTCTCCCAAAATTACATTCTTCCCATAAACTAGAAATACACATCAGGCATGAATTTTTAAAACAAAACTCGAATTCACCAGAAGAGGGTTTTGGGTTTGAAAATAATTTACACACACATCATTCAGAGAGAAATGGAAGAAATAGAATTATTTTCTGAAAATCAACAATCAAAGAAGCCACCCAACCTGGTATTGCTTTCCTGGAAGAATTTTGTAGAAGAGCCCTAATCTTTTCCACAAGTTTCCAATAAATTTCTTCACCTAAATCCTTGACCTGTTTCCTGTGTAACTAAAATAAAGACCTATTCCCTATTTAAACTAAAATCTTAGGTTCAATAGCTTTTCTCAAAAACCTAAATTTAGAATAAAAGTAATTTTATTTTATTTTCTAATTTTATAACAAAAGACAAACTAACATGCAATAATTAAAAATCATTATTCTTTCTTTTCTTTTCTCATGCAAATTAATTAATTTTCTAAATAAAGAATTAAAACAATACTTTAATTTCAATTAATTCTTTTATTTTTTTTATTTTTATTTTTATTTATTCTTTTATTTTTTTATTTAAAATTCTAGGAACAATAAATATAATTAATCTAATTTATTTTTCCACTAAAATTTAAATAAAAATATATTTCTAATATCATGCAGCTTGCAACTTAATTTAATTAATTAATTAATTAAGTTTATGGAATTATCTCATAGTTGAATTGTTTATGCATTGAGATTATAAATTTAGTTAATTAAAAGAAATGCTTTTCTCCCTCATTTAATTTTTAATTAACAAAGCTAATAGTTGCATTTCACAATATTAATGAGGGTAAAATATTTTTAATTAAATTAAATTCTCAAAATCAATCTTACACACTATATAAAAAATAAATATGAATAAAACTCACTTTTCTTAATCAAAATTGATTTCCTTAAATAATTAAAATTAATCTTTCTATTCCGAAAAGCAAAAGAGATTAAATTATTTCTATTTCGAATAAATTTAAATCTTTCCTTTTTAAAATGCTTAAACTAAATAAATTTGTTATTTAAAATTAACCATTAAATTAAACTTGCTACAAACATAAATAAAGTGATCTTTTTAATTAATGATTAATAGCATAAAAGAAACCTATTTATTTTAATTCCTCAATTACTAATGCGTAAATGAACACATTAAATCAAAATAAATACTTAGGGTTAAATACTCTATTTACCACATGCCAAGCATGCAAACCAAGTAAGCCAACCAATTACTTGACCCGCAAACCCAAATGAAAATGAAATTGATGGATCATAAACAACGCTCACTTGAGTATGACTAGGGTAAACTAAGGGTTTTACGACCACCTAACCCAAATTCTAAGGACGAAAGAGGTATACTCAACCCTGCGAATCCAGGTGAAGACGAACCTTACACCTAGGTGGTACTGTACCTGCAATCTCCTGCAACCAAGAGTCAGACAAGCATACATATATATATATATATATATATTTAACGAAGAAGTTAGCTCGAGATTAATAACAAGAATCAGGAGGACAGTTTAAACTTACATAAGAGTCAATGCGAAAGCACATTAACAGATACTCACAATAATCATAATATCTAACTAAACATTACCTCATGGTAATTCAACCATTCAAGATTGCCACATAAAAAGTCAACCAAGATCAAACCGGTTTTACAAAGCTGTCTAGGGCAGGGGTACTACATCCTCCCCCCCAAGCTCTGACTTACTCCTGGAAGTCGTAAGTCTAAGCGGAAATCATGCAACACGTATTAGCCTTGAAACTCATTTCACAACTATTAATTTGCACATATAAATATTTTCTCAACAATTGAAACATTATATCTAAATCCTCTACGAATGCCATTATCCTTTCTGAAGATATATCTAAAACCATACACTTCTTAAAATATTCTAGGAATTATCCACAATCACAACAGAGAAACAAGAATTTTCTTCCTTTCATTACACCAAATTAAAGCATTAAAAGAGGTAAGCAACAATTAATATACTCATCTATCAAACATGACAAGAAAAACATGTCATCATGATCAATTTCTTTTACCAATACATCTATTTTCATAAAACTTTATCACATAGAACTAGCTTCAAATATCAAATTCTACAACCAAGTTAACTTTCATGAAATAAGAGAAACATAAATAACTCAATTGTTTACACTTGCCAGGCATATAAAAACCTTTCCAAAGACTATGTCCCATAACATAGTGACAAGTTAACACAATTTACTCCATGATTACACATAATAATCATCCACATAACTGGAATGCACAACACAAAAGGCCACATGTGAGCATGTCTAATGCTTGGTCAAAGATAACATACATGATCAACATCTCTATGTCTGATCTCAGAATAATACTATGATCATAAATATCCAACATCTCATTCAAAGGCTTGATGGTGCTAGGACACACCATAGCGGTGCTACCTTCCATACAAGACCTTCGTGAACATCCCTTGTTGAGTAAGGTGGTTAGCCTCTAAGAGATAGTCACCACACATAGGTAGGTAGTGGATACTAGCTGCATCACAACCTCACATACCCCCATGCTCAAGGTTCCTTATGTCTACTTCCTCGTACGCACTCAACCAAGACCGTCTCATATGTCCTTGGAGAGGAATTTCACATTTAAACACAAGACCAACATACGAAAACAATAAGGACAAATCAATTTAGCCACCAAAGTACAAAAGAATAAAGATAATAAATCACCAATTCCAATAGTAAGACAATAAAATAATCCATAATTTGCAACACCAAATCAAGTATGTAAAAGATCACAAGATTGTGGCTTAACCTTCAAAGTCAAAATAAAATAAATTGCTGGCCCAAAATAAAATTAAAAGAAAAATATCACAATTGCACATAACATCACTATGTGACTAGAATCTAGCCACCAATGAGGAAGGAAGGAACAATCATCTAGCTAGCGCAGTAGCTCATCATGTGGTGCAACATAGTCACACTACCCACATGGCATGGCGGTGTGCACCTCGACATCACCCCGCATCACGTCGTCACGCGACATGGCTCTACTCTAAAAACTGTCGGTAGGCCGCATGGAAATGTCTACTACATCCCGCATCGTGTCTCAGCACGGCATAGCAATACTCCAAGCAGCAAGGACACACAATGGACGTATCCCGCATGGCAATGTACCTCGTGGAAAAGGGTACGCACAGGTCACACCCCACATCATGTCTCAACATGGCATAGCAATACTCCAAGCGGCAAGGACACACAATGGACATATCCCGCATGGCAATGTACCTCGCGGAAAAGGGCACATGCAGGTCACACCCCGCATAGTGACGTACCTCTCAGGATACTCATCGTAAGCCAGAGATATACATGGCTAAGGTCCACCCACATGTTTACCAATGCTAGACAGTTGGCAGCTCATGTGAAAAATAACATACCTTTCATGGAGACAAGGAAAAATAACATACCTTTCATGAAGACAAGGCAAAATACATACCTTTCATGAAGACAAGGCAAAATACATACCTTTCATGGAGACAAGGCAAAATAACATACCTTTCATGAAGACAAGGCAAAATAACATACCTTTCATGAAGACAAGGCAAAATACATACCTTTCATGGAGACAAGGCAAAATAACATACCTTTCATGAAGACAAGGCAAAATATCCTCCAATAAAACCATCATTCTACTCAAGAACTGACACCAATATGCTCAAATATAAGGATAGGAATAGGCTAGCACACATGAACCTTATAAATCGGTTCATCACAAGGGAAAGTATTGAGTACACCTATAATACAGTTTCATTACAAAACTATATTTTTCCTCGAAATAGAGAAGCTAAAGTCGCTTCGCGTCGATATTACTCATACGTCGTTCCATACTATTCAAGGAATGGTGACTTCTAATACTACCCCTTCACATACTGACTTATCTACAATCCCATGGGTTGGCTATTAGTAAGGAAACAAACAAACAACATCACATAAATAGCATGGTTTCCCATACTCATAAGTAAACATATCCTCCATGGTTGATTACTTCACCATCCCATGGGCACACATAGCAAGCATGGGTTTCTTACAATACACAAGGAAAGCACTATTACTAGTTTAGTCACATTTACGGGGAGTACTTTTTGATACGCTATCATCTACTCAAGAAATATTTTACCTATGCTTTCCACATGAATCACTGAAATAAAGTTTACTCTAGATACTAGTACTGAAATTTTTTAACAATCCACCATTACATAAGGAAATAACATCATTCTGATAAATTTTATAAATCCATTAAGCATTCACAACCACATTACTAACTATAAAAATTTTGTTATGAAGCTCAAGACTTTCATCTTTCCATAAAAAGCCAAAAATGCAAAAAGTACAATTTCACATGTTTTATAAACACTCTATTTAAATCAATACATTCTTTAATAGAATTACATATATACACTCTTGAAGCTACTATAACATGTTCCCTTTTGATACTTCTTTTACAACCAAAGCAGTTTCACAAAATCAACTATTCACATATTAATGCACCTTAATTAAGATAGAATTTAATTATATTACTCCTACGAAACACATAGAGAATTCTTTAGTGTAAACATACAATTTTTTTTTTTTTAATATCCAATATGCACTTTCAAACCAAAGCCCTTTTATAATCTAAAACCACATAAACGTTATAAGGCTCACACAAGGGCTCAAGAAAATGCAACCTTTCTCTTGCAATAAGAAAACTCACATAAGAGATAAATACACATATAACATAAACATTTAATTTATATAGAGAGAGAAGATGAAGGATGATAATAATTCATTTTACTACAAAATAAGCATTCAATATTTACCATTCAAGTCCTTCAAGTGGACAACACTAAACTAGATCATATTCTTAAAAACGCACATTTCATACTTTTAGATTCAAGACAACACTAACCAACCCTAATGGATTAGTCAAAAGAGTACAACAATCAATAAGGAAGGTACATATGACTCTCTTTCAGAATAAGAGAAATCGTAAACCAAGACCTCAATAAAAAGACAAAGCACATATAATCACTCCAAAGCACCAATATCAAGAAGGTGAAGACAAGGTGTGAACACACACATTACACACAAGTTAAGGTCTGTCCAATCACACTCATACAACAAGGAGGACAAGCATACAACATGAAAATGATACGCCACACACAAACTAAGGCCACAAGCGAAACCAGAGATCCCAGTGTTTGCAACTTCGCTCTGATACCAAATGTAATGCCCCGTCGGGAAACCCCAAAGGGATTAAGCTAAAACACATGAATGGAGTGCAATAAACTTTTTTTTTAAAAGTTAAACACAACCTAATGATACAACGAGATATCAAAGAACAAATTATACAATGGAAGACATCAACCATTAGAATTACAATTTAATCATACCTTTCGTTCATATTTTTCTTATTAAAATTTAAGTCACTTATCTAATTAATAACACACTTGAATTTCACCATAACTAACGAGATCTTTCCATGCATACTTAATTTCCTAAATATATTTCATTATTCCAAACTACATTCTTTCATGATCCAATTTACTGCATTTAAAAGACATGCATTTGCAATTAATTTCATCTAATCCACTTCATACATTCTAACATAATGCCATTCATGCATGCTAAAACTGAAAAAGAAAACATAAGTACTGTAGCGTCGTAAATTGTACGCACTTGCTAGGGTGGTACAATTTCACACCTAGTTTAGCACCCGCCTTGGCGCATTTTGCATTTTGCATTGCATTTCCCCTTTAGCACTTAATTAATTAAATTAATTAGGTCTAAGGTTCTATTTTATCATCTCCCATATCATAAAGTTGGGCCCTTTTCATTAAAGTGTGCCCCTTTCATTTTATTCTTCCAATACATCATTTAATCTAAAACCCTAATTAGGTCCTATTTTGAACTTGGGGGCTTGATATCGGGGGTCAAAACATCTCGAAATCACCTATAACTTCGGGATTCGCTCTAAAATCATCATATCTGATGGCCCTGAAAATTTGGTGAAAAGTTGTCGGGACCATGGTGCCCGGAGTGCACATGGTCCCGGACATTTTTCTCAAAATTTTAAGAGCGCGATCCAATCATAAAATAAAGCTTAACCCCAAGAAATTGGCGGGAGATTTAATCTCTAGGTCAGCCAAAAGTTGGAATTAAGACCTAGGGTTTCATATATAAGAGCTCTCTTTCTTCATTTGAAAGGATCCAAAATTTTGGTTTTAGGGACCTTCTATGCAGTGAAAGAGCAGATCTTTGAAGACTTCAACAACATTCAACATCCATCCATCAAGCATTCATCAATTTCATTCATCCATTTAGGGCTTTGAAGGCATTGAAGAGCAATAGGGGATCACCGACTGAAGATTGGCTTGTACCCCTCCCTTGGGGTTGGGTATGATTTCATGTTGTTTTCATGTCTTTGCATAAGCCTCATTATATCATTTGTATTCATGCTTTAGATCACTTTGCATCTTGATTTGGAGCATTTACATTATCATTTACAAGCAATTAGGGTTTACTTTCTAGGTTGCTCTAGTTTGCTTACTTGCATTTTAGGATCTTGCACACACACAAGATCTACACACACACTACTTTTACAATACAACTTGGCTATTCATGGAGGTGGAAATCACCAAAGTGGGGGTTTGACTAAGGCAAAACCCTATATAGCCGCCCACCATACCTTTTCAGATATAAGTGCAGGTTTCAGGATTTGGACGACGCCGCAAGTTGCAGATCCAACGGAAGCAGACAGATACTGAACTTCACACCAAATTCCAGCCCAGAAAGCTAGGACAGGGGTGTGGGGCACCCTGGTCCTGCTAGGACAGGGGCGGTGGGTGCCCTGGTCCCTGGGACAGGGGCGCTAGGCGCCCTGGTCCTTCTATCAGACAGCAAGTTTCAGCATTTCTGACAGCTTTTCAGGTTGCAAAACAGCAGTTTCAGGAGCAGTTTCAGGAGCAGAATCAGGACAGCAGCACCCGCGCCCCCGTCTCGAACATTTTCACTTAGATTTTAACTCTAGGTACACATCTGCATTCTTATCTTGTCCTTGTGTTTACAGCTTTCCATTGTTTAACCTTAATTCTGCAATCTTGTTATTAGTTCATACTTGCACTTTGGGATTAGGAATTGAACTTGTATCATTTTATCTTTCAATTACAACAAAGGAATAGAAATCCTAATAGGTAGCCCGTGGCTCTCTCTTCCACAAAAAGAAATAGCCAATTGTGTGATACCTCTAGGCTCTTTCGTATTCCACAAATGTGTGTCAAAAGGTAGGATTAGGACATGTTAGCCTAGTCTCGCTTTTTCCCCTACACATTTTGGTGAACCCGACGTGAATCTTATTATTGCTTTCTCTTGCATTACATTTGTTAAATCTAAATATAGATTTAGCGTGTTTCATTTAAGTTTCATTTTCATAAAAAAAAAAAAAAGAAGAAAAAAAAAAAGAGGGAGTGTGTTTTAAGTTTCATGCAATCTTTATTTCAAAATGTCAGATTTTTATTTGCAAGATGTTCATATTTGTGATGATTATGAGTTAGATGAAGCTTTAGATGAGCTTTTGAAACCTAAAGATACCTGTAGCATCCTAAAATTGCGACACTTGCAATTTCAACTGCATTTGGGTCTTCACGATGGCGATGCAACATGGAACCTGAATGGAGACCCCGAAACTTGTTCATGACACCAAAAAATGCATTTTTCAGCACTCTGGCCTGATCCTCCTTGCACCCTGTTGTCCCTGGAGGTGGGACCATGGTGCCCAGCGCCCTGGTCCCTGGCCCTATTTTTTGGGCCCGGTCTCTTTTGGGTCTTGGGTCTTTATGTTTGCAAATTGGAAAATAATGTTTCCTGGTCGGCCTAAGGTCGGGAAAATCAGTCTATCAGCCCTAATTGACAAGTATATAAACTACATTTCCTCTCCCATTTTGGTAAGAAGGAGGAGGAAAAAAAGGCGAAAGCGATATTCAAACATTCAAGCATTCAAGCATTCAAGCATTCCTTCAAGCAATTGAGCATTATAAGTCTCCATTCAAGGCTAAGTGTTGCATTCAAGACAAGGATTCAACCATTGAAGAGGAGATCATTTACAACACATTACATACTACATACATTACACCTTCGCATGTAAAAATACAAACATTCTTACAACAAGGTATCAGTACTTGTTTACATTACAAACATTTACATTTACAACATTCTCATTTCTTGGTTAATTCCAAAACTGGGGTTTGACCTAAAGGCAAACCCCTCATCCCTAACCCCCCAATCGTCCTCTCTTTTCTGTGTGTAGGTTGCAGGTACGCGGCTGTAATTGAAGATCTGGAATCCTTGTGCAGAAACGAACAGATCCCCCTTCGTTTCGCGGATTTTTCGGAGGACCGTGTGCATGCCGAGCGCCATCGTCCTGTCAACTTTTGCTCAAATTTGCAGAACAGCACCGTCTCGACATTTTACTGCTAATTCCAGGTCCGCAGCTTCATCCCATATCCCTATCTCTGCTTATAAGCGAATCTTTCCTACTTTACGTGCTTTCCTAGTTCAATCTTTCTATCTACATTTCTTTACAAAAGAGGGTATCCTTGATGTCTTAACCCTTGAAACTCATATAGAATCCAATCTTGCATTGCGTGGGATTGGATCTTGTGGGTTTCAACCCCTCTTTTGAATGTAAAGCCTCTCCTAAGTGAAAACCATCAACCCTAGTGACCTCCCTTCTCTCTCCTCGGAGTTGGGGAGGGGAGAACGACTAGGGTTCTATTTTTCCGCTTTACATTTTGGTGAACCCAATGTGAACATCCTCATTCTGATTATCCATGGTTAGATCTGAAAATTTTGTTTCCTTAATTACATTTCCATGTTTGATCTTTTGCAAATTTTAGAGGCTAATTGCATAAAAACCCTAAAATTTTCTGTTTAGTAATTAAACTTGTGGAATGTTTAATTGTTAATGCTTGTTTCAGATCTACCCTTCTATTGCAAATTGTCAATTCATATTTGTGCTTTAATTCTGAAAATTTAGTGGTTAAGTGTGAAAACCCTAATTTTTAAAACCTTCTTGATTCAACCTTTGACTGATAATTTCACTAATCAAAACACTTCCAAATCGACTGTAACTTTGGATTCCGCAATAAAATCACAATATCTATCATCCCTGAAAATTTGGAAAAAAGTTGTGAGGACCGTGTGCACCCCAAGCGCCATCGTCCCCGACATTTTATCCGAAATTTCAGGAGCTAGATCTGACTATATTTTTCTGCTAAAATCCAGAATTTTGGCTGATTTTATCAATTTTAACACCTTCAAAATTAAAGTCAAAGTTGGTCTAGAGATTGCTCGGATAAAGGCTTATAATCATTCAAAAATTGTTGAAATTAAAATTCATATCAAAATTGTGTTCCTTATAGTCCTAAATCTGAAAAGTGTGTTGGTATTCATTCGAAATTTCAGTGCTTTATTCAAATTTTTGCAGTTTGTGACCTTTGAAATTAAGTGTTTAATTGCGGCAACTCTGATTTCCGCTTTCAAATTTGAATTTTGCATGAAATTGAGTCAATTTTTAAATTTCAACACTTGCATTACTTTTCAGCATTCCCTCTAAAATCATAAAATTCAAAATTTCAGTTTCTCTCTCTTTTTCAAAATTCAAAATTTGCATTTTTCAACAATCTTGGTAGGGTTCAATTTTGAGATTACAACTTTAATTTGGCCTATCTACAGATCGTAAAATCACTCAATTTTTTCAGATTAGCTTTAAAATCATCATAACTTTCATCCCTGAAAATTTCGAAAAAAGTTGCGAGGACCATGTGCACTCCGTTCGCCACGGTCCCGGACATTTTTTTCAAAATTTCGGGAGATTGTCCTGATTGCATTTAACAGCTTAAATCTAGGAGATTGGCTGATTTTATTGAAATTTGCTACCTCTAAAATTCAAAATCTTCTCTCTTTCTTTAGTGCATGAGTTTTACAACAATAAGCCCTACTTACACTATTCCCGTTAGACGAAGCCTTAGAATTAAGTCTTTCCAAGGTTTAATTACTGAGGAGATGGAACCTAATTTGAATGGCCTTTTTAACGAGGACATGGGTAATTCCTCTAATCCTCTTAATGATGAAGAAGCTCTCCATGAGGTTTCTGTAGAACAACTTTCAAAATTGGATAACCAATTTGATGATTTTCGACAATGGATGTCTCAAGAATACCCTGATAGCGAAGCTCTTTCATTAATTAAGGGTCTAAAACGTATGGTCCAAAGTGATAAGAATGGAATTGATATTTTGCATGGTATTGCACACATTGTGGATTCGAATGTGATGCCTATGAAGAGTTGTGCCGAAACTTTAGGTTATACACAACCTCCTACTCAAGTTAATCATTCTATTCCTTTGACGACTTCTATTGCTAGTATACCTACTTTTACATCAAACATAATGACTACTTCAACACAAGACATTCCTCCTATGATCACCAGTCATGGGGGCAATCCCTCTTCTTCAATCAACCCTCTGCCTTCATTCAATCCAAATTCTTCATTCATTCCTTCAATAAGTGTTCCTATTATATCACCACAAATGAACATGACGCCAGGGGGCAATTCGTTTAATCATTCCATTCCTCCTTGTAGTGTTCCTCCTTTCCAATCATCTCCTATGACTAACTATCATAGTGTCCCGCCACCTTACTCTCTACCTTCTTTCAATAACATAACACCTCCATCACAATCTAACACGTCTAATATGAACTCTTCGACTGAAGCGACCATTAACAATCTTGCACAAACTGTCTCTTCTTTACAGCAACAAATTGCCTCTATGAATCAATCTAGGTTTAGTGTGCCCACATTTGATGTTGCGAGCCCACTTTCTCTTGACATTGTTCAAGCTATCCCCCCTAAACATGTTGAAATTCCGCATTTGGAGCTTTATAATGGTAAGGGTGATCCTCTAACACATGTTAAGACCTTTCAAACAATATGTACCGATTTTGCTTATGACCAAAGGTTGCTTGCAAAACTGTTTACTAGAATATTAAGAGATAAAGCCCTACAATGGTATTGCTCGTTGCCTTCCTATTCTATTACTTCTTTCGAACAACTTGCAAATGCTTTCATTCAACAATTTCAAAACAATATAAGTCCTAAAGTTACTTTGATTGATTTAATGCATTGTAAACAAGGTGTTAAAGAAAAAGTGACTGATTTCATTGGTAGATATAAGAATTTGTATGCTCAAATTTCTTTTCCAGATCCTGACAATGATATTCAAAGAATCTTTATTTCTAATTTACAAAAAGATATTAGAGAAAAACTCCTGTTTTCTGAGTTTACTTCTTTCCAACAGTTGTGCGCAACTCTTCACAATTATCAACTGACTGTGAGTCAAATGGAACAAGCAAATCCTATGGCTCCGAGTGATAAGGGTGATAGTAGTCAACAACCATTTGGGAAGTTTAAACCGAACAGAGAGTCCATTAAATTTAATGAAAACATCATCAACAACAATGTGAATGCAGCATCAGGTGTGCTTCCTATTTCTAAGTTTTTCAAGAAAGAAAGAAAGTTTACTCCTTTGAATGAATCATTGCATAGTATTATGAATAAGTTATTGGAACAAAATGTGCTTACCCTTCCTCCTATAAGGCAAATAGATCCTGCAAAGATTAATTCACCCTATTTTGATAACAAATCTTTTTGTCAATTTCATCATCATCCTGGGCATGATACTGAAAAATGTTTTGCTTTAAAGGGGAAAATTCAAGATTTGATTGATAATAATACTATCTATGTTTCTGGTGTGAATGATAAAGGCAACACATCTGTAGCTCCTCCTAACCAAAATCTTCATATTTTTACTGATCCATTGCCTTCTCATACCTCTAATGCAATTGATACTACTGATTCCTTTGTCTCACCTGATGATCTTGTGTCTATGACTCCTAATGTGATTAACTTTGTGGAGCAGCAGAAAATCCCTAAAGAACCTTCCATCACCTTTGATTCTAGTGAAACTATCAGGGCACCTGATGGTCCTTTATATATAGTTGCAAAAGTCAAGAATACACCTTGCCATGGAGTGCTTATTGATCCTTCTTGTATGGTTAATGTCATTACTGAAGAATTTCTTTTTACTTTTGTAAAGCGGAAAATCGCGATCGAACCCTAGTTGCTCTCCCCTCTTCCAACTCCAAGGAGAGAGAAGGGAGATTCACTAGGGTTGATGGTTTTCACTTAGGGGAGAGACTTTACATTCAAAAGAGGGGTTGAAACCCACAAGATCCAATCCCACACAATGCAAGATTGGATGCTAAATGTGTTTCAAGGGTTAAGAAAGAAAGGCTACCCTCTTTTGTAAAGAATGTGCATAGAAGAATTAAGCTAGGAATGCATAGAAAGTGACAAAGATTCGCTTATAAACTGAGATAGGAATATAGTATGAAGCTGCGGACCTGGAATTAGCAGTAAAATGTTGATACGGTGCTGTCCTGCAAATTTGAGCAAAAGTTGTTGGGACGATGGCGCCCGAGCACCACGGTCCTCCGAAAAATCCGCGAAACGAAGGGGGATCTGTTCGTCTCTGCACAAGGATTCCAGATCTTCAATTTCAGCCGCGTACCTGCAACCTACACATAGAAAAGCGAAGACGATTGGGGGGTTAGGGATTAGGGGTTTGCCTTTAGGTCAAACCCCGGTTTTGGAATTAACCAAGAAATGAGCAAGTGCTGTAAATGTAAATGACTGTAAAACAGGTACTAATACCTTGTTGTAAGGATGTTTGTATCCTTATGTGCGAAGGTATAGATGTTGCATGTTGTTGTAGTATGTTGTATGTAGTAATTGATCTCCTCTTCAATGGTTGAATCCTTGTCTTGAATGCAACACTTAGCCTTGAATGGAGACTTAGAAGGAATGCTTGAATGTTTGAATGCTTGAATGCTTGAGTATAGTTTCCACGCTTTGTACACATATCCTCCTCATGCCAAATGAGAGAGGAAAATGTAGTTTATATACTTGTCATTTAGGGTTGAAAGACTGATTTTCCCGACCTTAGACCGACCAGGAAAGATAATTTCCAAATTGCAAACAAAAAGACCCGAGACCACTTAGGAGACCGGGCCCAAAATAGGCCCAGGGACCAGGGTGCTGGGCGCCATGGTCTTGGGGGACCAGGGCACTGGGCGCCCTGGTCCTGAAGGACTAGGGCACTGGGCGCTCTGGTCCCACCTCCCAGGACAGCAGGGTGCAAGGAGGTTCAGGCCAGGGTGCTTGAAAAATGCAGTTTTCAGTGTCGTAATCAGGTTTCGGGGTCTCCATTCAGGTTGCATGTTGCGTCGCCATCGTGAAGACCAAAATGCAGTCAAAATTGCAAGTGTCACAATTTTAGGACGCTACATTTAGCCCCCACTTTAGCGGGAGTATGTATGCTCATACTTCCGGTAAAGTACAAGGAAACAACATTGAAAGACTTTCACCACGTCAAGGAGGCAAGACACACCAAGTCCCCAGTGGACTAAGGATCTTACGAATTCAATTGACAAAGTAAAAGGGAAGATCATGAGGGAGAACCATGACTGTCAGTAGTAAGGTTCCCTCACTATGAGTCATGCAAGAAAGATATCAAAAATTTTCAAGGCAAGGCTAAATTTGCCAAGAAATTTTCAAGTATCTTGAAAAGATATGAACGGGATGTATGCCTCCCTATGTTAAAGTGATCGCACATGCCTCACCGGGGGTGATTGCTTTAAGGTAGTGATACATATAAGAAATGAGAAAGGAGCACGTTATCACAAGGATTTAGCCCCCAAGTGTGAGATAAGCCCAAGGATAATAGACACAAAACACAAAGCACAAGGTGACTTCGCTTTCCTCAGGGTCAGTATGGTGTATGATAATTCATGTATATCATATGTATGTATGCATAATTTTTCTTCATTCCCCAATCAAGGAAGGTCACCTAAAAGAAGGGAACACATGTGTCTTTTGAGTCAACATGAGAGAGATCGAGAGATCTCAATGCTTTGCATCATCCTCAAGTAGACAACACTAAGGACAACAAATAGAAGAATGAGAGTAACATATAGAGGAAGTAACAAAAGAGAGGGGGAGAGAATCTGCTATGCTAATGAAACTAGTCTAGCATGTCATCTACCCCCCGATCTTGCTGATCAATGTTTCGGGAAGGCAGGGAACACGCTAGAGGAGGAACATCCAACACAGCAGATGGAGCTATCACAAGATCCAAACAAGGGCTATGTTCATATCCCAAGCCACAGTGTTCTTGTCTAGGAGCTAGGATAAGTGCTTTAGAAAATTCATTAGATAAATGGTTATCAATATCAACAAGTTCATATTCACTATCAGAATGAACAGGAGAAATATTTGCATCATGAATAACATTTTCATCTATATCATCATCAAGATTTATGAAAATAGGATCTTTAACTCGCACAGGATCAAGACCATCATGCATCTTATGTTTAGGAGATTTAGGCTCAATGTCCGGTTGAGGAGAAAATGGAATAATGCTTGTTGAAGGTGTTTTTGGAGATTGTAAAGTTTGAGAAGCAACTGCTTGAGCTCTAAGACGACGCTTTCATCAGCGTTCACGTGCAGAACGATTTCGTCTAGTCTTAGTAGGAAGTGGAGAAGATTGAGGAGGAGGAATGTTCTCATCCTTAGCACTTGGGTGTTTAGGTTGTGGTCTCTTAGGCTGGATGATAGGAGAAGAGGAAGGTCTCTTCTCTCTATAAAAGAAAGGAGGAGGAACTGCTCCATATAAAGGAGGAATATTTGGTTTAGGAAGGAGACCAAGTCCATCATGATGAGGAGGTATAGGTCTACTCTTAGGAAGTTTATTAGGCATAGACATAGTTACATCCATAGGGATGGGTTGGGAATCTTCTTGAGGAAAGACATTAGTTTTATCTTTCAAAGGAAGAACTTCCTTCTCAAGAATGATAGGAATATCAAGTTTAGGTGTTTTAGGTTCTCTTAGAGATAGGATCATATCTGTTTTCCACTTTTGATAAGATTTGAAAAGGTGATCACTTCACGGAGGAAGAGATTGGAATTGTTTAGGCCAAAAGTAATCAATAGGAACGCTAGAAGTTCTTTCAGCTGGTTTAAAGAGACTATGATTGACAGTAACAACTTCACCATTATGGGGAAATTTCAAACACTTATGAATAGGAGAAGCAATAGCTTTCATGGAAGATAGCCAAGGATAGCCAAGCTTCACACGAAATTGTTCGGAAGATGGAATAATAGAAAAGTTCACATCAAGGGATTTGTTATGGACCTCAATAGGTAATGTAATAGAACCAATTGCAGGAGAAGAAAATGCATCAAATAGTTTCACAATCACATCTGTTTTGTCATATATCACTTGATTCAATTGCACAGTAAAAAGAAATTCTTCAGTAATAACATTAATCATGCACGAAGGATCAATAAGCACTCCACGGCAAGGTGTATTCTTGACTTTTGCAACTATGTATAAAGGACCATCAGGTGCCCTAATGGTTTCACTGGAATCAAATGTGATGGAAGGTTCTTTAGGGTTTTCTTGCTGCTCTACAAAGTTAATCACATTCGGAGTCATAGACACAAGACCATCAGATGAGAGAGAGGAATCATTAGCCTCAATTGCATTAGAGGTATGAGAAGGCAATGGATCAGTGAAAATTTGAATATTTTGGTTAGGAGGAGCTACAGATGTGTTGCTTTTATCATTCACTCCAGAAACAGAGATAGTATTATTATCAATCAAATCTTGAATTTTACCCTTTAAGGAAAAACATTTTTCAGTATCATGCCCAGGCTGACGATGAAATTGACAAAAAGCTTTGTTATCAAAATAAGGTGAAGTAATCTTTGCAGGATCAATTTGTCTTATAGGAGGAAGAGTAAGCACATTTTGTTCCAATAACTTATTCATAATACTATGCAATGATTCATTCAAAGGAGTATACTTTCTTTCTTTCTTGAAAAATTTAGAAATAGGAGGCACACCTGATGCTGCATTCACACTGTTGTTGATGATGTTTTCATTGAATTTGATGGAATCTCTGTTCGGTTTAAACTTCCCAAATGGTTGTTGACTGCTATCACCCTTATCACTCGGAGCCATAGGATGTGATTGTTCCATTTGACTGACAGTCAGTTGATAATTGTGAAGAGTTGCACACAACTGTTGGAAAGAAGTAAACTCAGAAAATAGAAGTTTGTCTTGAATATCTTTTTGTAAATTAGAAATAAAAATTCTTTGAATATCATTGTCAGGCACTGGAAAAGAAATTTGAGCATACAAATGCTTATATCTACCAATGAAATCAGTCACTTTTTCTTTAACACCTTGTTTACAATGCATTAAATCAATCAAAGTAACTTTAGGACTTATATTGTTTTGAAATTGTTGAATGAAAGCATTTGCAAGTTGTTCGAAAGAAGTAATAGAATAGGAAGGCAACGAGCAATACCATTGTAAGGCTTTGTCTCTTAATGTTCTAGTAAACAGTTTTGCAAGCAACCTTTGGTCATAAGCAAAATCAGTACATATTGTTTGAAAAGTCTTAACATGTGTTAGAGGATCACCCTTACCATTATAAAGCTCCAAATGTGGAATTTCAACATGTTTAGGGGGAATAGCTCGAACAATGTCAAGAGAAAGTGGGCTCGCAACATCAAATGTGGGCACACTAAACTTAGATTGATTCATAGAGGCAATTTGTTGCTGTAAAGAAGAGACAGTTTGTGCAAGATTGTTAATGGTCGCTTCAGTCGAAGAGTTCATATTAGACGTGTTAGATTGTGATGGAGGTGTTATGTTATTGAAAGAAGGTAGAGAGTAAGGTGGTGGGACACTATGATGGTTAGTCATAGGAGATGATTGGACAGGAGGAACACTACAAGGAGGAATGGAATGGTTAAATGAATTGCCCCCTTGCGTCATGTTCATTTGTGGAGATATAATAGGGACATTCATTGAAGGAATGAATGAAGAAATCGGATTAAATGAAGGAAGAGGGTTAATTGAAGAAGAAGGGTTGCTCCCATGACTGGTGATCACAGGAGGAATATCTTGTGTAGAAGTAGCCATTATGTTTGATGTAAAGGTAGGTATGCTAGAAATAGAAGTCATCAAAGGAATAGAATGATTGACTTGAGTAGGAGGTTGTGTATAACCCAAATTTTCAGCACAACTCTTCATAGGCATCACATTCGAATCCACAATGTGTGCAATACCACGCAAAATATCAATTCCATTCTTATCACTTCGAAGCATACGTTTTAGACCCTCAATTAAAGGAAGAGCTTGACTATCAGGGTATTCTTGAGACATCCACTGTCGAAAATCATCAAATTGGTTATGCAATTTTGAAAGTTGTTCTACAGAAACCTCATGGAGAGCTTCTTCATCATTAGGATGATTAGAGGAATTACCCATGTCCTCGTTAAAAAGACTATTCAAATTAGGTTCCATCTCCTCAGTAGTTAAACCTCGGAAAGACTTAATTCTACGGCTTCGTCTAATGGGAATAGTGTAAGTAGGGCTTATTGTTGTAAAACTCATGCACTAGAGAGAGAGAGAAAGTTTTGAATTTAGAGGTAGCAATTTTCAGTAAAATCAGCCAATCTTCTAGATTTAAGCTGTTAAATGCAATCACGACAGTCTCCCGAAATTTCGGAAAAAATGTCCGGGACCGTGGCGCTCGGAGTGCAACACGGTCCTTGCAACTTTTTTCGAAATTTGCAAGGATGAAAGGTATGATGATTTTAGAGCTAATCTGAAAAAAATTGAGTGATTTTATGATCTGTAGATAGGCCAAATTAAAGTTGCAAATTCAAAATTGAACCCTATCAAGATTGTCGAAAAATGCAAAAATTTGAATTTTGAAAAAAAGAGGGAAACTGAAATTTTGAATTTTATGATTTTAGAGGGAATGTCAAGAGCAATGCAAATTTTGAAATTTAAAAATTGACTCAATTTCACGCAAAATTCAATTTTGAAAGCGGAAATTAAAGTTGTTGTAATTAAGCACTTAATTTCAAAAGTCACAAATTGTAAGAATTTGAATAAAGCACTGAAATTTCGAATGAATGCAAACACACTTTTCAGATTTAGGATAGTAAGAACACAATTTTGACACAAAATTTCAATTTCGATGATTTTTGAATGTTTAGAAGCCTTAATCCAAGCAATCACAAGACCAACTTTGACTGTAATTTTGAAGGTGTTAAAATTGATAAAATCAGCCAAAATTCTGGATTTTAGTAGGAAAATACAGTAAGATCTCGCTCCCAAAATTTCGGAAAAAATGTCGGGGACGATGGCGCTCGGAGTGCACACGGTCCTCGTAACTTTTTTCCAAATTTTCAAGGATGAAAGATATTGTGATTTTATTGCGGAATCCAAAGTTACAGCTGATTTGGAGATGTTTTGATCAGTGAAATTATCAGTCAAAGGTTGAATCAAGAGGGTTTCAAAAATTAGGGTTTTGACACTTAACCACTTAATTTTCAAAATTAAAGCACAAATATGAATTGATAATTCGTAATAGAAGGGCAGATCTGACACAAGCATTAACAATTAAACATTTCACAAGTTTAATTACTTAAAAAGAAAATTTAGGGTTTTTATGCAATTAACCTCTAAAATTTTGCAAAAGATCAAACATGGAAATGTAATCAAGGAATCCAATTTTCAGATCTACCAATGAATAATCAGAAAGGATGTTCACGTTGGGTTCACCAAAATGTAAAGCGGAAAATCGCGATCGAACCCTAGTTGCTCTCCCCTCTTCCAACTCCGAGGAGAGAGAAGGGAGATTCACTAGGGTTGATGGTTTTCACTTAGGGGAGAGACTTTACATTCAAAAGAGGGGTTGAAACCCACAAGATCCAATCCCACACAATGCAAGATTGGATGCTAAATGTGTTTCAAGGGTTAAGAAAGAAAGGCTACCCTCTTTTGTAAAGAATGTGCATAGAAGAATTAAGCTAGGAATGCATAGAAAGTGACAAAGATTCGCTTATAAACTGAGATAGGAATACAGTATGAAGCTGCGGACCTGGAATTAGCAGTAAAATGTTGATACGGTGCTGTCCTGCAAATTTGAGCAAAAGTTGTTGGGACGATGGCGCCCGAGCACCACGGTCCTCCGAAAAATCCGCGAAACGAAGGGGGATCTGTTCGTCTCTGCACAAGGATTCCAGATCTTCAATTTCAGCCGCGTACCTGCAACCTACACATAGAAAAGCGAAGACGATTGGGGGGTTAGGGATTAGGGGTTTGCCTTTAGGTCAAACCCCGGTTTTGGAATTAACCAAGAAATGAGCAAGTGCTGTAAATGTAAATGACTGTAAAACAAGTACTAATACCTTGTTGTAAGGATGTTTGTATCCTTATGTGCGAAGGTATAGATGTTGCATGTTGTTGTAGTATGTTATATGTAGTAAGTGATCTCCTCTTCAATGGTTGAATCCTTGTCTTGAATGCAACACTTAGCCTTGAATGGAGACTTAGAAGGAATGCTTGAATGTTTGAATGCTTGAATGCTTGAGTATAGTTTCCACGCTTTGTACACATATCCTCCTCATGCCTAATGAGAGAGAAAAATGTAGTTTATATACTTGTCATTTAGGGTTGATAGACTAATTTTCCCGACCTTAGGCCGACCAGGAAAGATAATTTCCAAATTGCAAACAAAAAGACCCGAGACCCCTTAGGAGATCGGGCCCAAAATAGGCCCAGGGACTAGGGCACTGGGCGCCTTGGTCCTGAAGGACCAGGGCACTGGGCGCTCTGGTCCCACCTCCTGGGACAGCAGGGTGCAAGGAGGTTCAGGCCAGGGTGCTTGAAAAATGCAGTTTTCAGTGTCGTAATCAGGTTTTAGGGTCTCCATTCAGGTTGCGTGTTGCGTCGCCATCGTGAAGACCAAAATGCAGTCGAAATTGTAAGTGTCACAATTTTAGGATGCTACAACTTTGCAATTGAATCAAGTAATCTATGACGAAACAAATGTGGTTGTGAAACTATTTGATGCATTTTCTTCTCCTGCAGTTGGTTCTATTACATTACCTATCGAGGTCCATAACAAATCCCTTGATGTGGACTTTGCTATTATTCCACCATCCGAACAATTTCGTGTGAAGCTAAGCTATCCTTGGCTATCTTCCATGAAAGCTATTGCTTCTCCTATTCATAAGTGCTTGAAATTTCCCCATAATGGTGAAGTTGTTACTATCAATCATAGTCTCTTTAAACCAGCTGAAAGAACTTCTAGCGTTCCTATTGATTACTTTTGGCCTAAACAATTCCAATCTCTTCCTCCGCGAAGTGAACATCTTTTCAAATCTTATCAAAAGTGGAAAAAAGATATGATCCTATCTCTAAGTGAACCTAGAACACCCAAACTTGACATTCCTATCATTCTTGAGAAGGAAGTTCTTCCTTTGAAAGATAAAACTAATGTCTATCCTCAAGAAGATTCCCAACCCATTCCTATGGATGTGACTATGCCTATATCTAATAAGCTTTCTAAAAGTAGACCTATACCTCCTCGTCATGATGGGCTTGGTCTCCTTCCTAAACCAAATATTCCTCCCTTATATGGAGTAGTTCCTCCTCCTTCCTCTCATGGAGAGAAGAGACCTTCCTCTTCTCCTATTGTTCAACCTAAGCACCCAAGTGAAAAGGATGAGAACATTCCTCCTCCTCAATCTTCTCAACTCCCTACTAAGACTAGACGAAATCGTTCTGCACGTGAACGCCGATGAAAGCGTCGTCTTAGAGCTCAAGCAGCCGCTTCTCAAACTTTGCAATCCCCAAAAACACCTTCAACCAGTATTATTCCATTTTCTCCTCAGCCGACGATTGAGCCGAAATCTCCTAAACATAAGATGCATGATGGTCTTGATCCTGTGCAAGTTAAAGATCCTATTTTTATAAATCTTGATGATGATATAGATGAAAATGTTATTCATGATGAAAATGTTACTCCTGTTCATTCTGATAGTGAATATGAATATGTTGATGTTGATAACCATTTATCTAACGCATTTTCTAAAGCACTTATCCTAGCTCCTAGACAAGAACACCGCGGCTTGGGATATGAACATAGCCCTTGTTTGGATCTTGTGATAGCTCCATCTGCTGTGTTGGATGTTCCTCCTCTAGCGTGTTTCCTACGTTCCTGAAATACTAATCAGCAAGATCAGGGGGTAGATGACGTGCTAGACTAGTGTCATTAGCATAGCAGATTCTCTCCTCCTCTCTTTTGTTACTTCTTCTATGTGTTATTCTCATTCTTCTATTTGTTGTCCTTAGTGTTGTCTACTTGAGGATGATGCAAAGCATTGAGATCTCTTTTGGTCTCTCTCATGTTGACTCAAAAGACACATGTGTTCCCTTCTTCTAGGTGACCTTCCTTGATTGGGGAATGAAGAACAATTATGCATACATACATATGATATACATGAATTATCATACAACATACTGACCCCGAGGAAAGCGAAGTCACCTTGTGCTTTGTGTTCTGTGTCTATTATCCTTGGGCTTATCTCACACTTGGGGGCTAAATCCTTGTGATAACGTGCTCCTTTCTCATTTCTTATATGTATCACTACCTTAAAGCAATCACCCCCGGTGAGGCGTGTGTGATCGCTTTAACATAGGGGGCATACATCCCGTTCATATCTTTTCAAGATACTTGAAAATTTCTTGACAAATTTACCTTTGCCTTGAAAATTTTTGATATCTTTCTTGCATGACTCATAGTGAGGGAACTTTACTACTGATAGTCATGGTTCTCCCTCGTGATCTTCCCTTTTACCTTGTCAATCGAAGTTGTAAGATCCTTAGTCCACTAGGGGCTTGGTGTATCTTGCCTCCTTGATGTGGTGAAAGCTTTTCAATGTTGTTTCCTTGTACTTTACCGGAAGTATTGGCGTATGCTTATACTCCTGCTAAATTGGGGCTAAATGTAGCATCCTAAAATTGTGACACTTGCAATTTCGACTGCATTTGGGTCTTCACGATGGCAATGCAACACGGAACCTGAATGGAGACCCCGAAACTTGTTCATGACACCAAAAACTGCATTTTTCAGCACCCTGGCCTGATCCTCCTTGCACCCTACTGTCCCTGGAGGTGGGACCATGGCACCCAGTGCCTTGGTCCTTCTGGACTAGGGCACCCAACGCCCTGGTCCCCCAGGACCATGGCGCCCAGCGCCCTGGTCCCTGGCCCTATTTTTTGGGCCCGGTCTCCTTTGGGTCTCGGGTCTTTATGTTTGCAAATTAGAAAATAATGTTTCCTGGTCAGCCTAAGGTCGGGAAAATCAGTCTATCAGCCCTAATTGACAAGTATATAAACTACATTTCCTCTCCCATTTTGGTAAGAAGGAGGAGGAAAAAAAGGCGAAAGCGATATTCAAACATTCAAGCATTCAAGCATTCAAGCATTCCTTCAAGCAATTGAGCATTCTAAGTCTCCATTCAAGGCTAAGTGTTTCATTCAAGACAAGGATTCAACCATTGAAGAGGAGATCACTTAAAACACATTACATACTACATACATTACACCTTCGCATGTAAGAATACAAACATTCTTACAACAAGGTATCAGTACTTGTTTACATTACAAACATTTACATTTACAGCATTCTCATTTCTTGGTTAATTCCAAAATCGGGTTTTGACCTAAAGGCAAACCCCTCATCCCTAACCCCCCAATTGTCCTCTCTTTTCTGTGTTTAGGTTGCAGGTACATGGCTGTAATTGAAGATCTGGAATCCTTGTGCAGAAACGAACAGATCCCCCTTCGTTTCGCGGATTTTTTGGAGGACCGTGTGCACGCCGAGCGCCATCATCCCATCAACTTTCACTCAAATTTGTAGAACAGCACCGTCTCGACATTTTACTGCTAATTCCAGGTCTGCAGCTTCATCCCATATCCCTATCTCTACTTATAAGCGAATTTTTCCTAGTTTACATGCATTCCTAGTTCAATCTTTCTATCGACATTTCTTTACAAAAGACGGTATCCTTGATGTCTTAACCCTTGAAACTCATATAGAATCCAATCTTGCATTGCGTGGGATTGGATCTTGCAGGTTTCAACCCCTCTTTTGAATGTAAAGCCTCTCCTAAGTGAAAACCATCAACCCTAGTGACCTCCCTTCTCTCTCCTCGGAGTTGGGGAGGGGAGAACGACTAGGGTTCGATTTTTCCGCTTTACAATACCAAACCTTCATTTTACCAAAAACTCATAAACATTGCCACTATGCCATTTTGTTGTGATGAGAGAGATAAGTTGAATGATCCCTCTCAAGGATACATTCCTATCAACTCTTCCACTAAATCTAGTAACATGGTTGTTTTCAATGATCCCCTCTATGAAGAGATATCTCCTTTTGAATCAAAAGATAAACCTTTTAATAGATATGATCATGATTTGTTGGATGATGCCCTTGATGACTTTGTGGCTCCTAAAAAATGCTCCCTTCATGAGGATCCTTTTGTGCAAGAAGATGACATCATCCCTACATTTCCTAGTGATGGCATTTCCTTTTCCAACAAAATTATCACTAGAGATGATGAATTAATGATAAATGCTTACCCTTCTCCTAAAGTTTTTCTTACCCATAAGCATCCCTTAGAGAAAGAAGATGAAATAAAAAGCAATTTCCTTAATTCTCTCTCCCCTAAAGATCATATTGAACATATTTTGAGGAAAGAGGATGAGTTTAACACATCTATTGATACTCTCCCTCCTAAGGATGAGGAATTAATAAACAATGTTATCTCCTCTCCTGAAATTGACAATACTTCAAACACTCCTTTCAACAACCTCACTATTTGGGATGAACCATTAGAAGAAGGTGTAGATTATTCTCTTCCCCATGAGAGAACCCTAGCCAAAGGGGATGAAATCAAGATTGAAAACTCCCTTGATAGTTTCTCACCTTCCTTGAATCTCAATCATTCTCCCTCTAAAAATAAAGTATCTCCCTCTCCTCAACTTGGTTCTACTCATAAGGAAACCCTAGTTCAAAACAAGATGGCTAACATCTCTTTCAAAGATCTCCATCTCAAAAGTGAGACTTTAGAGAGTAATGTTGATTCTTCTCCTAGAGAGTTTATTCCCCATGTAGATCCTTTGATGATAGAGGATGATATGACCTTTCCTAGTATTACTTTTCCTACTAGAACTTCAATGCCTACCTCTGGTCTCTCTCCTAAAATTGATTTAATCTGTGATAAGATTTTAGTGCAAGAGAAGACTATCAATAATTTTTCCAATACTTTTGTTCATTCCTCTAAACCATCCTTAATCAATTTGATACATGTGAATGAAACACCTAAAAAACCTCTCTTTACTGTCCAAGGTGCTTGTCCTTCTCAAAATTCTTAACCTTTAAATAAGCCTATCTTAGTGGTTCAAGGCGGTTATGCTAATGATTCTTTTTGCACTCCTAAGAAACCTATTATTACTGTGCAAGGAGGTTATTCTACTAAGAGCCCTTATGAGTATGCTAAGCAGCTGACTAGAGAGAGTTATCATGCGGTTGCCCATACTTATAATACTAGAAATAATAGGCAGCCTAATCTTCCTCCTGTTACTCCAGTGTCTCTTCCTAATCCTCAACCAATTCTTCCACAAGCTCCACGTATTTCACAAGTTCTCGGTAAGGAATATGATCTCATAGAACAACTTAAAGCTACCCCTGCTAAGATATCCCTTTGGGATTTGATCCAAACTTCTTCCACTCATCATGGAATGTTACAAGATGCCTTGAAAGATTTGAATGTTCCTCCACCTAATACATCTAGTAATATAGTGTCTTTGGTTAACTCTGTGATGAATCCTAAAACTCAAATTGTGTTTACTCAAGATGAGTTGCCTACTAGTGAAATTCAACATCAATATGATCCCTTGATGATTGTGGTTATCATAAATGACACTGCTATAAGACGAACACTGGTAGATAATGGTTCTGGCCTTAATGTGTGTAGCATTAATCTATTGCATAAGATGAATGTGGATACATCCCTTATTGAGCCTGACTCTCGTCCCATTCGAGGCTTTGATAATGTGGCTACGTCTTCAGTAGGTATTATCACCTTACCCATCACAGTGGGACCTGTTACTTTGTCTACTCCTATCCATGTTATGTCGGGAAATCTAACATACAATTTGTTATTAGGGAGACCTTGGATTCACAGTATGCAAGCTGTCCCCTCTACATTGCATAGACAAGTTAAATTTATTTATAATAATAAGACATATACCTTGATAGGTGATACTAATTTTCAAGCTTGTTTGCAAACATCTACTTCCAAAGGGAGTTCTTCTAGGCCTTCCTCTTCTAGTGATGACTCGTTAAACAAGATACCTATGGATGAATCATCACCCTCTGATAATCAAAATTCTTTGGATGAGTCTGAAGTTCTTGAAGAAGATTCTTCTCAACTTGAATCTACACATGAAAAGGCTTTTGATCCTGAGAAGGTTCTCGCAAAAGACGATTGGGGATCTCTTGATTTCAATCCCACCTTTGTAGGTGAGTATAGGGTTCCTCCTAGAGAGCTTAAAGTTAAAAAGAAGGAAGAAACTAGAGATCAATCAGTCTTACCTGAACCTATGAGCAATAATTTTGTGGCTGCTTCTCAAACTTCTTCTCCTCACACCTCTAATTCTGAAGAATTTGATTCTTTGGCTGAGACTGAACTTCAAACCAAATTCCAGCCTAGAAAGCTAGGACAGAGGCGTGGGGCGCCCTGTCCCTGGGATAGGGGCGCTGGGCGGCCTGGTCCTTTTGTTAAACAACAAGTTTCAGCATTTCTGACAGCTTTTCAGGTTGCAAAACAGTAGTTTCAGGAGCAGTTTCAGGAGCAGAATCAGGACAGCAGCGCCCGCGCCCCCGTCCCGAACATTTTCGCTCAGATTTTAACTTCGCGTACACATCTGCATTCTTATCTTGTCCTTGTGTTTACAGCTTTCCATTGTTTAACCTTAATTCTGCAATCTTGTTATTAGTTCATACTTGCACTTTGGGATTAGGAATTGAACTTGTATCATTTTATCTTTCAATTACAACAAAGGAATAGAAATCCTAATAGGTAGCCCGTGGCTCTCTCTTCCACAAAAAGAAGTAGCCAATTGTGTGATACCTCTAGGCTCTTTCGTATTCCACAAATGTGTGTCAAAAGGTAGGATTAGGACATGTTAGTCTAGTCTCACTTTTTCCCCTACACAAGTACAAAAGCAACACATAACACCAAAGTGATCTCAGAGTTCACCCCTAGAGGGCTACATCTCCAGGTCTGCTCAACTGCAAGACTCCTCTGTTCATTTTAACTAGTTAAGGGTGCATAAGTTCCACATCATTTACATTCCTGCCACCGAGGCGAATCATACCAATAAACAATCGACCACATCAGTCAACAATTACATCAATGATCCCTACATAGAAATGGATCCAATTGAACACATTTAAACTGGTACAAGGTCCACTGCCCAAAAATACTCTAACTAGAGACTTGACCCACTATGGTCAACCACAAGTCAACACTTGACATTCACATATAGAACAAGACCAGTCAAAACACCATCACAAGGCAATAACCAAACTGGAAACAGAAGACATAAACAGGTACCCCAAATCATCCAACAATAGAGTTCAAACAAATATATCAACATAGGACACAATGACAACTCAACCAAAATTGCAATAAAATTAAACTTGACTGATAACACCATCTACACAAGATCCTATTACAAGCAATCTTTTCTTTAAACAATCAAGAACATAATTAAATAGATTTTTCCAGAAGACAAGGAAATACAACTATATTAATAAATTCATCTTGTCATTTATCCAATAAAGTTAAATAAATTCACATATGAATTAAACTCCTAATATATTTCCAATAAGAATATCGAATTTAAAATTATAAGCTTTTTTTCTTTTTTCTAAAATTACAAAATTCTAAATTCTTTATTCATATAACAAAAATCTTTAAATTGACAAATAAAAATTAAACAACTATATATATACATATATATCTATTTAAATATACA
The DNA here is from genome assembly GCF_030272615.1 of Cryptomeria japonica. NCBI lineage: Eukaryota > Viridiplantae > Streptophyta > Pinopsida > Cupressales > Cupressaceae > Cryptomeria > Cryptomeria japonica. Next base: position 604,899,222 of record NC_081412.1, on the reverse strand, counting down.
TAAATATATATATATTAACACATTATAATTATTTTAATATTATTTATTTTATTTTTTATATTAAAAAAAAAACTAAATAACAAATAAAATAATAAATAAAATTTAAAAATTAAAAATTACATTTAAACTCTAAAATAACTACCCTAAGGTAGCGTTGCTGCCATATGGCAGTCAACGCTACCCTTGGGTAGTGCTGCTGCCCTATGGCAGTCAACGCTACCCTTGGGTAGTGCTGCTGCCCTATGGTAGCACACACTACCTATGGGTAGTGCTACTGCCCTAAGGTAGCAGCCGCTACCTTTGGGTAGCGCTACTGCCCTATGGCACAAGCCACTGCCATGGGTAGTGCCGCATGGGTAGAGGCAATGCCTCCCCACAAAAAAAATTAATAAATTAATTTATATATATATATATATATATATATATATATATTCTTAAATAAAAAATTTAACATTAATTTCAACAAAAACAATATTTTTCCAATAATTTCGTTTTCACATAATTTAATCTTTCATATATTTTTTTTTTGATTTAATTAACCCAAATAAATTTAATGTATAATTAAATTTATTTTCTTAAGGTAATAAAAAACCATTTCATAGAGATTCAATAAATAAACAAAACTGTCGTAACTAAAAATCAAACAAGAGAAGTTAATTTCTCAGATAAATACCCTTTTTCACCAATCTTGCAATTCTCCGTGCATCATAAAATCTCGACAAATTTTCTATAATAATTTTCCTAATTTTCCCAAAATTACATTCTTCCCATAAACTAGAAATACACATCCGGCATGAATTTTTAAAACAAAACTCGAATTCACGAGAAGAGAGTTTTGGGTTTGACAATAATTTACACACACATCATTCAGAGAGAAATGGAAGAAATAGAATTATTTTCTAAAAATCAACAATCAAAGAAGCCACCCAACCTGGTATTGCTTTCCTGGAAGAATTCTATAGAAGAGCCCTAATCTTTTCCACAAGTTTCCAATAAATTTCTTCACCTAAATCCTTGACCTGTTTCCTGTGTAACTAAAATAAAGACCTATTCCCCATTTAAACTAAAATCCTAGGTTCAACAGCTTTTCTCAAAAACCTAAATTTAGAATAAAAGTAATTTTATTTTATTTTCTAATTTTATAACAAAAGACAAACTAACATGCAATAATTAAAAATCATTATTCTTTCTTTTCTTTTCTCATGCAAATTAATTAATTTTCTAAATAAAGAATTAAAACAATACTTTAATTCCAATTAATTCTTTAATTTTTTTATTTTTATTTTTATTTATTCTTTAATTTTTTTATTTAAAATTCTATGAACAATAACTATAATTAATCTAATTTATTTTTCCACTAAAATTTAAATAAAAATATATTTCTAATATCATGCAGCTTGCAACTTAATTTAATTAATTAATTAATTAAGTTTATGGAATTATCTCATAGTTGAATTGTTTATGCATTGAGATTATAAATTTAGTTAATTAAAAGAAATGCTTTTCTCCCTCATTTAATTTTTAATTAACAAAGCTAATAGTTGCATTTCACAATATTAATGAGGGTAAAATATCTTTAATTAAATTAAATTCTCAAAATCAATCTTACACACTATATATAAAATAAATATGAATAAAACTCACTTTTCTTAATCAAAATTGATTTTCTTAAATAATTAAAATTAATCTTTCTATTCCAAAAAGAAAAAGAGATTAAATTATCTATTTCGAATAAATTTAAATCTTTCCTTTTTAAAATGCTTAAACTGAATAAATTCGTTATTTAAAATTAATCATTAAATTAAACTCGCTACAAACATAAATAGAGCGATCTTTTTAATTAATGATTAATCGCATAAAAGAAACCTATTTATTTTAATTCCTCAATTACTAATGCGGAAATGATCACATTAAAACAAAATAAATACTTAGGGTTAAATACTCTATTTACCACACGCCAAGCACGCAAACCAAGTAAGCCAACCAATTACCTGACCTGCAAACCCAAATGAAAATGAAATTGACGGATCACAGACGACGCTCACTTAAGTATGACTAGGGTAAACTGAGGGTTTTACGACCACCTAACCCAAATTCTAAGGATGAAAGAGGTATACTCAACCCTGCGAATCCAGGTGAAGACGAACCTTACAGCTAGGCGATACTGTACCTACAATCTCCTGAAACCAAGAGTCAGACAAGCATACATATATATATATTTAATGAAGAAGTTAGCTCGAGATTAATAACAAGAATCAGGAGGACAGTTTAAACTTACATAAGAATCAATGCGAAAGCACATTAACAGATACTCACAATAATCATAATATCTGACTAAACATTACCTCATGGTAATTCAACCATTCAAGATTGCCACATAAAAAGTCAACCAAGATCAAACCGGTTTTACAAAGCTGTCTAGGGTAGGGGTACTACACTCTGAATATCAATATCTCTCTCCCTTTTTGAATAATATTTCTCCCCCTTTGATATTTACTTTTTCACATCACTATCTCTCCCCCCTTGACATCAATGCCAAAAATCTTACAAAAATATCAAAGCAAAAACATAAGCCTCTGATTCTCAAAGCTGACTACTCCCCCTGAGTAGTAGCATCCCACATCAGTGCCAGAATGAATAGTATCTCTGATAATACATGTTAGACTGATTCCAAACCACATCAATCAAGTCTCTGTCAAAGGGGCAGAAACCCCCAATCTGTCTCTCAGGTACTCAAATGATTCCTTGGATAAAAGTTTAGTGAAAATATATGCAATTTGTTCTTTAGTGTTCACATAAACTAGTCTAACTTCATTTACTTCCACCTTCTCCTTCAAAAAGTTATACCTTATAGATATGTGTTTCGTCTTAGAATGAAATACTAGATTCTTTGATATATCAATAGCAGCAAAGTTATCGCAATGAATAACTATGGGTGCATCACAATCCACCTTTATATCCTTCAACATTTGCTTCATCCATAAAACTTCTGTATAGTTAGTAGCAGCAGCAATATACTCATCTTCAACAGTAGATAAAGGAGTACATGACCATTTCATGCTGATCTATGAAACGAACTTCTTTCCAAGAAAGAAAGCTCCACCGGAAGTACTTTTCGGGTCATCAACATCTCCGGCCCATTCAGCATCTGTATATGCACATAAAGTAAAGTTATCATTCTTAGGGTACCATAAGCCATATTTTGATGTACCTTGCAAGTATCTAAATATCTTTTTCACCAACATCTCATGATTTTCTCTAGGATCACTCTGAAATATTGAAACAATACAAACAACATTCATAATGTAGTGTCCACCCTTGATTTGACTTATTTTGACTAGAGTTGACTTTTATATTATGCTTGATAGACTTATCTAGACTATATTTTGATGATTTGGATGATGATTACTCATGTGCTTCAGTGACTTATGATTGATGTTAGACATTATTGGACATATGCTATTTTGATTACCTATATGAATGTTGGTACTATCATGATTGATCATGTTATTTGATGATATATGTACTCAATGGATTTTATATGCTCACTATGTGATGGATTATTGATAGATTAGATTTATCACGGTTTTGATGATGATTATGATTACACTAACCCTACTTTATGTGTACATATGATGAGATGTTTATGAGTTGTGTTTGACTATTGTTTGACTGTCTTCATGATAGAGATGATTCCACATCACTCATTGCGAGCGGGATGTGTCGTCGTGATTCTCTATCACTTGCTTATTTTTTTTTTAGATATATATATATGAATATGTGGTGATGTCATGGAAATGGGGACAAGGCAACAACAAAGTTCAATGTTAATAAGTTAGTTTCAACCATAAAAACAAAACAAAGAACTAAAAACCATTCCAAACATATCAAAAGAGATTTCAAAAAAGCATGAAAGAAGTTTAACAAAATAAAAGAAAGGAGAAGAGCCTCCCTAAGATGCTTCCATGATGCCTTTTGATGTTTCTCCCTTGTTTCTCCCCTCTCCAAGTCCCAAATGAGTGTAGCTCTCAGCTTTTAGCACTAGCCATGGATGCCATATGGAGATTCAAGATGGTTGAATATGATAAACAAGTGCTATGCAAGTGTAGATAGTGGGGCTATGAAAAAGCTCTATGCTAATACCAGTATAACAACAATACTCTAATGCTTCCTCTTTGCTTGAGGAGAAGGGTTCTATTTATAAAAGAAATGGGGAAATGAAGGGTTAAGATTGAGTAATCTTAACAAGGGTTAGTATTGAAATATATTCAATCCATGTGAGACTTTCAACCCAATCCCATGTTGACAAGTGTCACCATGAGGAGGCTTGAGAGGAGAGATAAGGAGCATTAAATACTTGAGGGGACATGATGGTTACCCTAGTCAAAGAAATAAATGCTTTGAAGAGACACATGGGTTACATGAGGGTTAAGTTAGGGGTCAAAGTCCTTAACCATGGGTGCAAGTGGAATTAACCATTAATGGTCATGTAAGAGCCATAAGTGGTTTGGAAGACTTTAGAGGTTAATTTGTTGAACACACAAATCATTAATTGCTTTTCAAAGACTTTGGAGTCTTTGAGAAGTGACTCCAATTTGCTTAGGAATGTGACAATATTTAGGGGATGGATTCGGTTAATTAGGAAAGGTTTAGAAGAATCTAGAAGGGGTTTAGGCATGCAAGTGGATTTTGTAAGAAAATGAAAGTGGGAGGAATTTTGGTATTTTCAATTAAAATAAAATCATTTATTTCAATTAAATGGTGTAATTTGCATTTGGGTAAATATTCAAATAAATATTAATTTATTTAAATGAGAAAAAGGAAGATAAAGCATTAAAATGCTTGAAGACTTTGAAGGAAACCATTAAAGGCTTGAAGACTTTAAGGGAAGCAATTAAAGTCTTAAGAAGACTTTAAGGGAAGCCATTAAGTTTGAAGACTTTAAGGGAAACCATTAAAGGCTTAAGAAGACTATAGAAGGAAGCCATCAAGTTTGAAGACTTTAAAGCCATTAAGTTTTGAAGACTTTAAGGGAAACCATTAAAGGTTTGAGAAGACTCTAGAAGGAAGCCATTAAGTTTGAAGACTTTAAGGGAAACCATTAAAGGTTTCAAGTGGGTGAGGATAAATAGGATTTTAAATAAATAATTTATTTAAAATAGTTGTGCAACTTGCATTTGTAGGAAAATGCAAGTGGGTAGAGGATAAAGGTGATTTAAATAAAAGATTTATTTAAAATAATTGTGCAACTTGCATTTGTAGGAAAATGCAAGTGGGTAGAGGATAAAGGTGATTTAAATAAATGTTAATTTATTTAAATGTGAGAGGTGGGATTTTGGGGGATTTAAATAAATATTTATTTATTTAAATGTGAGAGAATATTTAATTAAATAAATATGATTTATTTATTTAATTAATGGTCTGAATTTGTTAAGTGAATTAAATCAAATAAATTGAATAATTTATTTAATTAATAGTAGAAGAGGGTTAAGATGAATTAATTAAATATATTAATTTAATTAATTATTAATTGATGGTTAAATAATCAAATAAATGTTAAATATTCATTTAATTAAGTGGACATATTTATGTGACTACATGTGGTATTGTCGTTTTGTGGTTGCAGGATTTTGCAGGTACCAAACATTGACTCCACCTAGCTTCACAGGTCTGAGTGTGTCTTTAGTTCCAATGGCTTATATGGTTTAGAGATGGTATGGGTTACCCTCACATACTTTAGGTCTAAGTTCATCGTGAGTAGTCAGCGTCTTGGCATAATTCACCGTGTTAGTTAGTAAGCTTGGTCTTTTGGTATTGTGAGTCTAGTTTATGCCAGTTGATTTACTTGATTATGTTAGAGTAATTATGTGGCTCTTGATGTGTAGTTTTATATTTGGTAATGTTTATTTTAATATATTTAATTTATAAGTTTTGAATATTTAATTATTTGGTATTTATATTTATTTGATAATTAATGTTTATTGATTTTATGATTATTTAATATTTGATAAGCCTTATTGTTGTTTAATATTTATTTTATATTTGTGATTTAATCTTTAATGGTATTTGATTATTTAATTATTTATTTGACCTTCTATGGTTTGACATTTATTTGATATCTTACATTTCTTTGGCTCTTTAATTTATTTTAATAGCTTTTGGTTTATTTGATTTTAATCCCCATTTGGATTATTTATTTACAGCTTATATTTATTTAATAGTTTGACTTTTATTCCTAAGTGGGGTGTATGAACATATTAAATTAAATAACGAAATAAAACAATCCCACCTAGCTAGATAAGTATATTTTATTTACTTTACCTACCCTTCGCTCTCATTGGTTAAATTCAAAATGGGTGAATAAATTATATTATATGGTGGGTTGGTAAAATATACTCCAAAATAGAATATTTTGATTGGCCAAGATTGAGGCTAGGGTTTTGGATTATTGTTGCTTTTTATTTTCTTTCCCGTGAGGTTTTTTGGGTTGGTTGGCTCTTCTCTAGAACATTTCTCCAACAAGTTTCTTCTTGGCTTTGGACTTCCTTCTCCCTTGGTTTTGGCTGGAGCTTGGATTGGATTTGGTTTGGCTTGTGGGAGCTCTTCTTTAGCTTCAATCCATTACTTCAAAGTTGTAGGTTGGAGTTCTTCACTTTGCATTTTGGTTTTCAATGGCTTCTCTGTGTATGCATTATGTCTGCAATGTTTTGGGTCTGGGTTGAAATATTATTTATTCTATAGTTTTTAATATTGTTGAAGGTTAATAGTTTTGGAGGGACTTTATATTATTTGGGTTTTGTATAGTTGTTGGAAAATATGTTTTTTGGTTTTCTTGTGTATGGCATTTCACGGCTCTGTGAAAATGGTTGTGAAGATATTTGGTTAATCCTTGTTTGTATGAGAGTAGATTGGTTTTCCCTTTGTGAGTCCTCAGTTGTGATTGTTTGGGAGTATCTTCATTTGATTTTCTGTGATTTTTGCAGAAGTTTTGTTTGTTTTATGCCATGAATATATTTGATTAAATCTTGGTCTATAGTTTGAGATATTTTATTGTGTTTATACCTACGCATTCCTTGTTTCTGGGCATCTCTTTTCATATGTTTTTCGAGCCCTTTTGTAAAGTCCGGATTTAATTATTTTACCCAAAAAATTTCTAAGTTTGTCGTAAGTCTTGTGTAAAAGCGTTATTTCTGCAAAAGTGTTGTCTTACTATGCAAAAGCATTGTTCTGTGATGCATTTGTGTAGCATAAACGTTGTCCCAGGATACATATGTGTGATTCTGGAAACATAAGCATCGTTCTTCTTGATAGAAGTGTTGTTCTTCTTGGCAGAAGCATTGTCTTGTGGGGCAAAAGCACTAACCTGTCCGTGTTTTGTATTTTCTCAATTTTGGTCATTTTTGAGGTATTTTTCCGAATTGATTTTTGTACCAGAGGCTTTATTTCAGGTCTGTTACTATTTGTTAGTTTTGCATTTGATCAGTTTCGATGCATTTTGATTGTTTTGAGTATATTGTTTCTCTATGCATTGTGAATATTTTAGACTCTCTTCCATGTGGATAGGCCATGGATGATTGAGATGGTTATATGTTGTTTGAACCAGCAAGTGAGTAGGCCTTGATGTGATGTTATCTTTTATTTGATGGCAATATTTGATGGATTGATATGCCTTTGTTTATAGCTAGCCAAGAGGTTCATTTTTCTATATTGATGTTGTTGTAGCCTTGTTTATGTTGTAAGAGAGTGTGTGGAAGTTGTTGGCTATATTGAGTATTATTTTCATGTAATTATGTTGGTAGAGCCTCTTGTGATTTATTGTTGGGCCATGTTAGGAGGAGTGGGCTTCCTTGTGATGACTAGGGTCACGAGAGATAGGCTTGCATGAGGTTCCTTGTAAGGATGCATGAGGTCTAGACCACCAGGGCACATTGGAGTTTTCTGTGATTTGTAAATAAGTGATAACATAATAATTGATGGGTTGGGTAGTTAGATTAATTAATAAGATGATAAATTTATTTGTGCCTCATGACTTAGTACTAGGGAGGATGTTTTAGGATAAGCATGAGAAGTCCGTGAAGACGGTAAGCTAATCTCCCTTAGTCTCTCATAGGTTGAGATGGCTCCACATGTCCATCAAGCTAGTGCCTTGTGTTATTATGTTATTATGTTATGAGGATGGCATGTGATGACACTCCACTCCTACATGTGTTTTCCCCTTATGATTTATGATTGTACTTATTGGATGCATTTATGTCTTGATGAGTTTTACACCTCTGGGAGTTCATTCTTATTGTACTGTGTGATTTATTGCTTGAGAGTCCTTGTGTGGTTAGTCTCTTTGGTTAGAGTGTCAGCTTAGGTTTAGAGTGTGTGTTGGGACCTTGTGTTATCTCCTAGCACGGGGGGTGGTTCCTTTGGTTCCACATGGTTGGGAGGTTGGTGCTTTTTAGCCATTGGAATGTTCTCTTGGATTCTTCTTGCATGGATGTGGATTCTTTTTCATGATGTACCATGGATGTACCTTGTAGCATATTTATGTAATAGATAAGATAGAATGCATGTAATGTAACATTCTTGTATATAGTATATGGATTCTTTTAGTAGAAAGAGCGCTCATGATGTATTTAATGTACTTGTATTTGTAAGATGAAAATTAGAATTTAGGCATATTGTATTTATACTATTGTAGAGATGTGATCTTATGAATCATGGAAATAAGTGGAATATAGTTGGAATAGAATGGAATTTCATTATAGATTAGTTGGATTATTTCATGGAATGTTTAGAGGCTAGTTAGAATGTTAAATAATCTTGAAAGAGGAATATTCATAGATTAATAAGTGAATATGTTTGAAGATGTTAATTGGGTCTAGTAAATAGGAATGATTCACATAGATGCATTGGTAGAAAGGAAATTATGCATATCATGAGGAATAAGTAATGTTGTAGGTTGCCTATCTCATGGTTAAAGAATTATAATATGATGCATTAATAAAGGTGAAATATACCTATCGTGTGTGTAGTATGTTATTGTGGAAATGAATTAAGTAATGATGTTAAAGTACCCCAGAGAAAGATTATTGATGTTGTGTTATTTCCGCTTGAGTTAATGGATGAAATGAGCAATGATGTATGTTCACATTGGTTAATTGTTTAATGTATGTAAATAGATGGAGAGGTTATATTTTGCATTAGTTGTTATTTATTTATTTATTTTTTGAAAAAAGGGGGTAAAGATTTATTCAGAAATCATAGAATTACAAAGAAGAGGCCTAAGGCCCACCAAGACAACAACAAAAACTAATAGGAACCTAAAGGAACCACCAACACCACCCCTACAAATTCCAATGACCATAGTAATAGATCCGACCATTGGATTTCCAATGATAATACCTTTTCGGAAAGCCCTCAGAAAGATGATGTGTCTCAAAGTAGGGCCAAAGGCTAGCTACTTTGGAATTACACAAAAATTCAGGCTCATCCAGAGCCTCGAAGGGCCTCAAAAATGATAATGAAAATGAAACAAACATAAAAGGGAAATAGATCCTACACCATAGGGTGCTCTTGCAACATCCTGTCTTCCAGCATTAACCTGTCTAAAGTTTCCAGATAATCATGAGGTATACCATCCCTTCCACTAAAATCCCAACCATCAACATGCTCCGAAGCCCACTTGGCCAAACAATCAGCCACTCTATTCCACTCCCTCGGAATATGACAAAAGGAGACAAATTCCAATGTGTTACATATTTGTAAAATTTGTCTAACCACAGAATCTAATTGCCAACTCACATCATTCAAATTTTATTTGTTCAACATGTCCACAACAATTTGAGAATCTGACTCACAAATAATCTTCCTCCATCCTAAAGAACAATCTCACTCAACAACAATCTTAATAGCTAGGGCCTCCATAAGATTGTTGGAGTGCTGCCCTGTATAAATAGAGAAGAAAAAAAACTGCACAACCATCATCACCTCTACCTATACCTCCAATACCTGCATGTCCAGGATTCCCACGGCAGGAGCCATCAATATTAATTTTTAAGATTCCCATAGGAGGGGGAATCCACCTTCCATCTCTACTTGTCCGCTACTTTGCATGATGAGATCTATTTCCAGTAGCATAGTCAATTTTAATTTTTTCCAATTGCAGATTCCTTACAATAGCATAATCACCTGGATCAATATTTACAGACAAATTGCATTTAGTCGAGATTGTCTCCTGAAGCCTATTAACTATCTTCTGCCATAGCTGAGAACTCCCTATATGTGAATCACAAAAGACCCTCTGATTCCTTTCCAGCCATAAATTCCAGATAATAAGAGCTGGCCCAATAGCCTAGGCCACTTGAAGAAAAGAGGTCTTTGCTGGGGGTCTGCCCAAGCTATCCCAAAATTCAATTAAGGAGGTAGCATTAAAACAAGCATGTTTCCAAGCCTCCCACCACTTGTGCCAAATATCCCTAGAGAAAGGGCATAGAAAAAGCAAGTGGGAGTAGTCTTCCTCATTATGCATACAAAGATAGAAGACAAATGGTCCCTGGAAGCCTCTCTTATGAAGATTCTCCCACATGAGGCATTTCCTCTAAGCAACCAGCCATATGAAGAAATTACATTTCAGCCAAGAAAAGCTATTCCATACCTTCTTCCACCAGGGAACATCCATCAGGCCATGCAATTGCCTATCAAGCTGAGCATAACCTTCAACAACAGAAAACTTGCCTTTTGGATTAGGACCCCAAGCCAGAATATCTCTCTCCTTGAGGTAACTACATAACCTACCCTCCAAGATATTAAACAACATTGCACGATCTTCATCTGAACCACCCAAGGGCCATTCAAGAGGATCCTTCCAACAAGTCATCTCAACCTATCCAATGCGCCTAACCATTTTAAAATTCTCCACCTTAACCCATCCAACATCAGTGAAAATGTTGGAAAGAGGCTGAAGTTGTGGATAACTAGACAAAATAGGAGGGTGACCATCCCAAGAGTCCTACCAAAAAAGAGCTTCAGAGCCTCTATTACAAATCCAGAAAAGACCATCTTTAATAAGTTGGGCACCTTTTTTAAGAGTATCCCAGATACAAGAGCCCCTACCCACTAAAATAAGATGAGGTACCTCATGATCATTAGCACTAGGGAGATACTTGTGGGTTAAAATCTTGGCCTAGTCCTGATCCTGACTGTTACACCACCTCCAATACAGCTTAGCCACCAAGGCCTTGCTAACCAATGCAATAGATCTGAGGCCAAGACCCCTAGCATGTCTCGGTCTACAAATAGAGTCCCATTTAACTAAACTCCACTTAGAAGAAAGAAAACTACTAGACCAAAGAAATTGACGAGAAAGAGCATTAAACTCTCTCACAAAGCTGGAGGGGGGAGCCTGCACAAAACCCCTATAAATGGGAAGTGATTGCACCACAGTCTTCAGAAGAATCACTCTTCTAGCAGAGGATAACCACCTGTAGGTCCAATGATTAACCTTACAACAAAATTTATCCAAAATTCCTTGCCAAAAATCTCCGCACTGACCCCCCAAATCTAAAGTTATCCCAAGGTACAACAAAGGAAGAGACCCTATCTGAAATCTGAGGATCTTGGTAATCCTATTTTGAATAAGCTGAGGGGTATTAAAGAAATATATGGATGATTTATCTTCATTAATTTTTTGACCTGAGGCTGTACAATAGATATCCAAAGCTCTCCTGAAATTCACCACCTCATTGATTCTGGCCCTACCCATCAAGCCTGTGTCATCCACAAACTGAAGATGGGAGTAGGGAGGTAAAGCATTATTCCAACTCTAGCCTTGAATAAGACCATGTCTCACCTGGGAAGTGAGAAATCTGCCAAGACCTTCAGCCATGAGAATAAATAAATAGGGAGATAAAGGGTCCCCTTGCCAAAGCCCCCGCGAAGCGCTAAACAATTTTGAGGGTTCCCCATTAATAAGAACTGAGAAAGAGGTAGAAGTCACACAACTAAGAACCCAATTCACCCATTCTTCTCCAAAACCAAAAGCCAAGAGGATCTTCTGTAAGAAATCCCAACTCACCCTATCATAAGCTTTGGCCATGTCAAGTTTAATAAACATAGCCTTCTCCTGAGAGGAAGCCATCGAATGAATAGCCTCCATTGCTATGAAAACTCCATCAAGGATTTGTCTTCCATTAATGAAACCACCTTGCTCCTTAGAAACCAAAGTGCAAAGGAGAGGTTTGAGTCGTTCAACAATCAATTTAGTGATTATCTTGTAGACAACATTACATAGAGCAATAGACCTATACTGATCCAAGCTATTAGCCCCCTCCTTAGGAATGAGAGCCAAGAAGGTAGAATTCATAGATTTGAGCATTTGTTTATTCCTATGAGATTATTGAACCATATCTAGAAGATTATACTTTATAATCTTCCAAAATTCTTGAAAAAAATCAATAGGAAACCCGTCAGGGCCAAGAGCCTTGCCTTTTTTCATTTGAAATACAACCCCCTCAAGTTCAGACAACAAAATGGGGTGCAAGAGAGCATCATTCATTTCAATAGAGACAAGAGGGGGAATACAGTTCAGGATGGCCCTCTCTTCCACCATAGCTTCAAGATCCTCTTTGGTAAACAAATTAGAAAAAAAACTAACAGCTTCCGTAGCAATTTCTTCTTTAGATGAAAGATGAACCCCTTCTGAAGAAATGAGAGAGGTAATAGAGTTACCATACCTATGAGCCTTAACAGAATTATGAAAAAAAGCAGTGTTTCTATCACCTTCTTAGAGCCAATCCACACGAGACTTTTGTTTCCAGAAAATCTCCTCATGCAACTCTCACTCTTCTAAGTCCTTTAGAGCAAGGGACTTGGCCATACTAAGCTCCACAGTCATCCCTTGATCCCTAATTTGATGTGTAGCCTCATCTAGCTTGGATTGAGCTGCCATCTTGTGTCTATGCAGGTTCCCAAAACATTGTTTATTCCACCTTTTACATGTTGTAATCTCTTCCCAAAGGAGTACATAGCCCGCCCATGGGCAGGCACCCCTTCATACCACCAATCAACCATAAGATCCCTTAATGACTGATAACGAAGCCACATCAATTGAAATTTGAAAGAGGGATTTTTGGAGGTTCTAAAAGATGTAATAGAAAGCTTAATATGCCAATGATCAAAACCCCTCCATTCAAGAATTTCTGAACTGGTGGACCACCTATCATGCACCCAAAAGCAAGAAACCAAAAATCTATCAAGCCTTTCAGAGATAGCCTCAACACCACTCCTCCTATTATTCCATGTAAAGACACCATTAATTGGCTTCACATCAATGAGATTCAAGAGACCAATATTATCTCTGAGTAAATTTGAGGAAGGATCAAGCCTGAATAACCCACCTCGCTTTTCCTCCAAACTAGTAATGGCATTAAAATCTCCAGCCAAAATCCAAGGTAGAAAAGGATCCTGAGCCCGAACAAAATTGATGTGAGCCCAAAGATTAGACTTACCCACAAGATCCGTAGGAGCATAAATATTAGAGAAGAGGCATCTTTCTCCTATCTCAAAGCTAGAAGCGACCATAGAAATGGAAGACCTACTAGAAAACCACCACAAAGGGGAAACTTTCATTGGGTTCCAGAAGCAAGCAACCCCCTTGAACTACCATGAGGGCTCACTCCCTGCCAAAGGCCCTGCAGCCAGACATGGCAAGCACAACTAGCCAAATCATCCACTGAAAGCTTGGTTTCCTGAATAAAAACAACATCAGGAGACTCAGAGTCAATTAATTTGCGAACAACCTTTTGTCTAGGGATGTTGTTCAACCCCCTTACATTCCATGATAGAACAATCATTTATGTGGTTGAGAGAAGTGAGCATCAATGGGCTTTACAGACCCCGACTCAACCAAAGTATCACCAATAAGCTTAACCTTTTCTTGGTCCATTTTTCGTCCACTCCTTAAAGGTTTGTCTAAAGAACCCTTTTTGAGGATCTTCTGCTACAAGCCTAAAATAGGTGGGGCTTTGTTACTCTTCACTGAACTTGAGGCCACAATAGTGGAAGGAGGAGTAGACACCATGACCACTGCACCTTCAGGGACCTGTGACTCCCTAAGATCTCTATTGTCTTGAACATGGGAAGGCAAATCTGTAACCATTTGAACATCTTGTTGATTCTCCAAAGATAGGGCCCGACCCTCTTTCTTGGAATCCCCATCTAGCACCTCATGCTGAAATTGGGCACCCAAGAATATTTCAACTGGAACTCCTTCCTCTTGGACCAAATCCTCTAGAACCTCAAACCTATTTAGGGTGACATCATTTTGCCTATCCAACCAAGTTCTCTTCTTTTCCTTGTCTTTATTTTAAGGTTTCATAGGAATGAAGCCATCTATATCAGCAGAACCATTAGGCATATGGGCTTTCCCCTTATCTTCCCCTAGAAAAGAGTGAGGAGGATCGGAAATAGTCGGTTTAGAAGATTTATTTCTGGGGCATCTCTGCTGTAAATGACCATATTCATGACAAATTCTGCATCTAAATGGTAAGGTCTCATAGTCCAACTGTTGGATCTAAGAAGATGTCCCCAAACAGATTTCCATAGAGTCTGGCAAAGGATTATTTAAATCAACTTCTACACATATGCGAGCGTAGGAAATTACCTTTCGATCTTGAGTTTGTGAAGCCAAACCCATAGGTTTACCAATAAGTAGTGAGATTGAGTGAAGAATATCTTCTCTCCAGAACTCCAGCAGAAGCCTTGACAATCAAATCCACATGGGCACATGAGAGGGAAGCTCCTTAGCAGAATTAAAGCCAATATACCAAGGTTTGATAAAGAGTCCCACCTGGTTGAAAAAATAAGGGCCACCTTCAAAAGCCTTGTTCCTATCTGCTAGGTTGGAAAAAATAACCAAAAAATAGTTATTGGCTGCCATAAATAGCTCCATGTCTCCTTCAGGATTCCAGACACGACGTGCCCAAGACTCTAAAATAGGTATAGAGAGGCGAAGACCGATGAATTTTCATATGAGAGCATGGTTGCACCAATATTCAACATCCTTTGAAATTTGCTCAGGTTGAATAACCAGAACTGGGCAATCTTGGGATCTCTCCAAACAACCATTCACCTTTTTCATGAGAAAAGGCTCTTTCGAAGAAGAAGCACCTACCCCTTATTGGGAATGACCAATGTGTTCCTTTCCACATGCATGCATCAAATGAGACAGATCTGCCATATCCAGATCTCCAGAGACCATCTGAGAAGAGGATACTCCTCTATTATCCATGGATCTAGAGAAAATACCAAAAGAAGAAAAATAAAAGGGGCAAAAAACCAAACCCCACAAACCCCAATGACAACCCAGAATAGAAGAAATAGAAGAGGGTTGCAAAAAAACTCTACGACAACCCAAAAAACCCAACCACGGGTAAGCAAAAGTTGACCCCCAGCAAGCAAGAACTCCCCCCCTTCGAATGAAGCAAGTAGAGCACAAAACACAGGCTAGGGAACTTCAGCCCTAGCATGACATCCACGCACACGCAGAGCCATCAATCACCTGCATTAGTTGTTATTAGATGTTAATTAAGAAAAGAAAATTATCTCCATTTATATATTATTGTTTAGTTTCTTTAGGGTATTTTTGGTGGGCATTACACATAATGTCAGGCCTAATCTGAGTCAAATAAAGAAGACCTCCAATCATAGATTTGTATCTTGTAGGATTTACCGGTGCAGAAACATATTTTCTTGTCAATTTCTCACTTGTAACCATAGGTGTAATTACTAGTTTAGAATCTCCCATACCAAATTTCTTCAACAATTCCTTAGCATATTTAGTTTGATAGATAAAAAATCCTTTGTTAGTCTGAATAATCTTCAAACCTAAGAAAATTTTCATCTCACCAAGCATAGACATCTCAAATTCTTTCTCCATATTCTTAGAAAATTCTATGCATAATTTTTCTTCATCTCCAAAAAAAATGTCATCAACAAATACTTCAACAATCAGTATATCATCATCAATAATTTTATAATATAGATTACTTTGAGCACTGCCCTTAGTAAAACCAAGCTTTAAAAGATATTTATCCAACCTTGCATACCAAGCTCTAGGTGCTTGTTTCAATAGATATAAAGATTTCCTTAACCTGCAAACCATATCTATATCATTTGATAGTGAAAAACCATCAGGTTGCTCAATATAAACTTCCTCATCAAGATCCCCATTCAAAAATTCACATTTAACATCTATTTGATAAACCTTGTAGTTTTTATAAGCAGCATAGGCAAGAAATAATCTTACAGCTTCAATCCTAGCTGCCGGTGCAAAAGTTTCTCCATAATCAATTCCATCCTTCTGAGAATATCCTTTACAAACCAATCTAGCCTTATTCCTTATAAATTTACCATCCTCATTCAATTTATTCCTAAAAACCCATTTAGTTCCAATAACATTTTTATTTTTAGGTCGGGGAACCAAAGTCCATGTGTTATTTTTCTCAATCTGATCTAATTCTTCTTTCATATCTTTTAACCAAAATTCATCTTTACATGCCTCAATTACTGATATCAGTTCAACTTGTGAAATTAAACATACCTCACTAGTTGTTAGTCTTCTTCTTGTCACCACTCCATTTCTCTTGTCCCCAATTATTTGATCTTCAAAATGATTCAGTCTCACATACCTAGGAGTCTTCTAACTCTTTGTTCGTCTTCCCTATTCTTCAATCATTGTAGAATTCTCTGATGTTGCCGGAGTAACTAGTTCATCTCTCTATTCTAGTAAAGGTGCTACCAGTTCAGATATAATCATTTCCACTGCTGGTTCCTTCTCATAAACTCTGATTTGACTTATGTTCAGTTCATCTACTTTGACATTAGCACTCTCCACTATTCTCTGCAATCTCTTGTTATAACATCTATATGTTTTGATTTCATTAGAATAAAAAAGAAATATGCCTTCATCACTTCTAGGATCAAATTTCCTAATAGTATCGTCTCTCCCGATATAACATTTACTACTAAAAATTCTGAAATACTTAGCTGTAGGTGTATTGCCAAACCATAATTCATAAGGTGTCTTACCGGTTTCTCCTTTGATATGTACTATGTTGAATGTATAAACTGTTCCACTCACTGCTTCTCTCTAGTAGATATGAGGTAGATTAGCTTCCATCATCATTGTTCTAGCAGCATCCAAGATAGTTCTATTTTTCCTTTCCACAACTCCATTTTGTTGAGGTGTTCAGGGAGCAGAAAATTGTCTGCTTATACCATGCTTGTCACAAAAGTTATAAAACTCATTGGATGTGAATTCTCCACCATGATCTGATCTCAAACATTTAATCTTCAATCCTATCTTAGTTTCCACTTTAGCCTTAAATATTTTAAACTTTTCAAATGATTCGTATTTTTCTCTCAAAAAAGTAACCCACATCATTCTAGAATAATCATGAATGATTAGCATGAAACATATGTCACCATGAAAACTTTTAACTCTAGAAGGGCCACACAAATTAGTATGAATGAGATCAAGAACATCATTTGATTTATCTTGTATACTCCAAAAAGGGGTTCTGACCTGTTTACCCATTTGACATTCTTTACATACCGGATTATAGGGCTTCATAATCTTAGGTATATCTCTAACAGCCTTAGTTGAACTGATCTTCACAATGCAATCAAAATTCACATGATACCTTTTATGTGATAGCCATCTCTCATCAATCTATGTAATCAAACATGTCTTCTCACCAGAGTTCAAATAAAATATATTACCTTTTGCAATCTCCAAGCCAGATCTATTAATGATTTTGCATTTTCCATCCTTGAACTGTAATTGAAATCCCTTATCTACCAATTGTCCTACACTCAAAAGATTATGCTTCAAACCTTGAACATAATAAACATTGTCAGTATTATTCTTACCATCCAATGATATTTTTCATTTTCCTTTGATCATACATGCCTTGTCATTTCCAAATCCAACTAGTCCACCACCAAATTCTAGCAAAGATAGAAACTTTCCTTTATCTCTAGTTATATAATGTGAACAACCACTGCCAATTACCCATTCATCCTTGTCCTCAATTTTAGTAGCAAGTTCCTTCTCCTCAGGTACATTCTCTTCCAGTTCCAGGTCATCTTCCTTGATATCAAAGAATACCCATTCTTTCCTATTGTCGGATCCACTAGCAGAGTCTTCTATCGGTTTATCATCTGAATCAATAATGCCTTCCTCATCCGCTATGTAGCATGATTTGTCTATGTTTTTCTTGAATTTATATTTATTCTGATATCCTGGGTTAGGTTTAAATGATCTTTTGACTCTTTCTTCGATTCTTGAATTTCTTTCAGGACATCTAGATGCAAAATGACCAATCTTATTACATGCAAAACATTTAAAATGTGTTTTTCCTTCATACTTACTTCCTGCCGGTCCTTTCGGTACTCTTCTAGCAAATAGTTCTTCAAGTTTCTCAAACTCATCATCTTCTCTCTTAATATCTTCTAATTCTTTTGCATATTAATCATTCCAAACTTTCTTACTGGTTGTAGATGTAGATGTATGAGAAGCAAGTTCAGTCTTCACAGCTCTATAAGGTCCAAATTCCTCAAGCTCAAAAGCAGTTAGTTTCCCAACCAAAGTATCTATGTTGACAGATGTATTAGCCATTGTTCTCAACTCATTGATAGCAGTAGCCTTGATTTTGTAAGTTGGTGGTAGGTCTCTCAGGACTTTAGAAATAATTTCATCTTCGCTCAGAGTTCCACCACAACATTGAATTCCCATAACAATCTCATTTACTCTTTCCATGAATGCAGTAATCCTTTCATCTTCTTCCATCTTCAGGTTTTCATATCTCACCCGGTAACCATCAAATTTAGAAATCTTCACTATAGGGTCACCTTCATTAAGAGTCTGCAACTTATCCCATATAGTCTTTCCAGATGATTTGTCTGTTAATCTCATTATTTGCTAATTAGAAAGTGCACACAAGAGGGCTTCTCTTGCTCTACATTCATTCTCAAGCTCCTTGTCCAAGTTTGCCAGAGGAGGATTTCCTGATACCGGATTATAGGGTGTGACACCATTCTATGTGATCTCCCAAATCTCCTTCCCAAGACATCTCAAATGATTCTCCATCTGAATCTTCCATACTATGTAATTTGCTCCTTTAAGCCTTGGTATATCCCTTCAAAAGATAGCTCCAAAAGAACTAGATGAACTTGAAATTTTAGCCACCATAGGCTCTTCCTCAAGTGGTTAAGCTTTCTAAAGAGAGGACCAAAGCTCTGATACCAATTGTTAGATAGTTTTGATAACCAGAAGACAACTGAGAGGGGGGTAAATCAGTTGTCATAGATTACCGGAAGCATTATCAATTTAAACTTTAATACCGGGACCCAAAACAATAATATTGGAATAGAAAATAAACCAATTAATCATAAAACATAATCACAGAATAAATACCATCCACATGACACAAAGATTTATACATGGAAAACCTGGTAAAGGGAAAAACCACGGTGGGAAGCCTACCCACAGTCTAGATAATACTTCTGCAGTAAGTATGTGAATTACAATGAAGGGGCCTACACTTGTAGGAAGGCCAACAGCCTAGAGCACACTTCTCATCACAAAAGGAGCCTCACTGCCTACATATAAATCTAGACTACAATCTGGAGAAGTGTTGAACTACAAAAGATAACATCTCGTATGCCTGAGTACAGTTCTGGTTAAGCTAAATACCGGAGGAATAAATCCTCTTACACAAACCCAATTCGATCTCCAATGATCAACCAAATCCTCTACCAAAATGATATTACATTATTCACACATTACATTCCTTGACCATGACCTCTTACATTAATCATGATGATCTACAATGAGATCTTACATCTTATTTATACAAACCCTCGACCATAAACAATCAGGTCAGCCACCAGACAATAAATCAATATAATTACAAACCATGTCGGCCTTAGACCAAATAAATAATATCCAACACATAAGACATCCTAAAAATACAACAATAGGTCCTATCCACATGTGACATTAATACTAGTCCATAACCTAGATCAACCAGGACCAAGTATAGGTCCACACGCTTCAGCAATGATCTCCAAACACTAGGTCTCAAACATGATCACCAATAGCATCCTGAAACTTCATCAAAAGCTACACCAAAACCACTTATGCAATTAATCAAAGATCTCCACCAAAATCTCTGCCAGTGAAACCCTCATCAGAACCAGAAACCAATCTTCTAAGAAAGCAGGATAACATCCAATCTCCAGACCAAAACCAACTAATCAAGTATGAGTATAAGCATTATGAACAAACCAATTCCACCATCAGATTATACCAAATCCTACCGGATCATGCCAGATCCAAGTTAACTAGAAACCACTCAACCTACCAGGACTAGAATGGTGTCGGTAAAGCATCCAAACAACTAGTATTGACATCAATGACAAAACATTAATGCAACACATAATCAATTCCACCAAATGGCCAACCCAATTATCTATAATTGATCATTGTTTGGTCCAAGATTGATTTGCTTGAATGGAAATTCACCATCTCCTTTTAGACCCATGGGAAGGATATGCTCTTAGGCCCTTTATGATGAAAAAGGCTATGATGAATGAAGACTATGCAAAGATGATTTGGGTACTAAGATGGCATGTGCAATGCAAGGACTCTATTCTAAGTTGAATGCAAATGATGGACTTTACTCTCCTAAATGTGAAGACTTATGCAAGATGTGAATGAAAGACTTAGAATATGCATTCCCTATATGTATGAGGACCTATGATCACTTTGAAGTATCATTTTCTTCCATACTCTTGAATGTTGGCAAAAAAATTTCAACTTGTTGGATGTAACACTTGGTTGTTCTCTTGAATTTTTGGGTCTTGATTGTTGAGCTGAGAAACTTTTGGTTGATATTAGAATTTTGGTTTTGTTAGTGATTTTCAGAATGTTGAGATTGTAGCAAAGACAAAGTAACCACAACAAAGAATAAAAAGTCATAAATCAAATGCTTGTTTAAGGAACCTTTTTCAAATTCCCATTGATGTTGGAGTCTTTTTCAAGGCCCAATTTTGTTTTTGTTGTAATTGGTCAATCAATTGCACAACAAGAAGACTCTCCTAATAGTCAAAGGGTCACAAATGATACCATAGCCCACACTTGATACTCTATTGTCTCAAATAGCCATGTCACACCCTAAGGTGCACCTATTTTTATGCCTTTGTCCAAAAAATATACCAAAGAAGATTGCTCCTCAATTGGCCATTTATCCTAAGAGATATATGGTGAGTGTCTTGGGGGTAGATTCTTCCCCACCCTTGCACTATGATATCATCGTGTTTGGTTATTGACTTAGCTGAAATTTTCTAATTCTAAGGCTTTTAGTAAAGGTTTTGTTTGGCGTGTCAAAGATAAACTTCTTGATGAGGCTTCCCTACCTTTAGAACAAAGGCTTTTCGCATCTTAAAGATATTGGGGGAAGGTTATCAATGCAAAACTGCCATTGGACATGATTTTCATCACATCCACATTTTATTAGACTGAGTTGGATTACTTGGCTTTATTCATTGCCCACTTAGGTTGTTCTCCTCTCATCAATCTTATGGACTTCTCAGGAAGGCAAGCCTACTAAAGGTGTTATCTTAATGTAGAAAATGAAAAGAAGCATGAAAAAGTGAGTCTGGTTTTTTTATCACCCTAAAAAGGGGAGAGCATATACCTATCAACTTACAAACACAAAGAACAATGCTTATTTTTAAACCTTCATTGCAATAATTTCTAAGCTATTGGAGATGTTTCTTAAAAAAGGCATGGAGTTCTTTTTAACCTGTTGGAATATAATGAATCCAAAAACACTGAGAAGGGGGGTTGAATTGGTGTTTTGTCGATAAAACAAGATTTTAAATTTTTATAACATACACATATAAATCGTTAAATGAAGAAACATATAACATGAACTAAATAAACCAGCCACATGAATGAACACCATAACACATCGAATTTTATACATGGAAAACCTCAAAGAGGAAAATCCATGGTGGGATTTGTGACCCACAATATCAATTCACTGGCCATATGAAAGTTATTACATAGAATGGGGGCCTGCACATGCAGGAAGGCACACTGCTCAACACAAAAGCGTCTCACTAACTACAAGCTTCTACTGAGATAAAACAGTAATGGTAAACTCACAAAATGCATCTGCAATGCAAAAAAGAGTTCTGGCTATAGCTCTGCCCTGTACCGGTTCATAAAGCCTGAACACTTTTACTAGTGTCTCCTTTCCTCCAAGAATTCTTTAGAAACCATCTACTGGTCATTGCATGATATTAATTTCACATACAAATGACCTACATACATTTCCTTCGCATCACTTTATTCTACTACCTTGTCATATCTCAAAATGACCTAACAGACTGATTTATATACCCTCTACAAACAATATGCCTTATGTCAGCTTACAATACATTACAAAAGATATTAAATGTCAATCCTATACAATAATTACAAAATGATTTTACAAATAAAACCTTTCGGATCCCAAACTGATGTCGGCTTCACTGAAGTGTTGGATGTCAATGCCGATGTCAGTGTCGATGACAACACTGATTACTCCAATGTTGGTATTTTTAGGTGTATGTCTTCTATAGAATCTTGTTGCCATAAATGACAACATATGAATCCAATGAGTGTCAATTGCCAACAATCTCCCCCTTTGGCATTGATGGCAATACTCATGTGAAAAATGGATTCCCTGTCGCTTCAACTGAAACATGCTCTCGCTGAGCTAATTGACTATGTTTACAATATACTCTCTTTCTGATATCCTCCCCCTAGGATTATATACATATTTTTTACATACATATACTCCCCCTTTGGCATCAATGCCAAATACCGGTGAAAGAACTGAAAGAGTAATTATTGATTACTTTACCGGAGCTTGACCAATTTTAAGATTTCCATTCTCTAGTAGCAGTATATAGGTATCCCAGCTGGTTTTGAATGTTTCAGATATGGATACAAGTCCACTCACTAAATGTGCTAGTGTTTCTTTCTCAGTGACTTCACTTCTTCCGGTGTGGGCTTCGCAAGCATATCCATGCATTCCTTCTTATGTACACCAAGTGAATCCAATCTTGGACTCACCAAACCTCTGAGACTTCTTGCTCTCCGAATGATCTTGTCTCTTTCCTTTTCAAAAACAAAAATTTGGTTCTCCAAAGTCAAAATTTTTCCATCAATGGATGTTGTAAGTGAAGTTAGTCCATCAAAAGAATTTGCAATATTAGCAATCTTTTCGTGTAACTCCTTTATCTTCTTATCTACATTTGTTGTAAGAATCTCTATTTACAACAAGCCCTGCAGATGTTAGTACCTTGTTTCAAAGAATTTTCAATAAGTATAAGTTTCTCTTTAACTATCCTCTTCTCTATCTCAATAATTTGATCAAAAGTGGCTTTCTTAGCCAAAGTAAATCTTTCAAGTGTTTGTCGGTCAGAAATCTGTTGTAATGATTGAAAGTTTTTAGACATGTGCTCTATCAATACCTTAAGCTTGTCGGAAGGGCTTGCTTCATTTTCAATCACACAATTAGGAATCAATTTGTGCAAAACTATTATTGATTAATCTATTATTCCTTTGTCTATAGATCCCTCCTTCATTACCTTTTGAATAGCCATCGTCATTACCTCTGTGGGACTCATCTCTATAATTGATTTCTTCTCAACTTGAGAAGTGTCAATTGCCAAAAATTTTGTTGGGGAATCAATTGTCGGTATGGTACTTGGTGTCTTATCAGTCTCCTTTTCCTTATCCTCTCCTGGTGTATCCCTTTTCTCATCCTCTTTTGCATCAGTGGCTTCACCACTTGGTGCAGTATCGATTACTATTGGTGGAGTATTATCCACAAGTATTATCCACAATATTATCAGTATCCTGTACAAATGTAGTCTTTGTCAGTTTAGTTTGTACACTCTCATCAATTTTAGGTTTATCTACTCGCTCATTCAAAATTTGATCTGAACTTTCCAAAATTTCTTTCCCTTTAGATTTGTTTGGAATGGTGGGAGTTGTTGCCTTAGTAAATTCTTCTTGAGAAGTAAGGAAATAAGGATTCTTTTGGAAGAATTTAGCCCAACCATCTCTGGTCTCATTTATTATTTCATTGACTCTACCCATCATTAAGCTTATTTGTCGAGGTTTGTTGCTAAAGATTGTTCTATTTGCAACTTCTATACATCTTTTCATTTCCTCATTATTTATAGAACCACACATACTCAAAATTTCAACTTCTTTAATCTCTTTGTCCCTCTTGATTGCATCTAATCTCCTTGCATCTAACTTATTATACAATGATAAAGGAATTTCCTTCAAAATCTCTACTAAAGCCTTCTTATATATGTCTAAATGTAACAAAATTTCTTCTTCTATTTCATTTTGTTCATTGTCATCTAAATGCTCATATAAATTTGACACATTCTTCAAAATTCCATCTTTTATCACCGTGTCAATTAACTTTCTTATATATGTCTAAATGTAACAAAAATGCTTCTTCTATTTAATTTTGTTCATTGTCATCTAAATGCTCATATAAATTTGACACATTCTTCAAAATTCCATCTTTTGTTACCTCATCAATTAAATTTCTTATATATGTCTAAATGTAACAAAAATGCTTCTTCTATTTAATTTTGTTCATTGTCATCTAAATGCTCATATAAATTTGACACATTCTTCAAAATTCCATCTTTTGTTACCTCGTCAATTAAATTTCTGATATATGTCTAAATGTAACAAAAATTCACAAGTCCTATTACTAGATTCAATTGCTTCATCACTCTTACTCTTCTTCTTGTTGGGGGTTGCAGGAGCGGATGGAGCAGACTTCCTCTTCTGAGTAGGTTTCCTTGCTAGAGGTGTGGATGTTGTTGTCACCTTTCTTACTAGCTTCCTCCTTGGTTCCACCTTCTTCTCTTGTACTGGAGGCTTGTCAGCTTTCTTCCTTTGTACCCTTCTGAATGCAAGACATTGATTATCCTCTAAGTCAAAGTTGGAAGTGATAGGAGATATGAAAGTTGTTGGCCTCTTTACCTCAGGAGCACTTTTCACTACAATTGTTGTAGCTTCCATTGCTAGTTGATCTCCCGATTTAGATCTAGAACCTCATTTTGTATCTATCCTATGAATCACATTTTGAACGAAGGCAAAAATTTTGTCTATTTTATTTTCTCTTCTTTTCTTATTGAACCCAATTTTAATTTCAAGAGCCTTCTCCTCTGTAGTACCAAAGTGTTCATCCTTATCATCCAAAGGAGCATCAATCAACATTTTAGCAAATAGTTCCAAGATGATTTCATAAACTTCATAACCTAATTTAGTGACCCATATTATCCTAGGTTCCACTGCTTCCATGAGTGTCTCATCTATTTTCCTGATGAAGTAGATATCAATGGAGTATTTCTCCACAATGTGTTTGGAGATTCTCTCCCTCGGTCTCATGTTCTCTTGAAAAGTTTTAAAGGAGCCCCATAACCTCTCATCCCTGTTGCTGCCAAGATGGTTGATTGCATCTTTAATCTACATACCTACCAGTATGTCATGATCCCAACATTTCTTTCCCAAACCCGATAGCTCATTCATGAAGTACAACATCAAGCAAACAATAAGATTGCCAAACCGGAATGTTCCTTTCTTAACACCTTTCATTTTGCCAAGATTTAACATTAATTCACTTCTTACCCATTCATACAAATCATACTTCCCATTATAATTTATCATTTGATATGCAACATGGATACAGTAACTGGCAACAGAGTTCAATTGACTTGATTGTGTTACCTTGTAGCCGATGATCATGCTGGCAAATTTTACATTTGTATCTTTAATGGTGCTGATCCTCATCGAACTTCCATCATGGGTTGCATTGGTGAGCTTTTCAACCTCAGTGTTGGAGATCTTCTTCCCTGGTTCCTATCCAAATTTGGGTAAGTCGGTGACTGCCTGAATTGCTTCTTTGGTGATCATGTGAGGCCGATCCAGCTAGATGAATTCATTATGGACCCTTCATATCTAATCATTTCATCCTTGAATTCTAGTATGTACAGGATTCCGGTTAACACTAGGTCTTCAATGATTTTATATTCCAACTTGATTGTTCTAGAGCTGTCTAGTATCACAGATTGATACATTCCCTTGATTTCCCCAGTGCCTAAATCCTCCAAGGTGCCATTGAGAACCCTCAAAAATGCGCCAGTAGAGTCTTCATTCATCGTAATTTGAGGAACTTCCTTGAAAATAGGTTTAAGACTATCCTTAACCTCAACAATAGTGGGATTCACAATGAAAGTAGGAGAAGATGATGATCTGGATGCCATTTCAAAGAAATACTTGGATAATGATCGTCGGTTGAAATATTTTGATTACTTCTCAGAGAACTACTGGAAATATTTTCAGAATGCCTTTGCACGCTCTTGACTACCTGTGATTCACCTTTGCACGCTCTTGATCACCTATGATTTGCCTTTTCTTCTCTCTAGTTTACTCGAGTGCTGGGTGAGTGAAAATGAGTCCATTTTCCCTTTTTATCAGTGAGTAAACCCTAATCCTTCACTATCATAAATGCTTAGCAATGTACCCTACCGGATGTCGGTTTCACAATTTTATGTCAAATAAACCTCCATCAATGATCAATACCACTCTCCAAATATATATGCAAGATTTTCAATAAATTTTCCAACCCCTAAGGTGTATGCCTCAATTACCAATTGAATTTCCTATCGGTGCAGGAATGCTCTGTTCTACTAGTAGAGTTACTGGTGCAGTTATCGGTGTAGTTGCATCTCCACTTGGTTCTTTAGACTTTATAACCCATCTATTGGTGTGGTCTTGTTGTATCTTATCTACCTTCTTATTTCATTTCTCATTTTCTTTGTCATTGCTAATCGGTGTAGTCTTGCTTCTCCAGTACTTAGCAATATGACCTATTTTCTTACATGCATAACATCTAACATTATTATTTTGAACTGATTTGCCATATTCGGTGTCATTCCTTGATCTAAATTGATTATCCAAATGTCCAAAATTTCCACATGCATGACATTTAACATTCATTCTACAATCTTTTGACTTATGACCATATTTCTTGCAATTTGTTCATTGACCGAAAACTGAATTGTAGTTTTGATTTTCTCTATTTCTACATTGTTTAGCCATATGCCCAAATTTATTATAAAAAAAGCATCTAACATTGAATTTGTAAGTATTATATTGCCTTATCGGTTTCCTTTGGTTTGATAAGTTATGCATACCAGTTGTCTGATCTTTATTTGTAGTATAGGAGATTTCACCTTGTACAAATCCAAGTCCTCTAGAATCTTCACTCTGCCTTTGTCTTTTCAATAAATCATCCAACTGTGCATCACTAATCCAGAAAAAAAAATTATACTAACTTGCAGTAGTCAGATCATCTCTCAGAGTCATTATTTGTCTCTCAAGCTCTTGTTCATTATTTCAAGATTGTACCAAATCAGTTCTCAATAGATTATTCTCATGAGTCAATCTACCACATTCTTCAAATTTGTTCTTCAAAGATACAACAATATTTTTGTCCTTCTTCTTTCTGTCCTCAATATCTTTTGACATCCTCATAGTCAGGTCTTGCATTTCATTCTTCATGAGCATGTTTGCTTGACTCAGTTTCTGACATTGTTCCTTAAGTGCATTTTTCTCTTCATCATCCTGGTTTTGCAAAAGTTCCTTCCTCCTAGCTTGAGCTGATGATAACCTTTCTTGTAGAACAAGAATGAATTCATTAGAAGAATTCAATTCATCTTCCAGCTTTAAGTTCTTCAACCTTTCAACATCATAATCCTCAAGTGCCATCTCAAGTTGCTTCTCCATAGCCATGTTTAATGATTATGGTTTCAGGATCTTCCTCAAGTTGTTAAACTTCCTTTGAGGTACCAAGCTCTAATACCAATTGTTGGAATACAATGAATCCAAGAACACTGAGAGGGGGGGGGGGGTGGGGGGGTGAATCAATGTTGTGCCAATAAAACAATATTTTAACTTTTTATAACATACACATATAAACCGGTAAATGAAGAAACATATAACATGAAGTAAATAAATCAGCCACATGAATGAACACCATAACATAGAATTTTATACGTGAAAAACCTCAAAGAGGAAAAACCACGGTGTAATTTGTGACTCACAATATCAATTCACTGGCCATATGAAAGATATTACATAGCATGGGGGCCTGCACATGTAGGAAGGCACATTTCTCAACACAAAAGAGTCTCACTGACTACAAGCTTCTGCTAAGATAAAACAGTAATGGTGAACTCACAAAATGCATCTGCAAAGCAAAAAAGAGTTCCGATTATAGCTCTTCCTTGTATTGATGTTAGTCTCAAATTCTAATTCCTCAATATTCCTCTGTAAGAAAATTTAAAACCTCTATTGCATATGGAGAGGATAACAAAAGAACAGAATTCCAGAAAACATATAACAGGGTTTCTACAGAACCTCCTACACTTTGAGCTTATCTGAAGCTCAAGTGGGTATACCTCTTGTGAATACTTTCACAATTTTAATATGAGATCCACAACAAAACCAATGCTTAAAAACCTATGAACCTCATCACCTCAACAAAACTGAAATATTAAGGGAAACTTATGCTCAATTTCAGTATTTGATCCCAAGAAAGATAAAAAGAATTTCATAACTAATATCAGTGCCTTATCTAGGCTACAAAGTCACCTAAATCAAGCAAGAGTTCCAAAATTAAACATTCCCATACATTTCATTATTTCAACTTTTATTAACCCTATGCATGCCTGACATATAAAAGAGTTATTTCCTGTTAAACTAAACACCGTTTATCAAATTCAAAGTTGCAACAAGTAATCTACTGATAGAGATATTTCATGCACATTTAATTCCTCTCCTTAAGAGAAAAGCCAGAAAATATATCTATAGGATTTCCTTACAATCCACGCTCAATAGAATAACCCTAAATTATCCAAATGAAACCAACAAACTAATGAATGCACACCAGAAGACAACTAAAGTCTAGGCCTAAAAACTTTGATCTGTATATTCATATTCATTTCTTGAAAATTTTACATGACTCCGAGTAACTTTCAAATAACCAGAAAAAAACCCTAGATATATTTTAACAAAGTTTCTTTACAAAAATCTTGTGATGATTTATCCTTAAGTCCTAGTATCAATTTATAACAACATGGATGCAAACAAGCTTCAAACTTTCCTAAGAATAGTTTGTTACAACCGTAATTTCTTTCAAAAAGTAGCTACAAGTCACTTTCAATCCCAATGGCCTTTTCAGTTTGTTGCTCCACTGCAACATCTTCTAACTGTTCCTGGACTCCTCCTTCTTGTATTGCATATTTGTCTTTCCATTCTTGGAACACGTCATCACTCGGCCAAGAGAAGCTAACAATATTATTCTTCATCCCTTCTATCCTTTTCCAAGTGATCCTTAACTGCCCAACCTCTATCTCTATAAAACCATAATGTGACTTTATCTTCTCAATCTCCTCAATTGTCTTAATAAATAAAGACGTGTCACCAGTATTAATGATCTCATTTACCCTCTGAGACAAGTTATAGTCCAACTCTTCCAGCCATGCCTTCTCCTCTTTTAGCTAACTTGGACCAACAAAACCTCCGGGAAACAACTCATACTTATGATCAGAATATTCTTTTCTATATAGGTGGGCTTTTCTCTTCACACCCGCCCTTTCTTTTGATAATACAGTCATCTCTTTTATTAACTCACAAGTGGATATGAGATTGGCATTAGCCTCTGCCTCTACATGAGATGAACACAAGAGCTCCAACTCCACTCCCCTAGGTATCCACTTATTCAGAATTGGCTCCAGAGTGGCCTCATCTTCTTTTAAATTAGTCAAATTATTCAAAATTCTTTTCATATAAATGTGTACAACAGAGGCTCTAACTGAATGAGCAAATTTCAAAATTGTACCCCTGACCTTTTCCTCATATTTGCTTGCAAGTAAAGCTTCAGCCTGTTTCAACTTTTCCATCTCATCTTGTATGGTCTCAGTTGCTTGGAAACCAGAGGTCATGGGAGAGGGGGGAAATTCAACAATAGGACTGGTGGGTGGAGGGCTTGCTAGAGAAGATGCAATCATCAAAGTAGAGGATTCATCTCTTTGGTGTTTCCCTGCCAATTGACTCTATAACCTAACAATGATGTTGTCTCTCTTAGCTATCTCTTCTTTGGCCTCATTGTAAACTTTCAAAATCATCTCTAATTTTACTTGGAGATCAGCTCTCTCCTTAGCTTCCTTCTTAGCCACTGCCACACTGAATTTTGCAGTTTCAAGAACTGCACTGGTAGCTTCCACCATTCTTGTGTCTTCGACCCTCTTCACTATCATACCTCCTAGATAACCAGATTTCGAGGTGTCCTTCCTCCTTCTTTTCTCATCCCTCTTTAAGGACCACATAACCAAAGCAACATTATCCTTACTGAATGTCACTCCTTCTAGAGGCTTTGTTTCTTTTCTCACTGCTTCAAGCACTAAGGCATCCGCTATGTCCCATTCTGAAAGGACTAAAACACCTTCCTTTGACACCATTTCCCTCCCCTTTTTTAGGAGTGATGGCTTTAAATTCTACCATCATTTCTTGCTTCACTTCTTCCTCCACTAAAGTTGCATCTTTATGGGGTTGCTCATTCTTTATCTCTTCACACCTTGCCTTGAATTGCTCAATGTTTTGCTTCCAGACAAATTGCATGAAGGCCACTATTGTGACAAAATTACTATCAGCCAGGAACTCCTCATTAGCTTGCTTGACAATAGGGTCTATCTCTTTACCCTTGAACTCATCAGCAATTAAGTTCATCTCAACACTTGGTGGCTCTTGTGGCATCCCCTCTTGTGTTTCCTCATATGTGTAAGCAATCTCCTCGAGACTCCATAACTACAACAATTGTTCGGCCACTGCCTGCTCATCTCCTATATAGATAGGGAATTGAGATGGAGAGTATAGAGGCTCACCTATTTGCACCTCTTTTCCCACTCTTTGCCTCCTAGGGGAATCTTGGATATCAATGACATCTTCTATTGCTCTCTTCCCTTTTGAAGTAGGGGGTTCACCTATTACTGGCACCAACACACTATATTTTGGCTTCTTATGCATTACATAATTACCTAGAGGGATGGCCTTAGCAAAGGTAGGCTTAGATAGAACCAACGTAGCCTTGTCAGGATCATCTCTTATTTTAGCTTCCCTCTTTTCCTTCAAAGTTTGCATTAGGTCTTCAAAATAAAGAATTAAGAATTTAATCTTTTCCTGAAAGGGATTGAAGCTAGACAGAGGGTCATAACCACTATCAAATTGATGAATAAAATCAAGAGCCCTTTTGTATGCCACTCACTTTTCTTTCCTCGATTCCTGTTCATCCAAATTGAATTCATTTCTAATCAGATACTCAAGGAAATAAAATTGGAGTGGCCTACCTTTACATACTGCTCTCTTCCTGAACATGTCTTTGAAAAAATCTTCAGGGTCAACAAACCTTGATATTGCAGTAGACAACATATATGGTTGAAAAAAGTCATCAAAGTGTTTCCAACCACCCTTGGTGATTACAAATTGATGAGCCATGGTGATAGTTGGGAAAGTAGTCCCTTTTCCCCTATTTGTTAGCTCTGCCTCTTGCACACCCCCAATCTGTCTTAGGACCTCTGCAATTCCTATCTTCAATAAGACTTGATAGGGAAGTAAATATGGAGTGCCTCTGAAACCATAAACTCTGAAAACTATAGAGACATGGTATATGTCACCCCAGTTGTGCACAATCTTGATACCTTCAATAAATTCCTTAGGCCTAACGAATTCTAAAAGAGCTTTGGGGATCCTAGGGTTCTTTGAGCATAAGAGAATCCTAATCTTAGATGCAAAGCATCTATCAAACTTTAGGTAGCTGGCATCCTCTCTATCCTAGGACAAAATGGTGCTCCATAATTGTACAGGCATCTCTTCACCATCCTTTT
This sequence comes from Cryptomeria japonica, assembly GCF_030272615.1. NCBI lineage: Eukaryota > Viridiplantae > Streptophyta > Pinopsida > Cupressales > Cupressaceae > Cryptomeria > Cryptomeria japonica. Next base: position 604,867,137 of record NC_081412.1, on the reverse strand, counting down.
CCTTAACTAGATCTATTTCACTAGCGAAGTAATCAACAACTTTAAATAAAAACATGTGCATGAGAAGGGACCATCCAAAAGGTCTGTCTACCTTGTCATTTTTTATCCCTATCAGTCCTGCATAGATTGCATCAGTGAGATAAGGTGCATAATCAAATGTTACCACCAGAGAGGGGTTCAGAATCTGTGCTATTATTAGCATATAATGGGTTGGCACGTTTCTCTCAGCATCTTCCCCAAAAATCTGACAAAGTGACCAATACATTCCTTTAGCCCTTAGAGTAAACAAATTTAGGAAGAAAGGTTCCATGGTACTAGGGCCTACAATAGTTAACCCTCCTATTTTGACAAAAAATTCCTTTAGAGGATCACTCCTAAGGTGATCCCTTTGCATATTGTAGACTTGTGCAAACGTTTCAAAGTTAATGGGCTCTAAATAACTAGACACCTCACTAAGCCTGAATACCTTCCTGAACTCATCATCATTGATCTCAATTAAGGCTCCTCCCTTCACATTCCCGATATATTTAGCCACAGGGTCATAATTGTGTGCAATCTGGGTTAACAAATCTACATCTATGAAAACCCCAGGGACTATGAGCTTTCCCATGTCTAATTCCCATATACTATTCATTGGGGAAAGGGAATGTCTCTGACCAAATCCTACTTTGAAAAGTCCCAGACTTGATATCCCTATCTGTGGATCCCTCAACCAGTTGCCTTTGTCATACAAACCATCTCCAATTCTTTAATTTTGGCTGCAGTATTTATGGACAAGGTTAACTGTTCCAAAAAGTCATCACATATGGCTCTTTCTTGATAATTAACCTTCCCTATGAAATCCCTTCTTGGTGCCATCCTGGAATTGTAGTTATATCAATTAAAACTTGGACTACTATTTGAGAAAAAAAGCATTGAGTGATACCAATTCAGATTGTAACTAACAAGCGATACTCAGAAACTTACTTATTGCCTGAAGAAATTTGCTCTATGCACTAGCTCCTCTGTGAAACTCTTAGAAATGATGCCAATATTCAGTTGATGTGAAGCTTAATATGGTGACTGAGAATTAAATTGAGAAATTAAAGCCGCATGCTTCAGCAATCAACTCAGAATTGAATTCGCAATTGAATTCAAAAAATGGTTCCAATGAATCATTTCATTTTCTAAGTGTTTCCCCTTTTGCTATTTCGTACAGATTAAAATCCTTGTGCCTTTCCATCATGAAACAATGATGTTCATCAAATCCTAAAAAAACTGCACGTCTTTTACCTTACCTAGGTCAAGCCGCTTAAAATCGGGCCCCACTTTCTTTTCGCTGCTTCGCGAAGGCTAAACTTTGCACATCTCTTTTATGTGAAGTAGTGCCATCCGTCAGATCTCCTACCATCCGCTTGACCTTTGTTTTACATGGTGACCACTTGTCTTTTCACTAATCATATGGAATTATTACCGCTAACGGTTTTCGCTGCTTCGCGAAGGCTAAAAACCTTGCATCTTCGAGCTGTGAAACAACGCCCGTCGTTGGATCCCTCTTAAGATGTGAAACCTTTAACACCCTTATTCCTTTGAAGTGGGCCCTCTGTGTGGAATCCACCTGTCTTATGTATCACCAGTAGTTAAATCTTACGTGTCATTCATTTATTTGTTCAAGAACTCCATCGGGCTCCACATCTGGACTGCCACGTGTTCTATTTATCTGCTTAATCAGACTGGCCCCTTATGATCCATTTGGAGCCACGTGTGTCTAATAGAGTACCGTTTGTCTTAGTTGGACATCCAACTATCTTGCCACATCATCTGCCATGTAACCGCCAGCTCATTTTGCCACTTTACGAAAGGTAAATCCCGCATTACTTCTGGCTGCGAACCAATGCGGGTCGTTAGATCTTCCACAAGATGGACCCCCTTTACCTTACCCACAAGCCTTTTGCTGGGCCCACTACCCTTTCACCATTTTGTGATGATTAAAATTTAGACCCTTTCACCAAGAGAAATAGCACTGGCCATCAAATCTTTTGGATATAATCAGGTTTTAACCGGAGGATTCACTTGTCTTTTGGGGCCCGCCAAGCTTTAGCTACTTCGTGAAAGGTAAGTTCCTAGTAGCTTTGCTTCATGAATCAACGTGAACCATCGGATCTTGAGCAAGATGCTCAATGCTTAACTTCATCCTTTAATCTACCTACCTGGGTCCACCATCTCTTTCACTACTTTGGGCACTTTAAACCGTCGGTAGTTTTTCCTCGCGAATCAACACGAACCATTGGATCAACTAGGAGATGCCTGTCTATTAGCCCTTTTGTGACCACTTTACCTGGGCCCGCCAGGCTTTCGCTACTTTATGAAAGGTAAGTTCCTCATATCTTTAGGCTGTGAATCCACACACACCATCGGATCAACTTCAAACTTGCATGGTTTTTATGGGGCCCGACAAAGAATTCAAAACTTGGGAAAAGGGCACAAGAAATAAAAAATTTAACATAGACCCGCCTAAGGCAAGTCATAAAGGGGGGACCCCTTCATGATGGACCAACCCTTCCACTTAAGTGGAAAAAGTAACTTCGAAAAAGAACATAGGGACTCCAAGGCATAGAAAAGGTCAAAAAATAAAAAAACCCTAAACATTCAGACCCATAGCTTAGAGGCAAGAAATAGTGCTAAGCCCAATCTCAGATTTTAGCCGATTATGGAACAAAATCACCCAAGGTTCAAAACAATGATAACAACTGGTTCATAAACCCTGAACCCTTTTACCGGTATCTCCTTTCCTCCTAGAATTCTTTACAAACCATCTATTGATCATTGCATGATATTACTTTCGCTTACAAATGACCTACATACATATCCTTCACATCACTTTATTCTACTACCTTGTCATATCTCAAAATGACCTAACAGACTAACTTATATACCCTCTACAAACAATATGCCTTATGTTGGCTTACAATACATTACAAAAGATATTCAATGTTGGCCCTATACAATAATTACAAAATGATTTTACAAATAAAACATTTTTTTATCCCAAACTGATGTCAGTTTCACTGAAGTGCTGGATGTCGGTGCCGGTGTCAGTATCGGTGATAACACTGATTACTCCAATGCCAGTATCTATCAGTGTATGCCTTCTATAGAATCTTGTTGCCATCAATGACAACATATGAATCCAATGAGTGGCAATGATGAAAGTTCTATTGTTCTTTATTAAAAGCACCAAAAGGAAAGATTTGACTAATCTAAGTCCAGCTTCCTGCAAGAAAACATGAAAATGGTTAGCACATGGTGGGCTCTCCATTGCGAAAATGGTGTCTCAACCTTGCATTTACATGAGGTTACTATTTATAGTAAGTTTTCATTTGAGCACGAAATGGTGTGAAATTCTCCTCGAAGCTTCTGGTTGGCTAGATAATTTTTCCAGTAAAGTTATGTTGCAAGATCACAACTAGTTTTGAAGATATTAAATTTTCCATTTTGGAGGGGTTTAATGAAAGGTTTAAATTTTATTTTTAGGACTTTAGAGGCCTCGAAAAACCCTAAAAAGTGGGAGTATATGGTGTAGCTATGTATGAGGCAATAAAGAATTTTGTAATCTTTCTGGTGCTTCAAATAATATGTCAATAGGACAAACGGTTCTCATGTTATGGCCTCTAAAATTTTGTACTCTTGAAATAGGAAATATAAAATACATCAGACACATAAATGAGCTGTAAAAGGGAGGTACATGTCATAGGGCATCTAGAAGGGAGATAAGGTCAGCTACACCTTATTTGGTGGTTTTAGCCCATGGTTTTGTAATAGCGTTTGATGGTTTCTTGTATTGTATCTCCTATATATGAGGTACATGAGATAGAGGTTGTGTGTAATAGTCTTATGGCTATTGAGTTATCTATGAATCTCTGATTAGTTCTACTCCTAAGAAGAGCTTTCTCTGCAAGTATATTACAATATGTTTTGATTGCTGAATAATATATTGGGCGGCTTTTTGAGTGTGGGGTTTTTCTCCTGAAAGGGTTTTCCCAACGTAAATCACTATGTTATAGTTTGAATGTTATTATATCTATTTCTATTTTATGTAACTATTGTAAAGATCTATTAAAGTTTTTGCATTACCCTCCTCTCAAGATTAGTGTAGGAAGTTGTTCCACTATTTAACTTCCTTACACTCTCTAGCCTAATCTTTTCTTTGATTACAATTTTGATTTCTCTGTCCTATGAATATAGAACATATTTATGAAAAAGAGTTATGAAAAACTAGAACAGTAATGTTTTGTTGACTTCTAACAATTGTGCATCAACTACTCCACAAATGCAAACTAACTTGAATACAAATGCGAACTCCTGTCAAGACAATTATGAATTTCTGATAACACAATTGAAAAGTTATGTTTGCACAAGTGTGAACAGAAATATGAGCAATTGTGAATTAATTAAACACAATGAAAAAGACATAAGATAAAAGAGGTAAATTAGTTTGCAAGTAGATCACTCAAGATGACTCAGGCCATTACTTCAATATCATCAAGGAAATCAAATTTAGCCATAAATCTATGTATATTCTTGTGATATCGGGCTATGGAGTCTTCTTCTTCGATTTCTAGGATCTTCTTTTTTGCCTGTACAAGCCTCTGATAGGCTTTTTGTTGTCTTCTATTCTCTTTTCTTCTTCTGGTACTTGAAATTTTGAATGTCACCTTTCTTGCCATGAGGTTAGAGACATTTCATGAACAAAAAAATATTTTTCCAGAATTGCAAGATTTTTCTAGGTTAGCAACACAAATGTCAGAAAAAAATAAACAACAAATAAAAATTAAATTTTGACCTATGTCTACAATTCAAATTTATGCCGCTACAATTGTGAATTATTATGATGAAAATTGTGCATCAATATTAACAAATGCGAATTTTTGTAACTACAATTGTGCATCATAAAATTTTGTTCCATACAAGTCCAACAAAAACTTTAAAAAAAATATATCAAAAGGTTGCTTCACGTCGGGTTCACCATTTTTTTCATGCTTGAAAATCATAAAATTAAATCTGATTGGGGGGTAAAGACGATCACAAATATTTAACTCACCAAATACAATCAAACATAAACCAATAGAATTAACGCAAGATAATCAAATAAATGAAACTCCCTCATCCTGCATTATGACTGTTGGATATTATCATGCATTGTTTCTGTTAGGATATGTTGTTGCCATTGATTTCAACATATTCCTATGATTTATTCCAGTGTGATTGGGAAGATTTTCTAATCCGGTTTTGTTGTTGTTGTTGTTTTGCTGATCACTATCTTGTAGAGTTTAGTATATCCTCTAGTGTATTTTGGTGTGATCAAATCTTATGCTGAGACTTTGGGATATTGTTTTGGATGGTCTTGTGTATCTCCATTTCAGATGGTTCTTGATTTGGTGCTCTGCAAGTTATCTTTATTCATGACAGTTGTTGATTGGTTGTGTTCTTGAGCTTTTAGATGTTGACCGATGAATATTTGAAAAATAGTGTTGGTGCAGCTATTACTGATGATTCTTATGTTCTTGTTGATGTTTCCTAGTCATGTCCTATTTTATTTAGCGATCCACATTGATTGTTGTGCGAATTTTTGGTAGTTTTCAACTAGTATTAATTTTTGTGTTATGCGGTATTTTTGGTGGTGTAGTGTGTTGTGTTTGATCTTGGCATGATTTCCGGTGGAGGTGATCATTTGAGAATTTGAATTATGACCATGTTATGTTATGTAAACCATTATATTGGTCTAGTGGTCAATCTTTGTATCATGTGATGTAATTTTGTATTTGTGAGTTGAGGGTTAGGGTTTAGCCGACCTTGTTATCAAGGTTGATGATTAGTATATATATAGGTGATATATTAATGTAAATTGTGTGTTGATGTTGTGTCTGCATTATCAGAGAGATTTGTATGTGCAAACAAGTCATTTATCATCTAGTGTTGAGTTTTAGGAGAGATTGGTTTTGTAGGGCAAACATATGTGCTTAACTGGAATTGTAATCAGGCATTTGGAGATGTTATTCTTTTAGTTCATTCCTTTCAAATTGTAGTTCAAATTATATTGTTGTAAAGTGGAAAATTGGACCCTAGTGATTCCCCACCTAGGGGAGAGAAAGGAAATCACTAGAATTTGTAGCAAATTGAATGTAGTTTCTAAGCTACTAGTTTTGTTTTTTTTAAATCTAATTGACAAAAAATTGAAATTTGAATGCAGTAGTACTAAAATTTCAGGAAAAAGATAAGAAGTAGGTGCCTCTTTGACCACAATCAAATCATTATATTTTTTTATAAGATTTTACTATAAGTAGAAGACTCATGTCCGAATGTGATGCATATTTTTTTGTACTTTTTGAAATAAATAATTAATTATGATTTTTTACTACAACTTTTTAAAAATATAAAAAACTTGTATGTCTACCACCATAACTTGGTCAAAACTTTATGAAATTCATTTTTTTTTTAATCCTATAGTATACGAAGCATAGAATGTGACGTGTGTTTCAGACTCAAAAAATGTGATACCATTTGAAAGTTATAGATATTTTTCAATCAGCCTATCAATCAAGACTTTAGTTAGAATATCACAACTTTTTGGCCCCCCATGATCTTCCACACCCTTATAGATCCTAAGACTCAAGGAACTTGTTTATCAAAAAAATGGATTATTTGAGCTATGAATGGTGATGAACCTTGGAAAGTTTTGTTTTGTCATTGGATTTCTCTTGCTACTGCTAACCATAAATGGCAAGGTGTGGGTTGGGTTGATAAATTTTGGATGGCTTCTTTCTTTCATCTAAGGGCCTCCTTTCCTTTACAATCAATTTGTACAACATGGCGACAAGTTTGTCATCTTTTGAAATGGAAAAATTCTTTTCAAAATGATTTTAGCTTTGCTACCTTTTCTATTTGGTAGAAGAAATTGGTGCAATATCGTAGGCTTCCTCTTGCAGTTATCTTTCCCAAACAAGCCTTGTATTTTTCAAGAAAGAGGTGCAACAATTTAATGATATATGAGATTTCAATTCACTTGATTGGTCCGATCGACAAAATATTAACTTATTCTTCAAGTTGAATAACAAAGCTAAAGGGTTCATGATATTTGTTAAATAATTGGTGCTTGGTGAATTGCTCATGAAAATCTACTCTCATCTTTAAAGTAATGTTTTTAAAGACTAGCTTTGGCTTGACATGTTTTCATCTGAAGAAGATTTGGGTATATGCACCAAGTTGTGGTACCAAAAGGGGGTCTTAAGATGCCACTTTTTTTTTCTTCTGAAATCAGCAAAGTTTGAACTTCAACAACAAATTGAACATAATTACACTCCAAATTTGAAGATGCAACAAGAACAAGAGTCAAAATGCTTCGAGTCTACTTTCTAAACTACTAATTTATTTTGAAAATGGTGGAGATTAAGGGATTCAAAAAGGGGGGCCACAAAAAGTGGTCCTATTTTTATGCAAAAAACATAACATAGCGTCTGTTGTGGCCCCCCTAAAATGTTAACTTTTTTTTTCAATTTTTAAAATTGCTTCAGTGAGAAATTATCTAACACTTGTAGTTTATGTGAGATTTTTCAACTAATTTTGTAATAAGTATATGATTTTTTACTAATTTCCGAAGTGGACACATCTTGAAAAATAGAAATTTGAGTGTGCCCCCCCCTAAAATCATTGAAAACTAATCAAAAATCAAAACCTTTTTTAAAAAATTGTGTAGAATGGAGTCTAGTTTCTAAAAATGTAAGTTTTTTTCAAAATCTAATGAACGTGTAAAAATCTATACCCAAAATAGTGCATGTTGGTTTTTGACAAAAAACAGACACACTAACAAAAGAAAATATAGATGAAAGACTTAACGAAATAAAAATTTGAAATAAATTACATTGTTGGATAGATAAGAGGGAGCTCAAGTTTACCATGGTATTTTTATTTTAACTTCATTGAAACACGTGCAAACCTGCCAAAGAGAACAACCAAAAATATGTCAAAATTTTCAATGTTCTGATAAAAACACCTCTCTAGCCTGAAATGGTCGTCCAAACCTTTAGGTTGGATGCCCAAGGAAAATCCAACCCATAGGTTTGGTGTTTCCCAAAGCGGGCCATTTGGCGCACGCCAAATATGGCACTCTCCCTATTTGGCATGTGCCAAATGTGATCAATGGGTTTTCCCATTTGGCATGTGCCAAATGGGGTCCATATTCCACATTTGGCGTGCGCCAAATAGGGAGAGCGCCAAATGTGGTAGGGAGAGTGCCAAATGTGTACATAGAAATAATGTTTAGTTGAAAAAATGTCCCATTAGCTATCTCTCTCTCCTTTTATATCTATCTATACCTATTGTGTCTCTTATCAATCCCTCCTTAGGCTCTAAATAAATCACCTCTATTTCTCTTCTGTATATTTCTCTCTCCCTCTCCAATTCTCACCCTATAGGTACTTGCCCCCCTTTCTTGCTTTGTGAACTCTCCCCCTCACCTATATCTACCTTTACCATCTCTAAGTATCTCAAAAAATCACCATCTACACCTCCTTCCCTCTTTCTCTTTGTTCCTTTGTCTCTCATTTTATATCTCACTCCCCTCTCTCAATTATGGCCTCTCTCTCCTCTCTCTCCACCTGTCAAGGTATCCACCTCTATCTGTATCACATTGAGTTGTCAATGTATCCATATTTATCCATGTCCCATTATCCTCCTCTATAAGATAGATATCCCATTACCCACCTTTATCTCCCTTCACTCGTAGTTCTTTATCTCTCTATGAACCAGATCTCTAATTCTCTCTCCCCTTACCTCTTATCTCCCTTCATTCTTATATCCCTACTCTTCTTTGTCCCTCCCCTCTCTAGCTCCCACAATTCCCTTATTCCCCTATCTCTTTGTATCTCCCTCTATATCCATACACCAATCTCATTCCCTCTCTCACCTCTTTCCCTCAGTCTCTCCTCTGCTTTCTTCATGTTTACCTCTCTATCCCCCCCACCCTCCTTAAACCCCCATCTCACCTCTCTCTCCCCTTTGATATTCTTACCTACCTTCCCCTCTATGTCCTTTATCCCTAAGTATCTCATTCCATTCATGTTTACCTCTCTATCACCCCCACCCTCCTTAAACCCCCATGTTTCATCTCCCTCCCCTCTAGGCCTCCCACCTCCCTTCCTCTCTATGAACTTTATCCCCAAGTCTCCCACCTCTCTCTCCCCTCTAGCCTCTAACCTCCCTTCCCCTTTATGTCCTTTATCCCCATGTATCTTATTCCCTTCATGTTTACCTTTGTATCCCCCTCATCCTCCTTAATCTCTCATCTATGTCTCTCACCTCTCTTCTTGTCTATGTTCTTTATCCACAAATATGTCTTTTCCTTCATGTTTACATCTCTATCCCCCCAACCTCCTTAAACCCCCATCTCCCCTCTATGTCCTTTATCCCCAAGTCTCTCATTCCCTTCAGGTTTACCTCTCTATACCCTCCACCCTCTTTAAACCTCAATACCTATCTCTTCCCTCTAGACCTCTCAACTTGTTAGGGTTTCAAGTAGATCCGAAGTAAATATGAACTAACAATCATATGCAGATTTAAATACAAAAGATAAAGAAATAAAACATGACACAGATAACACAAAGATTTAACGTGGTTCACCCAGAATGGGTTACGTCCACCATACACAACCATCCAATCTTTCTTATTATCTAGCAAAAATAGTACATCAACCTTACAATGCCTTACGCATCCCAGCCACTTATAACATGCATTTTTAGGGCAACTAACAAAGTCAACCTTTTTAGGGTTTTATTACAATGTCGGTTTTCATCAACAAAAAATGGCAAAAAAAAAATTTTCAGGGGCTGCTGCCCCTGAACCCCCATAGCGGGCTTTGCCCGCTTTCCCGAGGCCTGGCCCGGTCTAGCCCCAGACCCCAATGAGAATGCATGCTAAGTGTACAGTACATTTCTGATCAGTCACCATATATCAACACAACTCCCTTCCCATATATGCCCTTTATCACCAAGTCTCTTAGTCCCTTTGAATGTTTACCTCTATATCACCCCCACCATCCTTAAACCACCATATCACCCCTCTCTCCCCTCTAGGTTTCTCACCTCTCAAAATCTATCTCAGTAGTTAAATCTCCCTAGATTGGACCATCTTTATCTCCTTTTGCTTGTAGTTTCATCTCTCTCTATGAACTAGATCTCATATTATCTCTCTCCCCTTACCTCTTCATTCTTATAGATGCATACTCTTCTTTGTCCCTCCCCTCTCTATCTATCACAATTCCCTTATTCTCCTATCCCTCAAGCTATATCCCTCTCCATCCTTACACCCATCTAATTCCCTCTCTCACCTCTTTCCCTCAATTTCTTCCTCACTCCCTCCTCTCTCTAGGTCTCTCCCATACTTTCTTCATGCTTACCTCTCTATCACCCCCAACCTTCCTTAAACCCCCATCTCATATCTCTCTCCCCTTTGCGCCTCTCACCTCCCTTCCCCTCTAAATTTCCTTTATCCCACCTCTCTCTCTCCTCTAAGCCTCTTAGGTCTCCCTTCCCCTCTATGTCCTTTATGCCCAAGTATCTCATTCCCTTCATGTTTACCTTTGTATCCCCCTCATCCTCCTTATGGCCTTTTACCTCCCTTTCCCTCTATGTCCTTTATCCCCAAGTCTCTCATTCACTTCATGTTTACCTCTCTATCCCCTTCACCCTCCTTAAACCTTGATACCTATCTCTCCCCTCTAGACCTCTCAACTCCCTTGGACCTTCTATGCCCTTTATCACCAAGTCTCTTAGTCCCTTTGAATTTTTACCTCTATATCCCCCCCACCGTCCTTAAACCCCTCTCCCCTCTATGTCCTTTATACCCAAATCTATCGACCTCAATTTCTTACTCACACCCCTCCCTCTCCAGGTTTTTCCCTCACTTTCTTCCTCACTCTCTCCTCTCTCTAGGTATCTCCCTCGCTTTCTTCCTCATTCCTTCCCCTCTCTAGCTATCTCCATTCCCTCCTTACCCCTATCTCTGACTCTCCCGCAATCCCCCATTCTCTCTCTCTTTGTTCTTGTATCCCTCCTCTTCTTTCTCCCTCCTTCTATAAGTGTCACACCCCCTTTATTCCCCCCTCCCTCCATATCTCACCCTCCATCCTTACCTCATATGTTTTAGCATATCGGGTTATAGGGTCTATGGTTATTGTATAGGGTCGAGGATTTAGCATATTGGGTCATACGATCTAGGGTATTTGTTATAGGTTTTAAATGGTTTAATTTTTATGGTTGTGGCTATCAAAATATAGGGTATAGAGTATAGATTATAGGGTATAGAGTATAAATTTATCAAAGGTTAAAAAATTTCAATGGATGTCATTTGGATAGCACCAAATATGGCTAGCGCCATATTTGGTGCTAGCCAAATGAGCTGCACTAAAAAATGGTTATATGGGACCCTTGACCCATGATCCAAGCCCAAATTCTCTCATTTTGCCTGCTTTTTGTGCATGATCAGAAAAAAAAAATGCTTTTTGCATGGTGTTGACATTTTAGGTAAGGTTATTTTATACATTCCATCAGCTCTCCACCACCTTTTTTTTTCATTTGGCAATGTCGAAGAGGAAGAACATATTTTTTTTAATCAAATTTGAATAATTGAGGTAATATTTTCTTGTTTTTAGAATTCAAATACTTATTAAGTGTTATTTTGTTTAAATGTTAGAATAAAAGTGTTTTGTCAAAATTAGTTATAATCCTATTAGATTTACATTATATTTAACAATGCATTTGAAGGAAGTTGCATAAGAAAATTATTTGTTTAGTGGTTTAAAAAAAATTGCAATTTCATACATCCTTTTTAAGATCTTATGAAATAATTTAAAAAAGGAATACATGAAATAATTTCAATTTCATATATCCATTTTAACATATGCATAATTAGGACAGTCATAGATGCATTAGGACTGCCCCTTACACCTCTTGAAATCTCTTTATGAATTAACTTTATTCTCTTTTATGTGCATGTACTTGTAGAAATCATCATCATGCCAAGGAAATGACCAAAAAATGTAACACCAGAAGAGCGTGAAGCTAAGAATGCATAAAAAAGAGAAGGAATGAAGCAACTTCATGAAGCCAGGAAATTGAATACCATAGAAGAAGAGGTACCAATTGAAGAGGAACAGAATTGGTCACACAAAGGCAATAGATGCAAAACCTTTGTGCAATGAGACAATTGAATCTTGTGGTTGAGAGCATGTCTACCATAATTTAAGTTGAAGGTACCCCATCTCTTACATCTCAAGTTGAAGGCACCCCATCTCTTACATCTCAAGTTGAAGGCACCCCATCTCTTACATCTCAAGTTGAAGGCACACCATCTCTTATTGGTACACTGTTAGCGTCTACAACATATCATATTGAATACACTCCCTCTATGATATTTGACATTGCAAGTACTTCGCAATTGACATCAAGTATTGGAGCTACACCATATTGTAAACCCTAATTTCAAGGTATGTCATCATTTTCATCTCCAGTTGAAGGTATGCTAGCTATCCCTAATGTTGTTGACATTCCTAATCTTGAGGTAACTCAAAGTTTGAGAACACCTCCTAGAGCTTTGCATAGAAAGCCTAAGTATTTCATTGATATTGATGCTAATATTTTGAAACAAATGGTTGACAAGATTCCAAAGTGTACTTGTCAAAGACATGCTAACCGGATATGGAAAATATTTTTTGAGCCTTTAAATGAGACAGGAATATGTCAACTATTTGTTGAAATGATGAGAAATCTAAAATTTAGGCCCATAATGAATATTCTTGGACTAAGAACATCGATTGAATCAAGTGACAAATCAATTGTGAAGAACCTGATGAATGCATATGATACTGTTGGTTCTAACTCACACACAAAAGATAGTAATGCCACACGACGTGTCATTACATCAACAATTGTAAGCACTCAAACTAAGAAATCTCACCTCATTAGAAAGAAAAGTAAAGAATTGAAGATAAGTAGAAAAACTCTAATGAGAGCTATGGGAAGGTGACAAAGAGTAGAGGATCCATATAACAATGAGTTATGGGCATTTTCTGGTAGATTACCATGGAAAGATAAAGCAATTGTTGAAGCCTTGAGATCCCTAATTGAAGATATTTGGAAGAATAACACAAGGGTCTCTCCAAATCAAAGAGATGTTGTAAGAAGGAGGATTGGTAGTAAAATACGTGATCCACATCCGAAACATTTTTTGGATATGACTCAAACACATTTTTTTGCCAAGTTTCAACGTATGTATTGTTAGGTCCCGGAGACAAGTGAGAGGGGGGGGGGGGGGGTGAATCAGTTGTAAAATAAATTCAAACCAAAATAGTTTAACCAACTTAATGCTTAATATCAGTAAATAGTCTTGTATGTCGGTAGACAGTTATATCAGTTAATTGCAATACTGGTAAGGATTGATGCATGAAACAAAAAGACAAAGTCATCCACAACACATAACACCAATATTTGTACGTGGAAACCCTGTAAGGGGAAAAAACATGGTGGGAAACCTTACCCACAATCAGATGATAGTACTGCAGATAGTAAGTGTATACAAATGGGGTGTGCACATGTAGAAAGGCCAAGTGCCTAGACCTCACTGCTCAAACACAAAATAGGAGTCACGGTGACTACAATTGGATGGTTAAATCCAATAAGAATGTATTGCTCAAATTGGCATCTTTTTATGTTGGATTCAGTACCAGTGTAGTTCTGATTGTCTTCACAAAAACCCTCCTTCAACCTTCAAATGATGTCTACGTGTATAGCTCTACTTATTCTCGCATATACCTTCAAACAATCCTTTTTTGCATTCCTCATCCAATCTTACAAATAAAATCTCACATTTATACCATAACCTAAGACCAATTTTAGTAGGTGGGCTCTAAAGGATATTACAATAAAATCAATTTACAATTAAAATAATATCCGATGCAATAACCGATACAACATGTCAGCTTGATGCATTTACAACAATAATAAAACATCTCCATAGTGTGTCATGTTGATCTAGAAAAGATGAACCTCCCGGTGTATAACCTGGACCTATTTGCTGATAACAACAAATATGCTAATACGAATATGCCAATAAACAAATCTTCAAGATGAAGTGTCCAATCAATGTCTTCGACATAACCAAGTGTTTTCCATGCCATTCCAAGTGTCGGTGAACATTATATCTTGTTAGTGTACCAAATACCAGTGGTTGTGCATAAGTCGCTTGCTGGTGAATGTTGCTAATTCTCCAAAGTGCCAGAGTGGGAAAGTGTTTAGTAGGTGTTGATATCAATGAAAAAACCATACTAAAATACCAACAATCTCCCCCTTTGGCATTGATGGCAACACAAGATCGAAAAACCATCAAAGTGCCAAAACAGAAATGCCAATTACCAAAAGCCAACAATCTTAACCAGAAATCAAAATACAGATATAAATAATCTCTCCTCAATGTAACAATCTCTCCCCCTGAGAGTGGCATGAGTTTTCCTTGTGTTTTTCCATATACCAATCTCTCCCCATTTGACATCAAATGCCAAAGTAGAATAAACAAAACATTTTCAGATACAAAATACCAACCAATTCAGTATACTAACTTCTCCCCCTGAGAAGTAGCTTCCTCATCAAAGCCAGAGTAAAATATTTCTCTGTTAATTCTGTCAGTTGATGACAAACATCAACTTCCTAAGTCTCTACCGATGGGGGTATGACCCCAAGCTAATCTCTTAGATATTCAAAAGTCTCTGTTATCATTGTTTAAAAAATGGGTATGCTTTTCCCATTTTTGGCTAAGTCTATGAAATTTTTGAGTCTAGTATGGCCTTGTTACTTCTGACTGCTTTGGGTCCTAAAGAGGGTTTAGGGTTGAGGTTTTAATCACTTTCAAAATGCCTGAGAAAAAACCCTTATAATTCTTATTTTCATGTTACTTTATTCACTTAAATGAGGGTCTATTGGTCGTGAGAAGTGTCCCCCCCCCTTTCTTTATTTCTTCCTAGGCGGGTCTATAAGCGCATTATCTTTCTATGTCTTTCCTAAGGTTTTAAATTTTTAATTGGGTTCCTAACTGGTGAGAAAGTTCCTTTTGATCTAAGGGTGTACATGGTTTCATTAAGCTAAGATTTCCATCAGTTATTGATCGCGAAGTAGCGAAAGGCATAGGCAGACCTGACCAGATGCCTTGACCATCGGGTAAAAGAGTTGCATCTTGATTATGATCCAATGACTCGTGCTAACTGGCTAGCCCAAGATGCACATGGTTTATCTTCTGCGAAGCAATGAAAACATGTGGTGGGTCCTAGAGACAAGTGTTATTCCTTGGTTAAAGAGTGATCAGGTTGGAAAAGGATCAATGGCTCGTGTTGATTTGCGGCTGGGAGATGCACGAGTTCTACCTTTCGCAAAGTGGTGGTTCTCGCTAAAGGTGGTTGTGAATGTGGTAGGTCTAGCTAGCAATAACAAAGCAGTAACGAGGCACTCAGTTGGTGGTCCACAGTGAGCCCGGGCAAGGTTGTCATAAAAAGAGTACACAACGAGCAAGTTCCTAAGATCTAACGGCTCATGTAGATTCACAAAGATAAGATGCTAGTAAGTTAGTCATTGCAAAGTGGCGAAAAGGTTGGTGGGCCCAAGGGACAGGCAGGGGCCAAAATTAAAAGCCAATCAGGTCTGTTTTGATCCAATGGTTCTCGTGGTTTTGTGGCTGCAAGCCAAATGAGGATTAATGTTCGTGAAGTCATGAAAGACAGGTGGAGATCACACAAAGGCATGACAGCTGCTGCATTTCGTAGAGTTTGATAGTGATGTGTTGAATGAAACATGGCTCTAAAGGGTAGTTGAGGGCCCACCTAGGTGTAACAGGTAGTTATGTGGGAATAGTAAAGAGAACACATGGTGGATTAAGGATGGAACCCAGAGGAGTTTCTAGGGCAAATGACTGACTGCCATGTGGCATTTCTTAATCGGAGAACAAGTAGGGTAAGTGATTCCCAGATAAAGGGCCCACTTAAAAGATTTGGATCCTATTAAAAGGTATTCATCTCAAGGTTGATCCAACGCTTCTTGTTGTTTCATGGCCCCAAGATGCCCTCAGCTTAACCTTTGCGAAATGGCAAAAACTGTTAGCCATCAAGATGAGGTGCGGTTAGTTAATAAGATTGACGGTCATGGTTAGAGTTAAAGGCCGCATGATTTGAGCTCAATCTAATGCTTGCTGTGGCTTCATGAAGGAAAAATGCATGACTGTTAAAGCCCACGAAGTGGCAAAAAGGAGGTAGGGCCCGACAATAAAGCAGAGAGATCAAACAGAGATAAAGACAATGTAAGTTCTCGTGATCCAATGGCCAGCATTTCTTTGCGAAAGAAAAGAGCGCAGGTTTTATGTTCTGTGAAATAGCGAAAGAGAGAAATAGAGGAAGACTCAGAGAAATTATGACTCATTGGAGCCAATTTGAATTTGATTTGGTGAATTCAATTCTGAAAAGAAAGCCGAAGCATGCGGAGTTAATTTCTAAAAAATTCAATGCCAACTTGTCCTTTTGAATCCGCATCAACTTGATTGCTAGTATTGTTTCATCAAAGTTTGTTGCAGAGCAAATTGGTGCAAAGCGATTTTCTTCAGGCAAATAATCAGGTTTTTTGTGCTTTTCTTGATAACTCTGGTCTTTTCCAAAATATTGCTATGTGAATTATTTCATTAGAGGTCTGTGCTAGTTTCTAGTGGTATAGTTGCTTGTCCAGAATGGCACCCAGAAGGGAGTTGACAGGAAAAATCAATTACCAGGATAGGAATATCTGTGATGATTTTTTAGAGCAATTAACCATGTCCACCAATGTTGGGGCTAAGGCCAAAGAGCTAGCACCCAAGAACCCTCGTCTAAAAATTGGGGATGGCCTATATGATAAAGGCAATTGGTTAAGGGACCCTGAAATAGGAATTTCAGGTTTAGGACTATTCAAAGTCAGTTTTGGGCAGAGAAATTCCCCATCTCCTTTGAATAGCATATGGGAACAGGATGTAGGAAAGCTTGTGGCCCCAGGTGTTTTCATGGATGTAGATCTGTTGAGCCTAATTGCATAGAATTATGACTCTGTGGCAAGATGCATCAGGAATATAAAGGGACTAGTCCTGATTGAAATAAATGAAGATGAATTCAGGAAAGTGTTTAAATTTAGTGAGGCCTCCAATTTGTTAGACCCTATTGACTTTGAGTTGTTAGCCTAGGTTTACAATGCATAGAGGGATCATCTTAGGAGTGGCCCATTGAAAGAATTATTTGTTAAGATAGGGGGTTCAATAGTTGTAGGCCCCAACACAATGGAACCATTCTCTCTCAATTTATTTACTCTAAGAGCTAAGGGTATGTATTGGGCATTATGTCAGATCTTTGGAGAGGATGTTGAAAAGAATATGCCAACCCATTGCATGTTAATGATTGCACAAATTTTAAACCCCTCCCTGGCAATAATATTTGATTATGCCTCATACCTTCTTGATGCAATTCATAAAGGGCTAGTAGGGATCAAAAATAGTAAGGTGGATAGGCCGTTTGGATGGTACTCCATAATAATGCACATGTTCTTGTTCAAAGGTGTTGATTACTTTGCAAAGGAAATGGACTTGATCAAGATAAAGGACAAGGAAGAGATGTTTGTTCAACTTTGGAGCAGTCTCTTATCCTGGGATAGAGACGATGCTAGTTTCTTGAAGTTTGATAGATGCTTTGCATCTAAGATTAGAATTCTTTTATGCAGAGAAAACCCTAGAATTCCTAAGGCTCTCTTGGAATTCCTCAGACCTAAGGAGTTTACAGAGGATATTAAAATTGTTCACAATTGGGGAGACATGTATTTGTACCCTGTGTCTACTATTTTTAGAGTGTTTGGATTTAGAGGTACCCCCTATTTACTACCCTATCAGGTCCCATTGAAGATAGGGATTACAGAAGTACTGAGACAAATTAGGGGAGTGCAAGAGGTAGAGCTAACCAATAGGGGTAAAGGGACCATTTTCCCAACTATAACCATGGCCCACCATTTTGTAATCACTAAGGGTGGATGGAAATATTTTGAAGAATTCTTTAAGCCATATAGGCTATCAACTGCAGTGTCAAGATGTGCAGACCCCGAGGACTTTTTCAATGGCATGTTTAGAAAAAGAGCAGTGTGTAGAGGTAGGCCTCATCAATTTTAGTTCCTAGAAGATTTGATTAGAAATGAATTCAGCTTAGATGAGCAGGAACTGAGGAAGGAGAAGTGGGTTGCATATAAGAAAGCCCTTGATTTTATCCATCAATTTGACACTAGCTATGACCCTCTTTCTAGCTTCAACCCTTTTGAGGAGAAAATAAAATTCATGATTCTCTATTTTGAAGACCTCATGCAAACCCTAAAAGAAAAGAGGGAGGCCATAATGCAAAATGATCCTGATAAGGTTAAGTTGGTCTTGGCTAAGCCTGCCTTTGCTAGAGCTTTCCCACCTAGTGACTATGTAATGCACAAGAAGTCAAAGTACAATGTGATGATGCCAGTGATAGGTGAGCCTTCCACTTCAAAAGGGAAGAGGAAAATTGAAGATGTGATTGACATTCAGGATTCCCCTAAAAGGCAAAGGGTGGGAAAGGAAATTGAAACTGATGAACCTCAATATTCTCCATCTCAGTCTCCTATCCATATTGGAGATGAACAAGCTATGGTTGAACAATTATTGCAGTTAGGGAGTCTCGGTGAGATTGCCTATACCTATGAGGAGACGCAATAGTGGATGCCCAAAGAGCCACCTAAGGTTAAAATTGATTTGACCGATGGTGAGCTAAAGGGCCAAGAATTGGACCTTACTGTTAAACAAGCCAGTGAAGAATTCTTGGCTGACAGTAATTTTGTTACAACAGGAGCTTTCATACAATTTGTATGGAGGCAAAACATGGAGCAATTCAAGGTGAGATGTGAAGAAAGAAAGAGTGAACAACCTCTCAAAGATACAACTCAAGTGGAAGAAGAAATAAAGCAACAAATGATGGAAGAGTTTAAGACAATCACCCCTGAGAAGGGAAGAGAAATGGTAGCAGAGGCTGGTGTGTTAATTCTCCCTGAATGGGATATAGCTGATGCCTTAGTTCTTGATGCAGTAAGGAAGGAAACAAAGCCAATGGAAGGAGTGACCTTCAGCAAGGATAATGCTGCTCTTATCATGTGGTCATTAAAGAAGGATGAGAACAAGAGGACGAAAAATGCATCAGATTCTAGCCTCTTAGGAGGCATGATAGTTAAGAGAGTCCAAGACACGGGGGTAGTAAAAGCTCCAAGCACAGTTTTGGAGACTACAAAGTTTAATGTGGCAATGGTAGAGAAAGAGGCACAAGAAAAGGCTAATCTCCAATTGAAGTTGGAGACTATTTTAAAAGCTTACAATGAGGCTAAGGAAGGAATAGCCAATAGGGACAGCATCATTACTAGACTCCAGAGTCAATTGGCAGGTCAACACCATCTAGATGAATCTTCTACACTCATGATAGCCTCCTCTCTAGCAAGACCCCCTCCTACTAGTCCCATCATTGAATACCCCCCTTCTCCTATGCCTTCTAGTTCCCAATTACCTGAAAATGTCCAACATGAGTTGGAAAGGTTCAAACAAGCTCAAACCTTGTTTGCAAACAAATATGAGGAGAAGGTGAAAGCTGCAATCTTGAAGTTTGCTGACTTTGTCAAAACCTCCAATGTATACATAAATATGAAGAGGATTCTAGAGATTTTGATCAAATTCAGAGAAGAAGAAGCCACTTTGGAACCAATCCTGAATAAGTGGGTGCCTAGAGGTAAGGAGTTGGAGTTCATGTGTTCCTCCCATGCAGATGCAGAAGAGAATGATAGTCTTAGGTCCACAAGTGAGTTTATAAAAGAGATGAATATTCTTTCAGAGGAAAGGACAGGTATAAAAAGAAAAGCCCAACTTTATAAAAAAGAATATTCAGATCATAAATTTGAAATGTTTCCAGGAGGTTTCATTGGTCCTGTTTAGCAAAAAGAGGAGAAGACCTGGTTAGAGGAGGTGGACTACAATTTGTCCCTAAGGATCAATCAGATTATTAGTACTGATGACACATCCTTATTTGTCCAAACAATTGAAGAGATTGAAAAAGTGAAATCTCATTATGGTTTCATAGAAATAGAGATTGGGCATGTACGAGTCACTTGGAAGTGACTAGAAGATATGAAACAGAAGGTTGTTAGTTTTACTTGGCCTAGTGATGATGTGTATCAAAATTCGAAAGATAATTATGTGGGACATAAAGAAGATGCTCTGGAGCAGTTACAAGAGGTTACAACCGAGCAAAAAGTGCAAGAGGTCGAAGATGCTGAAAAAGACTTGTAACTGTTTCTTGGGGAGTATTTTTAGTTTCTAACAAACTCTTTTTGAAAAAGGGGTCTGAAGCTTGTATGCATCCATGATTATATAAATGGATACCAGGACTAATGAAAGGAGATCTCAAGATTTTGTAAGAAAACGCTGCAAAAATATATCTGAGATTTTCTAGTCTTAAGGAGAATAGTCTTAGTTTTGTAATGTTTCTCAAAAATTAATATCAATATATAGACTACGAACTTTCAAGCTTAGATTTTGTGTTGTCTTCTGGTCTACTTTCAATTTCTTATTGGTTTCAATTTTGGGTAATGTAGGGTTATTCGGTTGAACATACATTGTAATGCAGTTTTTATAGATATGTTTCTTAGCTTTTCTCTTCAGGAGGGAAATTAAATATGCAGGAAATATCTCTGTCAATAAGTTGTTTTTTGGAGACTTCGAATTTGATAAATATTGTCTAGTCTAGTAATGATAAATTCTTACATGTGTCATGCATATGTAGGGTTGATAGAAGCCAAGATGATGAGATGTATGAAGATGTCTAATTGTGAGATTATTGTTTGAACTCAGATGACTCTGTAGCCTAGATAAGGCATTGGTATCTTTTAAAGATTTCTTTTCTAAAATCTCTTGAGGATCAACACTGAAAATGAGCTTAAATTTTCCTATATTTTTGAGTTTTTGTTTAAAGGCGATAAGATCCACTGGTTTTTGAACAATGGTTACTATGGATTTTGTTTAAATGTGTGAAGGTATTCATATAAGGTACACTCGCCTAAACTTTGGATGAGTTCGAAGTGTAGAAGGTTATTAAAACCTTGTCATATTGTTGCTCTAAAGTTCTTGTCTGTGTTGTAGATTGGTGCTTCAATGAATTATGAATGTTATCTGGATATCTATCTTTAGAGATTTTCACGATCTTTGATTAGTGTTCCCTCTTTCTCTGAAAAATCTTAGTGATTTCGGTTTGAAGATTGGCAAATATTGTTGTTTAGGGATTGTTTTCAAATTTCCCATAGTCTTTGTGGGTGGTGACTTTGTTAGTCTTAACCAGTCCTTTTGGAAATAAGTAAAGCTCTAAAAAGAAAACAAGTGCAATGCAAGGAGGAAAGCATACCAAATCTTTCATGAAAAAGCATCCTCATGAAATGTTGTAGGAAGGATTACCTGAACAGTCACGAAGAGGTCAGAAAAGGTCAGTATTACATGAGCCATCAAATGTTGCTTGGGTGCAGAAAAGAAACAATACGAGTAAGATATCTGAAAGACCTATTTATGCTAAGTCAAATTCTTCTTCACGAGAATCTGAACATGATTTTTTTGATTTCCATTCTAGTTTATTTGGAAATATAGAAGATGTTAATGTTTTAAATCAAGGTATATCTCATGCTAGTTTTTCTGGAAGAGACAGAAGTAGTTCAAATATAGTCAGAAATTCTGTACCTAGGACAATTGATGGAAACATCAGCTTGATTGATATTGACCAAGTCAATATATCAGACTCTGAAGAAATCTTCCCTAGTGAAGATAAGATATCCCAAGAGACAGAGGATCTGAATAGAAAAGTCCATCATCTGATCTCCTTGAGAACCCAAAAGGAAGCAAATAAAGAGAGAGAAGTTAAGGCAAAGTTAATGGAGAGGGACAGGCTGCTGAGACAGATTGCTGATCTTGAGGTGCTTGCCCAAGAAAAGGCAAAGATGATGATGAAGGTCCTGTGATTAGAGAAATTTTAGTTCCCAAAGCCAAACCAACATATAAATTAGTAATCCAACCAAATAAGGAGGTGTTTGGTGACCCGCAGTCTTTTAGAAAGGATGTAGACAAAGGAAAGCAGAAATGCATGGAAGGTGGGTCAGGATCTAAGACTATAGTGGAAATCTCTCATAGATTATCAGCACATGAAAGGGAGATGGAAAGGATGAGGAAAGAGAAAGAAGATTTACAAATGGAGTTGGAGCAAGCTGAGTTGGAGGCAGCTAACAAAGAAGTTAAAAGAAAAATTGGCTATTTAAAAGCTCCCCCCATCATCTTTCCATCAGAACATCTAAATAAACCTGTACCTCAGCAAGTTTCCCTCCCTCCTGTTAAAATTCAACCAACCTTGCCTATTAATATAGCAACAGCCAGTCAAGCCCCTATTATTAATCAAAATAACCAGAGCTCTCAAACTCAAATTCCCAATGTAAGAATGAACATGGATAATAACAATACCGTTAACCCATTCCAGAGAAGACCTATCAACTTAGAACTATATAGGTAGCTATTTTTTGATGGAATCCCTGG
Organism: Cryptomeria japonica; assembly: GCF_030272615.1. Classification (NCBI taxonomy): domain Eukaryota; kingdom Viridiplantae; phylum Streptophyta; class Pinopsida; order Cupressales; family Cupressaceae; genus Cryptomeria; species Cryptomeria japonica. The sequence continues at coordinate 604,844,442 of NC_081412.1, read as the reverse complement.
ATATCCTAACTATGTTCCAACCGAGTTAAGAGATAGACTTCATAAGTTTGCTGGGAATAATGCAATCAGTGCAGAAGAGCATTTGAAGTCCTTTGGTGATTTGATTAATGATTATGAGATCATAAATGAAGATGTCATAATGAAACTATGTGTTCAGTCCCTAATAGAAGATGCAAGAGATTGGTATAGGGGTCTTCTTGTTAATAGCATTGGGTCTTGGGAGGATTTTAAAAATTGCTTTCAAGAACAGTATGGTGACAAAACAAATGTGAGCTTCATGCTTAATGAGTTCAATAACATTAGAAAATCTGATAATGAAATGGTTATAGATTTTAATGCTAGATTTTAGAAAGCAATGCATAGATTATTTCAGGTAATGAGATTAGATGATAACATGTGCCTGAATACTTACTACAATGTCTTTGATTCTAAAATGGCATATATTTTGAGGGATAAAAATCCACATAGCTAGAGAGATGCATTTAGAATTGCTATAAATGTAGAGAGCAATAGAAAGGCATCTGGAAAATTAGGAAGAAGAACTACTGGTAGGCTATGGAAAGAAACAAAATAGTAACCAAACAAAGTTGCCAAGGAAGAAGATAAAATAGAAAATTTGGTGACCGCCATGAAGGATCTCACTGCCAAAGTGAACAAAAATGATAAACCTCACTATAATTGGCAAGATAGACCTCCTAGATTGCATGATATGCCTTACAACATGAATTGGAAGGATGGTAAGCCTCTGAATGAAAAGCCTAAGAATGTTCAGAGCCAAGATACCCCTGATCCCTTAAAAGGAAAAAATGTTCATAACATAGAAAATACTCCTTGGTGCGTAGCTTGTGATGGACCACACTCTCCTCATCAATGTGCAGTAGCTCAAGCCCTTCAAGAATCCATGAGACAGGAGGATGAGCCTGATATAAACATGTTTGAGAATGTTATAGAAAGTGATGAGGAGTCCCTGTAGAGTGAATTTAGTGACTATGATGTGCTAGACAGTAAAAGGTCCTACCAAGGACAACTAACACTTAATTGGCATCCTACTCTAAATGTGGTAACCATTGAGGATGAAGAAGTTCATCTTAGAAGGCCTAGTGAGGAAGAAGTAAAAAATCTCACTAAGGCTGCTATACCTAAAGCCAAGCACAATCATAATCTGAGGAGTACCAAAAGGGATTGTGATCAAGGTGAACTTGGTTCTATGTTTATAAAGGAGGTGTCCCAAAAGAAAGCAGCAAGTAGTGCTACTTTGCCTCAAGTTGGTCAAGAGAAGAAAGATCAAGTTAAAGAAGTACCCAAGGATACAGATAATAAAGCTACTAATGACATGCAAGGAGCTGCCACAACAAAGAAGGCAAGTCAGCCTAAGGCAGAAAGGACTAGAGCTAATACTGAGTTGAGTAGTAATTCCACATTTAATATGGCTCAGGCTATTACCCAAATGAAAGTTACCGTCCCACTGATAGAATTATTGAAAATAAAGGAACATAGAGAAGCTGCTTTGTCTTTATTTTCTAACATACCTGACAGTAACACAGTTTTACCTACCAGTTCAATTAAAGATGAAAAGGATCAGGAGTTCCAAACCCTAGAGGTGTATGTTGGAACAACTATTACTCAAGAACCCTCACAAGTAGATCCTTTTTATGTTACTCTGTTAGTGAATATCCAGTTGATAAAGAATTGCATGATAGACTCTGGTACAACTGCAAATATAATGCCTTATGGTGTTATGAAGGAACTAGGATTATCAGTAAATACAGTGTATGGGAAATGCTATGCTATGGATAATAGAGAAGTGCCTGTGATAGGTACAATGAAAGATGTTGAAATTAAAATAGCAGCCTTCCCCGAGGCAACATATAAAATGGATGTCATTGTCACTGACACAAAACCCCATTATGGCATGTTGTTATCTAGGCAGTGGGTGGAAATGTTTAGTTGGATTTATCCTATGCTACTATCCCCATTAATGGAAATCAAGTAAAGTTGTACAGAGAGCCACGCGCCCCTAGGGTAATTGAAAAAGTAGACCCTAGTATGCTAAATTGTATGATTGAAGTGGATCTTGATAACTTTAGACTACAACCAATTCTGCCTCCATTGATAAATACTGACAGTATTGTGACTGAATTGAAGTCTTAGCAGCATGCTTTGTGGCACATGTACTTTGATGGAGCTTGTTCTAAAGAAGGATCTGGGGCAGGAGTTCTCTTTGTGTCCCCTTCAGGTATTACTTTCAAATATTCATTTTTGGTAGCTTTTCAATGTACCAACAATACTGTAGAATATGAAGCCTTGTTATTGGGGCTTGAAGTGGCAAAAAGCATGTGATACAAATGTTAAGAGTGTTGGGAGATTTAGAGCTGGTTGTTTCTCAAGTTAGGGCTAAATATGCATCTAAGAATGAGAGACTGAAACGATATAAGCATGTAGTGTGGGATGTAATTGAATATTTTAGTGCATTCTCTATCAATTGGATAGAAAGGCCCAAGAATATCATGACTGATTTTTTAGCAAATGTTGCATTGAAGAATGATGATGTAACACTAACAGGTGTATCCACCATAGAGATAAAATCTAGGACCGTTATCCCTGACAATGCTTATAACTAGCAACTATTTGAGGATGATGAAGATATCCTTAGGTTTATACAATGCATAGATGATTATGATGGACAGAAAATTGATTGCAATGCATTGGTAGAAGTAGTTGATGATAGAGAAATAGTGTTTGGAAATGACTCGGTCCAACTAGAAACAAATGAGATACCTAAGGGGTTAGTAGAACTTGAAGGTATGTTTAGCTACAATGACAGTCATCTGCAGTAGTAGTCAATCACTAAGTTAGATGAATTAGAGGAAGTAAACTTAGGGACTGAATTATCCCCTAAGTTGGTTGATATAGGAAAAAACTTGCCTCCTCATGTCAGGATTAATCTCATTAACTTATTAAAGAGGTACAAGCATGTTTTTGCTTGGTCTTATGAAGACCTAAAGGCGCATAGACAAGATTTGTTTCAGCATGACGTTCCTTTGCTTCCAGATGCTAAGCCTTTCAGACAAAAGCAGAGACCTATTCATCCCCTGCTGGAAACTAAGATGCAGCAAGAATTGATCAAGCTAAGAGAAGGGGGGATCATTAAGCCTATAAGGCATTCTTCATGGGTCTCCAATTTGGTCCTGGTTAGAAAGAAAAACGGAGACATAAGGCTCTAAGTCGACTTCAAAAATTTGAATATTGCTTCCCTGAAAGATAATTATTCATCTCCCAACATGGAAGCTATGTTGCAAAGGGTGACTGGTTGTGATTTACTGTCTATGATGGATGGGTTCTCGGGATACAACCAGGTACTGGTGAAAGAATCAAAATAATTCAAAACTGCTTTCACCACCCCTTGGGGAACTTATGTTTATGTCAGAATACCTTTTGGTTTAAAAAATGTAGGACCTACCTTCCAAAGGGCAATGGATGTAGCGTTCAAAGAATTCATAAATATCATCATGGTAGTATACCAAGATGATTTGACATGTTTCTCCAAGAGGGTAGATGACCACTGTGGGCATTTAGAAAAGGTTTTCAATAAGGCTTTGGAATTTGGAATATCTCTGAATCCTAAGAAGTGTCATTTTGTTGTTACTGAAGGGAAGCTGCTGGGGCATATTGTCTCTAAAGAAGGAATAAGGATAGATCTTGAAAGAATTGAGGTAATAAACAATGTGCCTGAACCAAAGAATGTTAAAGGTATCCAAACTTTCTTGGGCAAAGTTAATTTTGTTAGAAGATTTATTGCAAATTTTGCAGAGATAGTTAAGCCCATTATCAAGTTGCTCAAGAAAGATACCAAGTTCGGTGGGATCAAGAAGCTTCAAAAGATTTTGATGAGATAAAAAGGGCCATTCAAGAAGCACCAGTGTTGAAATCCCCTGATTACAGTAAGCCTTTCTCTCTGTTCTCATTCGCATCATATCACATAGTAGCTATTGTGCTTTTGCAAAAGGATAGTGAAGGGTATGAGCATCCCATAGCTTTCTATAGTAAATGTTTGCAGGCTACAGAGTTAAAGTATGAAATCATGGAAAAGCAAGCATATGCTTTGGTCAAGGCTATCAAAGCTTTTAGGCCATATTTGGTGAGTGCAAAAATAGTTGCTTATGTTCCACATGCTGCAGTCAAAGACATTTTATCCCAATCTGAAGTCACAGGTAAAAGGTACAGATGGATAAACATAATTCAAGAGTTTGATTTAGAGATAAAGATTACTAAATTGCGAAGAGGTTTAGGCCTTGCAAAGCTCATGACTAAATCAAATCTTCTTAATATCGAGGTAAATAATGTTGAAGTTGATAACACCATGGTCACCAGTATTGAAAGGCAACCCTGGTATTCAGAGATAGTCCATTTCTTAAGAGATGCAATATTTTTAGAAGGAATGACACATAATCAGAAAAGAACTCTGAAACTCAAGTCACAAAAATATGTTCTCATTCAAGGTGATCTGTTTTGGAGAAATAGAGATGGGGAACTACTAATGTGTTTGGATGAATCCCAAGCTAAAAAAGTGCTACTAAAATGCATGATGGAGTGTGTGGAGGTCATTACTCTTCTAAGACAACTACTAGCAAGATAGTCTAGGCTGGGTATTATTGGCCTACTTTATTTAAGGATGCCCATGAAAATGTCAGGAAATGTGACCCATGTCAGAAGTTTTCATCCAAATTGAAGTATGAAGGAGCTTTACCCCTAAATCTGGTCATAGTGGAAGCCCCTTTTATCCAATGGGGCATTGATTTTATTGGAGAAATTATTGAGAGATCAGGAAGGGGTCACAGGTGGATCATAGTGGCTACTGATTATTTTACCAAGTGGATTGAAGCTATTCCCACTAGAAGAGCTACAAGTAAAGTTGTCATTGACTTCCTGATGGATAATGTTATAACTAGATTTGGAGTCCTTGCAAAATTAGTAATGGATAATGCCATGAGCTTCTAGTAATAAAAGCCTCTTGAACATTATCAAGAAAATCCTGGAAGAAAATAAGAGGTCTTGGGATCAAAAGTTGAAATTGGCTTTGTGGGCTAACAGAGTTACTGTCAAAAGGGCTATTAGAGTTTCACATTTTGAATTGGTTTATGGAACACAAGCTAGAGTACCAGTAAATAATCTTTTTCCAGTATATAAGTTCCTGCAGGCTGAAGAAATGGAGATGTTTGAACCTATGGAGGACCGAATGATTCAGATAGTAGAAGTGGAAGAAATCAAAACTCTGGCTAAAAAAATAAATTTAAAGATCCAATTGCAATCCAAGTACCTATTTGACAAGAGAACCTCACTGAGAAAGTTCCATGTTGGAGATGTTGTTCTTCAATGGAATGCAAAAGGAAAGGATAAAGGAAAGCCTAAAAAATTTGAGTCGCCGTGGATTGGCCCTTCTGTGGTCTATGATCTAAATGGAAAGGACTCATATTTTTTGAAGAATATGAATGATGAAGTACAGGAATTTCTAGTGCATGGACAATTCCTAAAACATTATTTCTCTTGAAGTCCATGCACAGTAGGTCCTTGTTTGTATATAATTAGGTTTGCTTTAGTTTTTGTTTTTGGGCTTGTGTTTTGGTCAATTTCTCCAGAGTTTTCTAATTTCTTATGTTGATCTTGCGATCAACCATCCCCCAATCATAGCCGTTGTTATCACTATTTAAAAAATGGGTATGCTTTTCCCATTTTTGGCTAAGTCTATGAAATATTTGAGTCTAGTATGGCCTTGTTACTTCTAACTGCTTTGGGTCCTAAGGAGGGTTTAGGGTTTAGGTTTTAATCGCTTTCAAAATGTCTGAGAAAAAACCCTTATAATTCTATTTTTGTGTTACTTTATTCACTTAAATGAGGGTCTGTTGGTTGTGAGAAGTGTCCCCCCCCCTTCTTTATTTCTTCCTAGGCGGGTCTATCAACACATTATCTTTCTATGTCTTTCCTAAGGTTTTAATTTTTTAATCAAGTTCCTAACTGGTGAGCAAGTTCCTTTTGATCTAAGGGTGCGCGTAGTTTCGTTAAGCTAAGATGCCCATGAGTTATCGATCGCGAAGTAGCGAAAGGCATAGGCAAGCCTGACCAGATGCCTTGACTATCAAGTAAAAGAGTTGCATCTTTATTACGATCCAATGGCTTGCGCTAATTCGCTAGCCTGAGATGCACATGGTTTATGTTCTGCAAAGCAACGAAAACATGTGGCGGGTCCCAGAGACAAATGTTCTTCCTTGGTTAAAGAGTGATCAAGTTGGAAAAGGATCAATGGCTCACATTGATTTGCAACCGGGAGACACACAAGTTCTACCTTTCGCGAAGTGACAAAAAGGTGGTGGGTCCCGCTAAAGGTGGTTGTGAATGTGGTAGGTCCGGTTGGCAATGACAGAGTAGTGATGAGGTGCTCAGTTGGCGGTCCACAGTGGGCCCGGGCAAGGTTGTCATAAAAAGAGTACACAACGAGAAAGTTCCTAAGATGTAATGGCTCGTGTAGATTCACGAAGCTAAGATGCTAGTAAGTTAGTCATCATAAAGTGGCAAAAATGCTAGTGGGCCAAAGTGATAGGTAGGGCACGAAATTAAAAGTTGATCAGATCTGTTTTGATCCAACGGTCCTCGTGGTTTCATGGCTGCAAGCCAAACAAGGATTAATGTTCGCAAAAGACAAGTGGAGATCACATGAAGGCGTGACGTGGCATGACAGCTGCTACATTTGATAAAGTTTGATAGTGATGTGTCGAATGACACATGGCTCTAAAGGGTAGTTGAGGGCCCGCCTAGGTGTAACCAGCAGTTACGTGGGAATAGTAAAGAGAACACATGGCGGATTAAGGGTGGAACCAAGAGGAGTTTCTAGGGCTAATGACTGATTGCCATGTGGTGTTTGTTAACCAGAGAACAAGTAGGGTAAGTGATTCCCAGATAGAGGGCCCACTTAAAAGGTTTGGATCCTATTAAAAGGTATTCATCTCAAGGTCGATCCAACGCTTCTCATTGTTTCATGGCCCCAAGATGCCGATGACTTAACCTTTGTGAAATGGCAAAAACTGTTAGCCATCAAGATGAGGTGCAGTCAGTTAATAAGATTGATGATCCTGGTTAGAGGTAAAGGCCAGGTGATTTGAGCTCGATCTAACACTTGGTACGGCTTCACAAAGGAGAAGTGCAAGACTGTTAAAGCCCGCGAAGTGACGAAAAGGAGGTAGGGCCCGACAATAAAGCGGAGAGATCAAACAAAGATAAAGACAATGTAAGTTCTCATGATCCAACAGCCAGTGTTGCTTCACAAAAGAAAAGAGTACAGGATTTATGTTCTGCAAAATAGCGAAAGAGAGAAACAGAGGAAGACTCAGAGAAATTATGACCCGTTGGAGCTAGTTTGAATTCGATTTGGTGAATTCAATTCTGAAAAGAAAGCCAAAGCATGAGGAGTTAATTTCTAAAAAATTCGATGCCAACTTGTCCTTTTGAGTCCACATCAACTTGATTGCTAGTATTGTTTCATCGAAGTTTGTTGTAGAGAAAATTGGTGCAGAGCGATTTTCTTCAGGCGAATAATCAGGTTTTTTGTGCTTTTCTTGATAACTCTGGTCTTTTCCCAAATATTGTTGTGTGAATTATTTCATTAGAGGTCTGTGCTAGTTTCTAGTGGTATAGTTGCTTGTCCAGAAAGGCACCCAGAAGGGAGTTGACAAGAAAAATCAATTACCAGGACAGGAACATCTGTGATGATTTTTTAGAGCAATTAACCATGTCCACCAGTGTTGGGGCTAAGGCCAAAGAGCTAGTACCCAAGAACCATCGTTTGAAAATTGGGGATGGCCTATATGATAAAGGCAATTGGTTAAGGGACCCTGAAATAGGAATGTCAGGTTTAGGACTATTCAAAGTCAGTTTTGGGTAGAGAAATTCCCCAGCTCCTTTGAATAGCATATGGAAATAGGATGTAGGAAAGCTTGTGGTCCCAGGTGTTTTCATGGATGTAGATCTATTGACCCTAATTGCACATAATTATGACTCTACGGCAAGATGCATAAGGAATATAAAGGGATTAGTCCTTATTGAAATAAATGAAGATGAATTCAGGAAAGGGTTTAAACTCGGTGAGGCCTCCAATTTGTTAGAGCCTATTGACTTTGAGTCATTAGCCCAGGTTTACAATGCAGAGAGGGATCATCTTAGGAGTGGCCCACTGAAAGAATTCTTTGTTAAGATAGGGGGTTTAACAGTTGTAGGCCCTAGCACAATGGCATCATTCTCTCTCAATTTAATTACTCTGAGAGCTAAGGGTATGTATTGGGCATTATGTCAGATCTTTGGAGAGGATGTTGAACAAAATACACCAACCCATTACATGTTAATGATTGCACAAATTTTGAAACCCCTCCCTAGCAATAACATTTGATTATGCCTCATACATTGCTGATGCAATTCATAAAGGGCTAGTAGGGATAAAAAAATGGTAAGGTGGATAGGCCGTTTGGATGGTACTCCATGTTAATGCACATGTTATTGTTCAAAGTTGTTGATTACTTTCCAAAGGAAATGGACTTGATCAAGATAAAGGATAAGGAAGAGATGCCTGTTCAACTTTGGAGCACTATCTTATCCTAGGATAGAGAAGATGCTAGTTTCTTGAAGTTTGATAGATGCTTTGCATCTAAGATTAGAATTCTTTTATGCAGAGAAAACTCTAGAATTCCTAAGGCTCTCTTGGAATTCTCCAGACCTAAGGAGTTTGCAGAGGATATTAAGATTGTTCACAATTGGGGAGACATGTATTTGTACCTTGTGTCTACTATTTTTAGAGTGTTTGGATTTAGAGGTACCACCTATTTACTACCCTATTAGGTCCCATTGAAGATAGGGATTGCAGAAGTACTGAGACAAATTGGGGGAGTGCAAGAGGCAGAGCTAACTAATAGGGGTAAAGGGACCATTTTCCTAACTATTACCATGGCCCACCATTTTGTAATCACTAAGGGTGGATGGAAATATTTTGAAGAATTCTTTAAGCCATATAGGTTGTCAATTGCAATGTCAAGATGTGCAGACCCCAAGGACTTTTCAATGGCATGTTCAGAAAAAGAGTAGTGTGTAGAGGTAGGCCTCATCAATTTCAGTTCCTAGAAGATTTGATTAGAAATGAATTCAGCTTAAATTGAGTAGGAACTGAGGAAGAAGAAGTGGGTTGCATATAAGAAAGCCCTTGATTTTATCCATCAATTTGACACTAGCTATGACCCTCTTTCTAGCTTCAACCCTTTTGAGGAGAAAATAAAATTCATGATTCTCTATTTTGAAGACCTCATGCAAACCCTAAAAGAAAAGAGGGAGGCCATAATGCAAAATGATCATGATAAGGTTAAGTTGGTCTTGGCTAAGCCTTCCTTTGTTAGAGCTATCCCACCAGGTGACTATGATGATGCTAGTGACAAGTGAGCCTTCCACTTCAAAAAGTCAAGAGGAAAATTGAAGATGTCATTGACATTCAGGATTCCCCTAAAAGGAAAAGGGTGGGAAAGGAAATTGAAACTGATGAACCTCAATATTCTCCATCTCAGTCTCCTATCCACATTGGAGATGAACAAGATGTGGCTGAACAATTATTGCAGTTAGGGAGTCTTGGTGAGATTGCCTATACCTATGAGGAGACCCAAGAGGGGATGCCCGAAGAGCCACCTAAGGCTGAAATGGATTTGACCGATGGTGAGCTAAAGGGCCAAGAATTGGACCTTACTGTTAAACAAGCCAGTGAAGAATTCTTGGCTAACAGTAATTTTGTTACAAGATGAGCTTTCATGCAATTTGTATGGAGGCAAAAGATGGAGCAATTCAAGGTCAGATGTGACCAAAGGAAAAATGAACAACCTCTCAAAGATACAACTCAGGTGGAAGAAGAAATAAAGCAACAAATGATGGAAGAGTTTAAGACAATCACCCCTGAGAAGGGAAGAGAAATGGTAGTAGAGGCTGGTGTGTTAATTCTCCCTGAATGGGATATAGCTGATACCTTAGTTCTTGATGCAGTAAGGAAGGAAACAAAGCCAATGGAAGGAGTGGCCTTCAGCAAGGATAATGCTACTCTTATCATGTGGTCATTAAAGAGGGATGAGAACAAGAGGAGGAAAAATGCATCAGATTCTAACCTCTTAGGAGGCATGATAGTTAAGAGAGTCCAAGACACATGGGTAGTAGAAGCTGCAAGCACAGTTTTGGAGACTGCAAAGTTTAATGTGGCAGTGGCAAAGAAAGAGGCACAAGAAAAGGGTAATCTCTAATTGAAATTGGAGACTATTTTGAAAGCTTACAATGAGGCTAAGGAAGGAATATCCAATAGGGACAACATCATTACTAGACTCCAGAGTCAATTGGTAGGTCAACACCATCTAGCTGAATCTCCTACACTCATGATAGCCTCCTCTCTAGCAAGACCCCCTCCTACTAGTCCCATCATTGAATACCCACTTTCTCCTATGCCTTATAGTTCCCAATTACCTGAAAATGTCCAACATAAGTTGGAAAGGTTCAAACAAGCTCAAACATTGTTTGCAAACAAATATGAGGAGAGGGTGAAAGCCACAAGCTTGAAGTTTGTTGACTTTGTCAAAACCTCCAAGGTATAGATAAATATGAAGAGGATTCTAGAGATTTTGATCAAATTTAGAGAAGAAGAAGCCACTTTGGAACCAATCTTGAATAAGCGGGTGCCTAGAGGTAAGGAGTTGGAGTTCATGTGTTCCTCCCATGCAGATGCAGAAGAGAATGATAGTCTTAGGTCCACAAGTGAGTTTATAAAAGAGATGAATATTCTTTCAGAGGAAAGGACAGGTATAAAAAGAAAAGCCCAACTTTATAGAAAAGAATATTCAGATCATAAATTTGAAATGTTTCCAGGAGGTTTCATTGGTCCTGTTCAGCTAAAAGAAGAGAAGACCTAGTTAAAGGAGGTGGACTACAATTTGTCCCTAAGGATCAATCAGATTATTAGTACTGATGACACATCCATATTTGTCCAAATTTTTCCAAACAATTGAAGAGATTGAAAAAGTGAAATCTCATTATGGTTTCATAGAAATAGAGATTGGGCATGTATGAGTCACTTGGAAGTGGCTAGAAGATATGAAATAGAAGGTTGTTAGTTTTACTTGGCCTAGTGATGATGTGTATCAAAATTTGAAAGATAATTATGTGGGACATAAAGAAGATGCTCCGGAGCAGTTACAAGAGGTTGCAACTGAGCAAAAAGTGCAAGAGGCCGAAGATGCTGAAAAAGACTTGTAACCATTTCTTGGGGATTATTTTCAGTTTCTAACAAGCTCTTTTTGAAAAAGGGGTCCGAAGCTTGTATGCATCCATGATTATATAAATGGATACCAGGACTAATGAAAGGACATCTCAAGATTTTGTAAGAAAATGCTGCAGAAATATATCTGAGATTTTCTAGTCTTAAGGAGAATACTCTGAGTTTTGTAATGTTTCTCAAAAATTAATATCAATATACAGACTATGAACTTTCGATCTTAGATTTTGTGTTGTCTTCTGGTCTACTTTCAATTTCTTATTGGTTTCAATTTTGGGTAATCTAGGGTTATTCAGTTGAACATAGAATGTAATGCAGTTTTTATAGATATGTTTCTTAGCTTTTCTCTTTAGGAGGGAAATTAAATATGTAGGAAATATCTCTGTCAATAAGTTGTTTTTTGGAGATTTCGAATTTGATAAATACTGTCTAGTCCAGTAATGATAAATTCTTAGATGTGTCAGGCTAATGTAGGGTTGATAGAAGCCGAGGTGATGAGATGTATGAAGATGTCTAATTGTGAGATTATTGTTTGAACTCAGATGACTCTATAGCCTGGATAAGGCACTGGTATCTTTTAAAGCTTTCTTTTCTAAAATCTCTTGAGGATCAACATTGAAAATGAGCTTAAATTTTCCTATATTTTTCAGTTTTTTTTTAAAGGCGATAAGATCCACTGGTTTTTGGACAATGGTTACTCTGGATTTTGTTTAAATGTTTGAAGGTATTCACATAAGGTACACCCGCCTGAACTTTGGATGAGTTCGAAGTGTAGAAGGTTATTAAAACCTTGTCATATTGTTGCTCTAAAGTTCTTGTCCCTTGATTTCTCCATTTACATAAAGAGTTATTCTTTCTCATCATAGGGGATAAGAAGGGGATCAGAATCTGAGACCAATAGTCTCCTTAGGTAGAGGTTTAGTAAAAATATCTGCAATCTGCTCTTTAGTATTCACATAAACTAGTTTTATTTCTTTTGCTTCAACTTTTTCCTTTAGAAAATTCAGTTTGATAGAAACATGTTTGTTTTTAGAATGTAATACCATATTCTTAGATATATCAATTGGTGCAATGTTATCACAATAGATAGTAATAGGTTCCTTTCATTTTACCTTTATGTCCTTCAACATTTTCTTAAGCCATAATACCTATGTACATTTAGTTGTTGTTGCAACATATTCTGATTCTACTATTGATAAAGATGTACAACTTTGTTTCTTACTCAACCAAGAAATTAATCTGTTTCCAAGCAAAAATGCTCCGCTGATGGTACTTTTTCTATCATCCAAATCTCCCACGTAATTTGCATCTATATATGCACATAATTGAAAGTTTTCATCTCTAGGATACCATAATCCAAGATTTGTAGTGCCTTGTAAGTACCAAAAAATCCTTTTTACAATTGATTCATGATTTTCTCTAGGATTACTCTAAAATCTTGAAACAATACATACTGCATTCATGATATCAGATCTGGTTTATGTCAAATACTATAAACCTCCTATAATAGATTAACAGGTGTAGATTCATCCCTTAGTCATAATTTTGTCATTTGTAGTCATAGGTGTGCTTACCAGTTTAGAGTTCTCCATCCCAAATTTCTTTAGTAACTCCTTCAAGTACTTGGATTGACTCAAGAATATACCTTTATCAGTTTGTGAAATTTGCAATCCTAAAAAATAATTTTATCTCTCCAATCATAGACATTTCAAATTCTTTCCGCATTTCAATAGAAAAGTATTTACATAATCCATCTTCTCCTCCAAAGATTATATCATCAACAAAAACTTCTATAACCAAGATGTCATCATTAGTCACTTTGTAATATAGATTGCTATCAGCATTACCTTTAGAAAAACCAATCTTCAAAAGAAACTTATCCAATCTTGCATACCAAGCTCTTGGAGCTTGCTTTAACCCATACAAAGCTTTCCTTAACCTGCAAACCATATCTTTGTTATTTGTTAAACAAAATTTATCAGGTTGTTCAATGTAAACTTCTTCTTCAAGATCTCCATTCAGAAATGCATATTTAATATCCATTTGATATACTTTGTAGTTCTTGTGTGTTGCAAAAGCCAAGAATAATCTAACTGCCTCAATTCTAGCTACGAGTGCAAAGGTTTCATTATAATCAATTCCTTCTTTCTGAGAATATCCCTTACACACTAGTCTTGCTTTATTTCTGATTACCTTACCATCTTCATTAAGTTTTTTTTTGAATACCCATTTGGTTCCAATCACATTTTTGTCTTTAGGCCAGGGAACTAATGTCCAAGTGTTATTCTTCTCAATTTGCTCTAATTCTTCTTCCATATCTTTTATCCAGTGTTTATCTTCACATGCCTCATCAACAAATGATGGTTCAATTTGAGAAATAAGACATACCTCTTCGTTTGCCAATCTTCCTCTTGTCATAACTCCCTTGTACTTGTTCCAATTATCTGATCTTCAGAATGATTTAGTCTTACATACCTAGGTGTCTTTGTTTGCTATTGTTCCTTAGTTACTGTGGAATTTTCAGATGATACTGGCGTAACTGGATCTTCATTCTGTACCGGTGGGTTCAGTGTAGGTTCATTTGTCAGAATTTCTATTGCCAGTTCAGAGTCTATAAACCGTGAAGTTCCTCTTAATTGTTCATCAATCTTCACATTTGTACTCTCCACAATTTTCTGCAATCTTTTGTTAAAACATCTATATGCCTTGCTCTTAGATGAATAACCAAGAAATATTCCTTCATCACTTCTAGGATCAAATTTACCAATATACTCATCTCTTCTGATATAACATTTTCTTCCAAATATTCTGAAATATTTAAGAGTGGGAGTAATACCAAACCATAGTTTATGAGGGGTCTTACCAGTTTCTCCTTTGATGTGAACTTTGTTGAATGTATAGACCGATGTACTTATTGCTTCTCTCCAATATACATGTGGTAGGTTTGCTTCTGATAACATACTTCTAGCTGCATTCAAGATAGTTATGTTTTTCCTTTCAACAACTCCATTCTACTATGGTGTCCGAGGTGCTAATAGCTGTCTTTTGATTCCATTCACTTCACAGAATGTATTAAATTCCTTAGATGTAAATTCTCCTCCTTGATCTGATCTTAGACACTTGATTTTCTTACCAATTTCATTTTCTACCATAGCTTTGAATAGATTGAGATTTTTCTCTAAGAAAAGTAACCCAACACATTCTAGAATAGTCATCAATGATTAGCATAAAGTATCTATCACCTTGTAAACTTTTAGTTCTAGCTGGACCACATAAATCAATGTGAATTAAGTCAAGATCATTATTTGATTTTTCTAGAATACTTTTAAAAGTAGCTCTAACTTGTTTTCCAAATTCACATTCCTTACATATTGTATTGTGAGGTTTGACAATTTTAGGTAAATCTCTAACTGCCTTAGTAGTACTGATTTTTACCATCCAATAAAAATTTACATGACAGAGTCTCTTATGCCATAGCCAACTTTCATCAATATGTGCAATCAAGCATGTCTTTTCACTATTATTCAAATGAAAGATATTACCTCTAGTTTGATTACTGGTTGCAATTTCCAAACCAATTCTATTCATGATTTTGCATTTTCCATTTTTGAATTGTAACTGAAATCCTTTCTCAACTAATTGTCCAACACTCAAAAGATTATGCTTTAAACCTTCAACATAGTAAACATTGTCAGTATTATTCTTACCATCAAGAGATATTGTACCTTTACCTTTGATCAAACAAGCTTTATCATCTCCAAATCTTACTAGACCTCCATTATATTCCTGAAAAGTCAAGAATTTACTTTTATCACCAGTCATATGATGTGAGCATCCTAAATCAATGATCCATTCATCCTTTACTTCAATTTTAGCTGCCAAGGCCTATTCTACCGGTTGAGTAGTAGGTGTCAGTTAATCTTCTGTTATAGCAACAAAAACCCATCCATTGTCTACCGGATCCTCATCAGAATTGACAGTCACTCCTTCATCAACAAGATAACAAGATTTGTCTTTATTCTTCTTAAATCTGTATCTCTGATATTCAGGGTTAGGCTTGTATGTTCTTCTATCTTCCTCTCTTAGTCTAGCATGTCTATCAGGGCATCTTGAAGCCATATGACTAATCTTATTACAGTTAAAACATTTAAAAGGTGCTTTACCTTCATACTTACTTCCAATTGGACCTTTAGGCATTTTTCTTGCAAATAGTGCTTCAAGTTCTTCAAGTTCTTCATTTTCTCTCCTTCTTTCTTCAAGTTCTCTTGCATAAAAGTCTTTCCAATCAAACTTGTCAAATGATGGTGCAGATGATGTAGATTCTTTAAAAGCTAAATCGGTCTTTATAGTAGCAGCAGGACCAAATTCCTCAATTTCAAAAGCTAAAAGTTTTCCAATCAATGTATCCCTAGTTACTGATGTATTAGGCATTATTCTCAACTCATTTATAGGAGCAACTTTCATTTTATATGCCGGTGGCAATCCTCTTAAAACTTTTGAAATAATTTCATCTTCACTTAAGGTTCCTCAACAACATTTAATACCCAAAACAGATTCATTAACTCTTTCCATATGAGCATAAATCCTTTCATCTTCTTCCATTTTCAGATTTTCATACCTGACCTGGAAGCTTTCAAGTTTTGCAATTTTGACTATGGAATCTCCTTCATTCCATGTTTCCAAATGATCCCAAATAGCTTTAGCTGTAGACCTATTTGATAATCCCATGATTTGCTGATCTATTAATGCACTCAAAAGTGCTTCTCTTGTTTTGCAATCATTTTCCTCATCTTTAGTCAAGTTAGGTGGATTAGGTTGATTCTGAGTAGGAGCAGTATAGCCATTCTTTGTAACATCCTAGATGTCCTTTCTAATGCAATTTAGATGTGTCTCCATTCTAATCTTCCATATGCCATAGTTGGTTCCATCAAGTTTAGGACTATCCTTCCCGAAATAGTTAGTACACATTGGATCTCCTCAAGCTTCTAAACTTTTGCAAAAGAGGACTAGGATCTGATACCAATTGTTAGGTCCTGGAGACAACTGAGAAGGGGTGGGTGTATCAGTTGTCAAATAAATTCAAACCAAAATAGTTTAACCAACTTAATGCTTAATATCGGTAAACCAGTCTTTTATGCCGGTAGACAATTATATAAGTTAATTGCAATACCGGTAAGGATTAATGCATGAAACAAAAAGACAAAGTCATCCACAACACATAACATCAATATTTGTACATGGAAACCCTATAAGGGGAAAAACCACGGTGGGAAACCTTACCCACAATTAGATAATACTACTACACATAGTAAGTGTATACAAATGGGGTCTGCACATGCAGAAAGGCCAAGCACCTAGAGTTCACTGCTCAAACACAAAATAGGAGTCACACTGACTACAATTTGATGGTTAAATCCAATAAGAATGTATTGCTCAAATTAGCATTATTTTATGTTGTATTCAGTACCGGTGTAGTTCTGATTGTCTTTACAAAAACCCTCCTTCAACCTTCAAATGATGTCTACATGTAGAGCTCTTCTTATTCTCGCATATACCTTCACACAATCCTTTTACGCATTCCTCATCCAATCTTACATTTATACCATAACGTAAGACCAATTTTAATAGGTCAGCTCTAAAGGATATTACAATAAAATCAATTTACAATTAAAATAATATCCGATGCAATAACCAATACAACATGTCAGCTTGATGCATTTACAACAATAATAAAGCATCTCCATAGTGTGTCATGCTGATCTGGAAAAGATAAACTTGCTGGTGTATAACCTGGACCTATTTGCCAATAACAACAAATATGCTAATACGAATATGCCAATAAACAAATCTTCAAGATGAAGTGTCCAATCGATGTCTTCGACATAACCAAGTGTTTTCCATGCCATTCCAAGTGTCGGTGAACATTATATCCTGCCGGTGTACCAGATACCAGTGACTTTGCATAAATCACTTGCTTGTCGGTGAATGTTGCTGATTCTCCAAAGTGCTAGAGTTGGTAAGTGTTTAGTAGGTGTTGACATCAATGACAAAACCATACCAAAATACCAACATGTATCCTCAAATTAAAATTAGTCAAAGATTCTTTGAAATGGTAAAGCCTTTTTATGTCAAAATAAATCACACAAGCACAACTTGTTGTTGTGGAGTACATATTGAATTTTCTAACCATTATGATGTTTATCAACACATATGTATAGATTTGCATGCTAACAAGATTTTGCAGGAATGCAACATAAATGGTCCACTGACATCTTCAAGGGAATTCATATCTAGCATCTTATGTTAAATAGTAGATGGTAAACTATATTACAATAAGTTATGCTTGGATGGCACGTGTTCATTGCGGTGGATTGCAACATTTACAAATTTGTCAACATATGGATATTGGAAAAGAAATTGGTAATGAATTAGTGGAATTTGGAAAATATAAGACAGTGGCCTACATGCTAAAAGATGGAAAAGAAGCAAAAAGGTGTGAATTGCTTAGTGAGAAGATTCCAGTGTATCAGTTTATGGGCATCTTTCATGAGAATATAGTGTATGAGTATGTAAGGCATAACCATCAAGCTCGTTGATTGGACTCGCAATTTAAGTTATGCAAGGACACATTTCCACTCCATACAATCATTTCAATTGTTGACTTTACAGAGAAATACACATTACAACTGCAAAACAAGGTGCAATCACAATATTACAACTCCACACAAGTTGCTATATTTGTGCATATAGCATTCATTCATGCACATGATAGTATGGAAGATGATAGGAAGATATTGAGGGAGTATCATTTTTACATCAGTGATGATTGCTCACATTCTATAGAGTTTGTGCAAGGTTGTTTACAGATATTCTATGATGATTTGGCTAGCTGAGGCATATCATTCCGTCAACATATCATATGGTTAGATAATTGTGCATAGCAAATTAAGAACTCTTGGATGTTTTATTGGTTGAGTAGGATGCATAAGTTAACTGCTATTCAGCATATGTGGAATTTCTCTGAGGCTGGGCATGGAAAAGTGGAGCATGATGGTGCAGGAGCATGTATTAAAAGAGCTTTAGCACAAGAAGAGTTAAATTACAAAGAGAATGCAAACTTGAAAGATGCAAAATCAATTGTTCAGTGGTGCAATGGTACAATTGGTCTAGGTAATCAAGGTAAGTCTGTAGTGTGCAGATTTTTTTGGTTGGTAGATGATACTAACATTGTAAAATTTGAAGATTGTTGTACATTGATAGGATCGAGTGAGCTACACTCTTTAAAAATATCTAATGCAGGTTCATGGACTATCCATACGTGACAGATGGCATGCTATTGTTATTCATGTAGAGATGGTGCCTATAATGAGTGTGAGTCAAAGGAGTGGGTGGACGAGTGGTGTATGAGGCCTCTAATCCCACTTGAGACATATCGACCTCCGAGTGTATTACAAGTCACACAGATGGAAGCATCAATTGAGTTTGACCATGTGTCAGATTTAATCCAACCAGGTAAATTATCCACATGTAAATTTTTGTACTTTAATATTTTACCTTAGTTGTTTGCTAAATTCTTCTCACTTTATCATTGCAAGGCATGTTTATGTAGTTATTGTAGCTGAAGACAATGAAGAAGGAACAAATTATTACCTGTGTCTTTATGTGGATGCAAAAAAGAAATTGGATGGCCCTGTGGTAGATGGAGAAAATATTGAGTACCCCACAGGATCAGTAGTTGTTACTGGTATATGTCTTAGAAGGTACCCAGTGAAGAAGTCTAACTTGTGGTTGTTCAAGGACTTCGAGACAGATAGGAAGATTCTTCATTATTCTAACCTTGTTGTAGCTTCAAATGTTCATTTGATAAAATATGGGGGTAGACCACTAAACAAGAACCTATGGAAGGTTTGTGAGTCTGACCATGAGGCCATACTAAAAATGATAAAGAGTAGAGAAGATCCAGGAGGTTCATTGTATTAAATGTCAATGCAAACAATTGTAGTATCAATCATATTTGGATATATGTACATGACTTGTATTTTTCGACTACTCGAGGCATTGTAATATAATTTTTTTTGTTTTTGTCTTATTTTGTGTGATTTTATGTAAATAATATCATTTTTGACCATTAGAGATCACATGGGATCATTTTGTGAAGTTTTAGGCTAATATGGTAAAAGATGTAAAAATTGCTCATTTGTTGTCAATCACTAAAAGTGTGAAAAATTATCAAAATTTGACATCATTTTTCTTGATGTTAGTGAAACATAAGAATGATTCATCTAATCCTATGGGTTTTTCAGATGGCACTCTCAAAAATCCTCTCTCAGTTTAGGTAGACTCGGATCCAATTGCTTGTGGTGAAACTTTCTCGGTTGCGACAAAAAGCATCACATGAGTTCAATGAAAAGTTACACAATGCCTCATCTTTCAATCCATTTGTCGCGGCACCAAATCATCACCATGTACGTGTCTGAGTGGCCAATTTTACACTAGGAATGCCTTCGTTCCTCTATCAAACTCACCCAATTGATGTGGGCCACACCCTAGAAGCAAAATCCCTAAAGTGCTCAAAGTGTAAAAATTTGTCAAAATTCAGCATCGTGTTTCTCGATCTTGGTGACACATAAGAATGAGTTGTCTGATCCTACAAGGTCATATTATGGCACTCTAAAAAATCCTCTCTCAATTTAAGTAGACTTGGATCCAATTTCTTGTGGCGACACTTTCTCGGTTGTGACAACAAGTGTCAGATGAGTTCAATGAAAAGTTGCACAATGCCCCATCTTTCAATTCGCTCGTTGTGACACTGAACTATCAGCTTGTACGCGTCGAGGTGGTTGGGTTTATGCTAGGCATGCCTTTTTTTTTCTCTCCAACTCATCTAATCGATGCGGGCCACACTCTAGCAACGAAATCGCTTAAGTGCTCAAGTTGCTCAAAGTTGTCAATATTCGGCATCGCGTTTCTTGGAGCCCGTCAATCATAAGAACGAGTTGTCTGATCCTACAGGGTTGTGTTTGTTAGGACCCAGAGGCAACTAAGAGGGGGGGTGAATCAGTTGTCTAATAATTTCAACCCAAATACATCTTAATTAAACTTGATACATAATACCGGTAAACAAAACTTAATATCGATTGACAGTTTAACAGTTAATAATAGTACTGGTAAAGTTTAATACATGAAATAGAAAGACAAATAACATCCATAACACATAACACAAATATTTGTACGTGGAAACCCTATAAGGGGAAAAACCATAGTGGGAAACCTTACCCACAATCAGATGATACTACTACATATAGTATGTGTGTACAAATGGGGTCTGCACATGCAGAAAGGCCAACTGCCTAGAGCTCACTGCTCAATCACAAGATGGGAGTCACTGACTACAATTGGATGGTTAGATCCAATGATAATGTACTCCTCAAAATAGCATCTTCATATGTTGGATTCAGTATTGGTTAAGCTCTGATTGCCTTCTTCAAACCTTCCTTGAATCTTTAAATAATGTCTACGTGTATAGCTCTGCTTATATTCACATATACCTTATTACAATCCTCTACCATACTTCTTACATTCCCATTATCAATCTCACAAATGAGATCTTACATATATACCAAAACCTAAGACCAAATGTGTAGGTCGGCTCACTATGAATATTACATTTAAATCAAATAAAAATGAATCAATAAGCGATGCATCATGTCAGCTCAATGCATTTACAATAATAACCAAACAATAAACCATCTCCATGACATGTCGTGCTGATCTGGAATAGATAACGCATGCCAGTCCATAACCTAGACCAATTTGCCGGTAACAACAAACATGCCAACTCGATTAGACCAATAACCAAATCACCAAAACCAAGTGTCCAAACAATATCTTCGACATAACCAAGTAAATTCCAGATGATAATAGATCATCCTTAGTGCTTGTGAATAATATAACCTGTCAGTTAACTAGCTACCGTTGACTGTGCACAAGTCACTGAACTTTCCGGTGAACATAACCAATGATCTCCAAATGAGAAGTGTTGATAAGTATGACAAGTGTTGACAAGTGTTGACATCAATGACAAACCCAATGCAACACATCCATAATAGCAACAATCTCCCCCTTTGGCATTAATGGCAACACAAAATGAAAAAACATCTAAGTGCCAAAGTCAGAATGCCAAAAACCAAAAACCAACAATCCCCAAAGAGATCATTTACCTGAAATCAAAATACAGATACAGAGAGTAACAATCTCTCCCCAAATGAATAATCTCTCCCCAAAGAATAAAGTGTTTTTCCATAGATATCTCTCCCCCTTTGACATCAAATGCCAAAGCAACACAAATACCAGATACAATCAGTTCATAGAACTAATTATAAATACCAATTGTCATTACCAACTACTCCCCCTGAGAAGCAGCTCTCCTCCATCAAAGCCGAAAAAAAGTTTTTCTATTAATTTATGTCGGTCTGATGCCAGTCTCCATCTGTCTAAGTGGTGCAGCAGCACCTAAGAGATCAACAAACCAAATGAATCCAATGAAGATAATAAAGACATTAGGAGATGAGAGGATGATGAACAAGATCAATTATTCCATATTAAAGCCTATTATGGCTTTTGGCAATTCAAAATGTATCAAGTTGGATAAAATTGTCAAAGTTGCAAATTTGTCCTAAAGGACCCAAAATTTGAATGTAATAGGGTTAGATGAGTTTTGATGTTTTGAATAAATGTAATAAGGCCTAAAAGGTCCAAAAATATCAATTAGGAGTGTCAAGTTATTGCTAAGATGAATCATGTAATATTTGAATTTCAAAATGCAATGGCTTGTTAGTAAAATGGTGGGAATTAGTTTTTAGGGAGTTTTAACCCAAACTAATCCTCAAAACCAACTGGAAATGGTTGGGGAAGTTATTAGAAGGCTATATAAACCTTTTTCAATGCCTTGTATGGACATGGGAACCTGTGTACAGATGGGAGCAACAAAAAGGCAATAAAATTCATATTTTCAAGCAATTTTAAGGAGTTTTTGGTATCATTTTGTTCATTCTTTGATTGAAAATGTCATTGTGATTCATTGAAGGACATATTTACATATTATTTGCCTTTATTTAATGCTTGGTTGAGGGTCTTGTATCAAACTCCATTAATTTGCTGACTGCCCTAACAATTTGTGAGGTTTTCTTTCAAGTTTTGATAGGATTAACATGAAAATCATCATTCCATGAGTGTTTCAGGCCTAATACTCATGGAATGATCTGTTTCTAACATGTATCAATAGTTTTGACATGAATACCTGCAGAAAATGAATGATTTGTAGGTGATCACCATGAGAAGTTGCAAGATTTTATGAGGAAGTTGGTGGCTAAGGAGTAGCAGCAGGAGATCCGTCCATTGGAGGTGGTATTTTTATGATTGCTATAGTTTTATTATGCCAATGAAAAGGTGAATCAATCATCAATTGGTCAGAGAAGTGATTGGAGTGTGGATTTTGGTAAAATCTCACTTTTTGAGGCTTGATTGGTGCTACGTTGGGGTTTGAGTATAAGGGAGAGTTTTAGATTGAAAGTAATTGCATATTTTGGAGTTTTGAACCATTTTATAGGACTGTTGAAAGTTTGGGAGTCAGGGAGAACAAATAAAGTATACTTCCTTTGTAAAAGTTGCATTTTTGGGGTCTAAAACAGAGGTACAGTCAAAAGGCAGCATATATACTCCAAAGTAACCTATACTAAGTTTCTAATATGTTAAACTAAAACCAAATGGGTATCTGAAAAACTAATTTACTTGTCTAATGTTTTGGAAAAAGTTGGAGTTATGATCAAAAAAATCTCCAAAATAGGGCTAGTGGAGGGGCAACTAGGCCTAGAAGCCTAAACTTGAGTTTTGTTGTTAAAACACACATTTGAATCATAAAACCAGTTGAATCCTTTTATTTCTAGAATAACCAAACACCTTGATCCATTGGAGTTAGTGGGGTCAGTGTTTGATAGGTTTTGACACCTTTTAGCCTCTTGTGTGCTTGTAAGCATAGTGGGGATTGAAGTCTTCAAACCTTGTATTTTCCATATAACTATAAAAGTTTGAATCCTTGTGAAACCCCCACCACCTTCTGCATCAAGTGGTATCAGAGCATCAGAAGATTCCTTTGGGAAAGGTTGACAAAGAAGTTTTGGGATCCTTGATAACTTGAAACCTTAGTAAGCCCTTGGAGTGAATTATCCTTTGAGGGAGCCCTAAGTAGATTCTTGTATCAAAGATACCAAGAGGAGAGATGTCTGAGGGAGAAGAAGATTTCCCTTCAAAGGTAACCAATGCAGAACTTGCTAAGATGGTGAGAGAGCAAATGGCAGAAAATAAGAAGATAAAAGAAGCCCTAGAGAAAGAAAGGAGGGAGAAACAAATCATGATGGAGAGAATACTTGCATTAGAAAGAAGGCATGAGAATAGAAATGAGAATGAGGATGATGAAGATATTCCACAATGGGAAGAACCAATTGATCCTGAGGTTAAGAGAACTGCTGAGATTGTGAAAGCAATAAAGAGAGGAGATTCAAGAGCAAGAGTAGATGTACCTGTGTATGGAGGAAAGATGGATGATGAGGAGTTGATAGATTGGTTTGGTGCAATGGAGAATTTCTTTGAGTGTGAAGATACTGAAGAGGGACAAAAGGTGAAAGTGGAAAAGTCCAGGTTGAAAGGACATGCTTTGTTATGGTGGGAGAATGTTCAGGCAGAGAGATGGAAGAATGGGAAGCCCAAGATCACAGCTTGGTACACCATGATGGAGAAGATGAAGGAAAAATTTTTACCAAACGACTATAGGGTGCAGTTGTATAAGAGGTTGCAGGGTCTGAAGCAAAAGGACTTGGATGTGCAGCAATATACTGAGGAGTTCCATAAGTTGGATATAAGAGTGGGACATGAGGAAGATGTTGAGGAGAAGATTGCAAGGTATATGGGGGGACTTAGATTCAATATTCAAGATGAACTTAGTCTTGCTACCCCTAGGTCAGTTGAAGAATGCTATAAGTTCACCATGAAGGCTGAGGAAAAGATAAAAAGGAGACATGAGAGGCAAGGAAGCACAAGAGGAGGATCATCTATGAGAGGAAGAGGTGGAAAAACAAATTTTGAGGTTCAGAGCAGCCATGACAAAAACAAAGATAGAATGTTTACACAAGAGACCAGAGGAGGCTATAGAGGTGGAAGATTTGGAGGACAAGGAAGAGGTAGTGGAGTTTTCACAGGGAGATGCTTTCAATGTAATGAAGTGGTTCACCAATCCTATAGGTGTCCTAAGTTGATGGAAGACAAAGGCAAGGATAGAAGGATAAATTTGGTACAAGAAGAACCAAAGCAAGAGGAACCTCCACACTACTTTGCATTACCAGAAGAAGGAGAATGTTTGTTTATGAGGGGACAACCATTACAACAAGTTGGCATTTTCAGAACCAATTGCTTGATCCAAGGCAAGGTATGCAAGGTAATAGTTGATTCAGGAGCTCATCATAATTTGGTTTCATATGAAGTTGTTCATAAGTTGCATTTACAAATTTTTCCACATCCTAATCCATACCATGCAACATGGGTAAGTGAAAATCAGAGTATGCTTGTTAAGGATCAGGTTTTGATTAAGTTTTCCATTGGAGGATACCATGATAGCATTTTGTGTGATGTTATGAATATGAGTTGTTCTCATTTGATTTTGGGTAGAACATGGCAGCATTCTAGGAGGGTTATACATGATGGATTTACAAATACTTACTTAGTTCATCAAGGAAGTAAGAAATACAAATTGTGTCCATTGATTAAGGGACAAGGGGAATCAATTGTAATGTGTTTTGGGGATGAATTTCAGTATGATACTGGTTGGTTTAGAGATGAAAAAATGCAGGGCAGCAAGGGGTAGATTTGTCCAAAAAATCAGAATGTTATGGGCTTATCTAGTGTGCAAATTGAGAGTATTGAATGTCCTATTGAAAGGGGTATTAGGGGTACTGATGATTTCAGGTTTGGCAGGCAGAAGAATGAAGTTTTTGGCAGGGTACAAGAACACACAACAAAAGTGCAGCAGACAGTTTCACAACTACATAATGTTGGATTTGGTACTAATAATTTCTATGATGTAAGTACAGGTGCAGGACAACAAAAGTACATGATTGAAGGATCTGATTTTTATGTTTCCACTCCACATATGATGTCACATTTGCAGGTTGAAGGTGATTTTTCCATGGCAAACTCTTGGGGCAACAGTTTTCTTGTTGGTGGGGAGTATGGTGCAGCAGCACCTAAGAGATCAACAAACCAAATGAAGCCAATGAAGATAATGGAGACATTAGGAGATGAGAGGATGATGAAAAAGATCAATTATTCCATATTAAAGCCTATTGTGGCTTTTGGCAATTCAAAATGTATCAAGTTGGATAAAATTGTCAAAGTTGCAAATTTGTCCTAAAGGACCCAAAATTTGAATGTAATAGGGTTAGATGAGTTTTGATGTTTTGAATAAATGTAATAAGGCCTAAAAGGTCCAAAAATGTCAATTAGGAGTGTCAAGTTATTGCTAAGATGAATCATGTAATATTTGAATTTCAAAATGCAATGGCTTGTTAGTAAAATGGTGGGAATTAGTTTTTAGGGAGTTTTAACCCAAACTAATCCTCAAAACCAATTGGAAATGGTTGGGGAAGTTATTATAAGGCTATATAAACCTTTTTCAATTCATTGTATGGACATGGGAACCTGTGTACAGACGGGAGCAGCAAAAAGGCAATAAAATTCATATTTTCAAGCAATTTTAAGGAGTTTTTGGTATCATTTTGTTCATTCTTTGATTGAAAATGTCATTGTGATTCATTGAAGGACATATTTACATATTGTTTGCCTTTATTTAATGCTTGGTTGAGGATCTTGTATCAAACTCCATTAATTTGCTGACTGCCCTAACAATTTGTGAGGTTTTCTTTCAAGTTTTGATAGGATTAACATGAAAATCATCATTCCATGAGTGTTTCAGGCCTAATACTCATGGAATGATCTGTTTCTAGCATGTATCAATAGTTTTGACATGAATACCTGCAGAAAATGAATGATTTGTAGGTGATCACCATGAGAAGTTGCAAGATTTTATGAGGAAGTTGGTGGCTAAGGAGTAGCAGCAGGAGATCCGTCCATTGGAGGTGGTATTTTTATGATTGCTGTAGTTTTATTATGCCAATGAAAAGGTGAATCAATCATCAATTGGTCAGAGAAGTGATTGGAGTGTGGATTTTGGTAAAATCTCACTTTTTGAGGCTTGATTGGTGCTACGTTGGGGTTTGAGTATAAGGGAGAGTTTTAGATTGAAATTAATTGCATATTTTGGAGTTTTGAACCATTTTATAGGACTGTGGAAAGTTTTGGAGTCAGGGAGAACAAATAAAGTATACTTCCTTTGTAAAAGTTGCATTTTTGGGGTCTAAAACAGAGGTACAGTCAAAAGGCAGCATATATACTCCAAAGTAACCTATACTAAGTTTCTGATATGTTAAACTAAAGCCCAATGGGTATCTGAAAAACTAATTTACTTGTCTAATGTTTTGGAAAAAGTTGGAGTTATGATCAAAAAAACTTCCAAAATAGGGCTAGTGGAGGGGCAACTAGGCCTAGAAGCCTAAACTTGAGTTTTGCTGTTAAAACACACATTTGAATCATAAAACCAATTGAATCCTTTTATTTCTAGAATAACCAAACACCTTGATCCATTGGAGTTAGTGGGGTCAATGTTTGATAGGTTTTGACACCTTTTAGCCTCTTGTGTGCTTGTAAGCATAGTGGGGATTGAAGTCTTCAAACCTTGTATTTTCCATATAACTATAAAAGTTTGAATCCTTGTGAAACCCCCACCACCTTCTATTAATTTATGTTGGTCTGATGCCAGTCTCCATCTGTCTAAGTCTCTACCGGTGAGGGTATTACCCCAAGCTGCTCTCTGAGATATTCAAAAGTTTCCTTAGGCAAAGGCTTAGTAAAGATATCTGCAATATGCTCTTTAATATTCACATAAACCAATTTCACTTCCTTTGCTTCAACATTCTCTTTTAGAAAATTGAATTTGATAGAAACATGTTTAGTTTTAAAGTGAAATACCAGATTCTTGGATATATCAATTGCTGCCATATTATCACAGTAAATGATTATAGGTTATTTGCATTTTACCTTTATGTCCTTCAACATTTGCTTAATCGATAATACCTGAGTACAATTAGTTATTGTTGCAACATATTCTGATTCTACTGTTGACAATGATGTACAACTTTGTTTCTTGCTCAACCATGAAATACATTTGCTACCAAGAAAGAATGCTCCACCGATGGTGCTCTTTCTGTCATCTACATCTCCTACCCAATTAGCATCTATGTATGCACATAAATCAAAATTTTCATCTTTAGGATACCATAAACCAAGATTTATTGTCCATTGTAGATACCGGAAAATCTTTTTCATTGCTGATTCATGATTTTCTTTAGGATTACTCTGAAATCTTGAAACAATACATACTACATTCATAATATCAGGTCTTGTTTGTGTCATATATAGTAAACCTCCAATCATAGATTTGTACCTGTAGCATCGTAAATTGTACACACTTGCTAGGGTGGTACAATTTCACACCTAGTTTAGCACCCGCCTTGGTGCATTTTGCATCTTGCATTGCATTTCCCCTTTAGCACTTAATTAATTAAATTAATTAGGTCTAAGGTTCTATTTCATCATCTCCCACATCATAAAGTTGGGCCCTTTCATTAAAGTGTGCCCTTTTCATTTTATTCCTCCTATACATCATTTAATCAAAAACCCTAATTAGGTCCTATTTCGAACTTGGGGGCTTGATTTCGGGGGTCAAAACATCTCGAAATCACCTGTAACTTCGGGATTCTCTCTAAAATCATCATATCCGACGGCCCTGAAAATTTGGTGAAAAGTTGTCAGGACCATGGCGCCCGGTGCACATGGTCCTGGACATTTTTCCCAAAATTTTGGGAGCACGATCCAATCATAAAATAAAGCTTAACCCCAAGAAATTGGCGGGATAATCAATCTCTAGGTCGGCCAAAAGACGAAATTACGACCTAGGGTTTCCTACTTAAGAGCTCTCTTTCTTCATTTGAAAGGGAGGGGATTTTTGGCTTTCAAGGACCTTCTATGTAGCGAAAGAGAAGATCTTTGAAGACTTCAACAACATCCAACATCTTTCTATCAAGCATTTATCAATTTCATTCATCCATTTAGGGCTTGGAAGACATTGAAGAACAATAGGAGATTACCGACTGAAGATTGGCTTGTACTCCTCCCTTGAGGGTTGGGTATGATTTCATGTTGTTTTCATGTCTTTGCATAAGCTTCAATATATCCTTTATTCATGCTTTAGATCACTTTGCATCTTGATTTAGAGCATTTACATTATCATTTACAAGCAATTAGGGTTTACTTTCTAGGTTGCTCTAGTTTGCTTTCTTGCATTTAAGGACCTTGCACACACACTAGGTCTGCACACACAATACATTTTACAATACAACTTGGCTATTCGTGGAGGTGGAAATCACCAAAGCGGAGGTTTGACTAAGGCAAAACCCTATATAGCCGCCCAAACACCTTTTCAGATATAAGTGCAAGTTTCGAAATTCGGATGACGTCGCAAGTTGCAGATCCAGAAGAAGCAGACGGAGACAGACCTTCCCACCAAATTTCAGAGCAAAAGACCAGGACAGGGGCGTGGGGCACCCTGGTCCTGCCAGGACAGGGGCGTTGGGTGCCCTGGTCCCTGGGACAGGGGCGCTGGGCGCCCTGGTCCTTCTGACAGACAGCATTTTTAGCATTTTTGACAGCTTTTCTAGAGTGCAAAAATAGCAGTTTTCGGAGCAGTTTTAGGGGCAGAATCAGGACAGTGGCGCCCGCGCCCCCGTCCCGAACATTTTCAGTCAAATTTTAACTTTGGGTACGCATTTGCATTCTTGTCTTGTCCTTGTGTTTACAGCTTTCCATTATTTAAGTTCAATTCTGCAAATCTTGTTATTAGTTCATACTTGCACTTTGGGGTTTGGGATTGAACTTGCATCATTTTATCTTTCAATTACAACAAAGGAATAGAAATCCTAATAGGTAGCCCATGGCTCTCTCTTCCACAAAAAGAAGTAGCCAATTGTGTGATACCTCTAGGCTCTTTCGTATTCCACAAATGTGTGATTGAAAGTGAGATTAGGGCATGTTTGCTTAGTGTCACTTTTTCTCCCACACATTTTGGTGAACCCGACGTGAATTCCAATCTTCTCTAATTCTGATTTATGTTTTCAAATTTGAGTGTTTATGCTATTTACAAGTTTTAATTTCTTGCAAGATTCAAAAAATTTAGAGGAAATTTTTGCTAAAACCCTAATTTTTCAATTCAAAGTTGAACTTGTGGATAGCTTAATTTGGATCAATAATTTCAAATCTGATTTAGGAACTCATTTGAATCATAAATTTCATTTTCTACATCTACATTCTAAGTGCTTGCATTGGTTAAAATTAAACATTTCCTTCTATTTTGCATGTGTTATCATTTGAAAGAGGAAAATTGTTGTCATGATGCATTCATTTCATAGATGTGATAATGGGTTAGCTTCCCTTGTTTCAATTTTTCCTTCTTCTAAAGAACCTCCCCCCATCTATAACAACATTTTAGTGCCTAAAAGAGTTGCTATCAATCCCTTTGAGACTCTCCCATGTTCTAAGGATGAAGACTTGAAGAGTGATCTTGACAATTCTCCTAAAATGTGCCCTTCCTATTTAGCTATCCTAGAGGAAGAGAATGATATCATAAACACCTTTCTTAATGTTACTTCACCTTCCCTACATGATGCCTCTCTAAGTGAAAAGGTATTGATGGACATTGGCTTATTTTCTCCTAAAGGTGGTCCTTCCAATGGGGGCATGTTAGTGCAACAAGAGGTTATGAACACTTCTTTCAAAGATCTCCTTCCTAAGCATGAATCTTTGGAGAAGTCTATTCATGTTCCTCCTAAAAAACACTCCCTTCATGAGGATCCTTTTGTGCAAGAAGATGACATTATCCCTACATTTCCTATTGATTGCATTTCCTTTTCCAACAAGATTCCCACTAGAGATGATGAATTAATGGTAAATGCTTACCCTTCTCCTAAAGTTTGTCTTACCCATAAGCATCCCTTAGAGAAAGAAGATGAAATAATAAGCATTTTCCTTAATTCTCTCTCCCCTAAAGATCATATTGAACATATTTTGAGGAAAGAGGATGAGTTTAACACATCTATTGATGCTCTCCCTCCTAAGGATGAGGAATTAATAAACAATGTTATCTCCTCTCCCGAAATTGACAATACTTCAAACATTCCTTTCAACAACCTCACTATTTGGGATGAACCATTAGAAGAAGGTATAGATTATTCTCTACCCCTAGCCAAATGGGATGAAATCAAGATTGGAAACTCCCTTGATAGTTTTTCCCCTTCCTTGAATCTCAATTATTCTCCCTTTCCTCAACTTGGTTCTACTCATAAGGAAACCCTAGTTCAAAGCAAGATGGTTAACATCTCTTTCAAAGATCTCTCTCTCAAAAGTGAGACTTTAGAGAGTAATGTTGATCCTTCTCCTAGAGAGTTTCCCCATGTAGATCCTTTGATGATAGAGGATGATATGACCTTTCCTAGTATTACTCTGCCTACTAGAACATCAATGCCTACCCCTTGTGTCTCTCCTAAAATTGATTTAATCCATGATAAGATTTTAGTGCAAGAGAAGACTATCAACAATTCTTCCAACGCTTTTGTTCATTCCTCTAAACCATCCTCAATCAATTTGATACATGTGAATGAAACACCTAACAAACCTCTTTTCACTGTCCAAGGTGCTTGTCCTTCTCAAAATTCTCAACCTTTAAATAAGCCTATCTTAGTGGTTCAAGGTGGTTATGCTAATGATTCTTTTTGCACTCCTAAGAAACCTATTATTACTGTGCAAGGAGGTTATCCTTCTAAGAGCCCTTATGAGTATGCTAAGCAACTAACTAGAGAGAGTTATCATGCAATTGCCCATACCTATAACACAAGAAATAATAGGCAACCTAATCCTCCTCCAGTTATCCCAACTTCACTTCCTCCTTCTCAACCTATTCTTCCTCAAGCTCCTCGTATTTCACAAGTTCTTTGTAAGGAATATGATCTCATAGAACAACTTAAAGCTACCCCTGCTAAGATATCCCTTTGGGATTTGATCCAAACTTCTTCCGCTCATCATGGAATGTTACAAGATGCCTTGAAAGATTTGAATGTTCCTCCACCTAATACATCTAGTAATATAGTGTCTTTGGTTAACTCTGTGATGAATCCTAAAGCTCAAATTGTGTTCACCCAAGATGAGTTGCCTACTAGTGAAATTCAACAACAATTTGATCCCTTGATGATTGTGGTTATCATAAATGACACTGCTATAAGACGAACATTGGTAGATAATGGCTCTGGCCTTAATGTGTGTAGCATCAATCTATTGCATAAGATGAATGTGGATACATCCCTTATTGAGCCTGACTCTCATCCCATTCGAGGCTTTGATAATGTGGCTAAGTCTTCATTAGCTATTATCACCTTACCCATCATAGTGGGACCTGTTACTTTGCCTACTCCTATCCATGTTATGTCAAGAAATCTAACATACAACTTGTTATTAGGGAGACCTTGGATTCACAGTATGCAAGCTGTCCCCTCTACATTGCATAGACAAGTTAAATTCATTTATAACAATAAGACATATACCTTGATAGGTGACACTAATCTCCAAGCTTGTTTGCAAACATCTACTTCCAAAGGGAGTTCTTCTAAGCCTTCCTCTTCTAGTGATGACTCGTTAAACAAGATACCTATGGATGAATCATCACCCTCTAATAATCAAAATTCTTTGGATAAGTCTGAAGCTCCTGAAGAAGATCCTTCTCAACTTGAGTCTACACATGAAAAGGCTTTTGATCTTGAGAAGGTTCTCGCAGAAGACGATTGGGGATCTCTTGATTTTAATCCCACCTTTGTAGGTGAGTATAGGGTTCCTACTAGAGATCTTAAAGGTAAAAAGAAGGAAGAAACTAGAG
This sequence comes from Cryptomeria japonica, assembly GCF_030272615.1. Lineage (NCBI taxonomy): Eukaryota > Viridiplantae > Streptophyta > Pinopsida > Cupressales > Cupressaceae > Cryptomeria > Cryptomeria japonica. Next base: position 604,811,968 of record NC_081412.1, on the reverse strand, counting down.
ATCAATCAGTCTTACTTGAACCTATGAGCAATAATTTTGTGGCCGCTTCTCAAACTTCTTCTCCTCACACTTCTAATTCTGAAGAGTTTGATTCTTTGTCTTATGAAAAACCGCCTTCTCTTTCTGAAATGGCTGATCGTTATGGTCGTGGTTTTCGCATTTTTGCTAAGCATGGGTATCATGGAAATGGTTGTGGTGCTCATGAACAAGGGATAAAAGTTCCTCTAGAGACTAATTTTCACAATTATGCCTTTGGACTCGACTATAATCCTTGCAAATGTACCAAAGCATCTAAAAGACCATCTCTCAATGTGAATGCTATATTTAGTAGTGATGATGATCTCACTTCAACTAAATCATCTTCTACTTCTATCAACTCTCATTCCCCTCATAAGGAAATCTTGGCAATGAACAAATCTCTTTATGAATCCCCTCAAATTTCTAAATCCACTTATGAATCTTTATCTCCTATTCATCATAAAGTCCTTTCCTCTAGGGATAAGGCTCTAATAAATTACACTCATTCCTCTTCTAAGATTTCATGTGACTTTTCTTCTTCAATTTTTATCATTTTATACATGTTTTTGATCTCACTTATAGTTGAGCATTTAACATGTCATATTCAAATACCTTATTCAATCTATCATGTCTTTAAATAACATTAATGGCTATTATGTTGCTCATCATTATGTGACATTGGTAGCTCATTTACTGGGGGCTCATTGTCATTCATGATGGTACAATTTCAAGTGCAATCATATTTTTGAAGCAACATAATAGCCTCATTTTCTTGTTCCTATGGGGACAAGAGTGATTTCATACATCTCTTCTTTTTCTTATGTTTAAATCTCTCCCTAGAAGATTGTGTAAGTCCTTCTCATTGAGGCAATGATCTTTTCTTATTTTTATCTAAGGATCCACTTTTTTCCTATTTCGTGGATGGTGTGGAATTTATTACTTGATGTTATTCCTTGTACGCATTTGTTGTTGTTTGTTCAAGGGGTGTAAGTCCTTGACTACAACCTCTTTTGCACTTGGTAAAATACATCCATAACGAATTCACTCTCTTAATTGGGTTAAAAAGAGCATCATCCTTCATTAAGAATCACTTTCACCTCGCAAAAGAAGGAAGTATTGCATTCTTATTCTCTTCTTTGTCTTATTCTAGAAGATGTTATATTTGTCTAAGATAATTCCTCTCGGGGATAGGTGTCTTTTGTACAAAGATCTCTTCTCCTCTAAGGATCTCCTTTACACATACTACAAGATATCCCTTTTCAACTATCTTATCCTTGCTTAAAGAGTGCAAAGCTCTCTTGCTTGGATCTATGACATTGTTGCATTTTTGGGGTATCTTCTTTTGTGATGAAGGTAGGTATCCTTGTTCTACTTTGCTTATGACATAAACATTACACTTTTTGAGCAATGGGTCATTCTCGAAACCAGAGCACAGACTCTTAGAGTGAGATGTCTCCATTTTTCTTGTATGCAAGGTGATTATTCTCGGAACCAGGGCACGGACTCTTAGAGCAAGATGTCACGCTTTTGTACTATACATATACAGGTTGTAGCATACTCGGGCATAGACTCCTATGAGGTGCTTCTAACCTCCCTTACACACACATGCATGAGGTTGAGTGGAACTAGCGGCATAAGGCTAGACTTTCTCACTCTCCTCCCTTACATGGATCACCTAGACAGACTCTGGGGGCTAGTTTTCCATGTCCTTTTTCCCATGGATCACCTAGACAAGATCTAGGGGCAAGAAGTCCATGTTTACATCCTTCATCTTGTGTTAGAGAACTCTCAAATCCTCACACTCTTTGTTGTGTTGGAATCGAGGTTTAGTCCTCTTTCTTACCAAATGATTCTCCATTAGTTTTTGATCTCATATCAAATCTTCTTGTGAGCATTTGTCATCAATTCTCTTTAACAATTCGAAGTGGTAAACATGATACCCTGTTTCAACTCACTAAAATTAGCAAGCCGAAACAGGGGGGGGCATATAGCTACCCTCGAATTTTCATCACCTTCCTTAGTAAGCATTAGGTGATTTTGTGATCTAACATGTGTGTTTTGTAGGGTGCGGTTCCTAACTGTGTACTGCAGATACCGCTGGGGGCTTCGTTCGACAGACTTATGGATATATCCTTTTTCAAATAATGTTTACTTTTCTGTACTTTAGCTTGCATATGCACGTAGTGTTCATATGACCGCTAAAGTGGGGGCTAAATGTAGCGTCGTAAATTGTACGCACTTGCTAGGGTGGTACAATTTCACACCTAGTTTAGCACCCGCCTTGGTGCATTTTGCATCTTGCATTGCATTTCCCCTTTAGCACTTAATTAATTAAATTAATTAGGTCTAAGGTTCTATTTCATCATCTCCCACATCATAAAGTTGGGCCCTTTCATTAAAGTGTGCCCTTTTCATTTTATTCCTCCTATACATCATTTAATCAAAAACCCTAATTAGGTCCTATTTCGAACTTGGGGGCTTGATTTCGGGGGTCAAAACATCTCGAAATCACCTGTAACTTCGGGATTCTCTCTAAAATCATCATATCCGACGGCCCTGAAAATTTGGTGAAAGTTGCTGGGACCATGGCGCCAGGTGCACATGGTCCCGGACATTTTTCCCGAAATTTTGGGAGCACGATCCAATCATAAAATAAAGCTTAACCCCAAGAAATTGGCGGGATAATCAATCTCTAGGTCGGCCAAAAGATGAAATTACGACCTAGGGTTTCCTACTTAAGAGCTCTCTTTCTTCATTTGAAAGGGAGGGGATTTTTGGCTTTCAAGGACCTTCTATGCAGCGAAAGAGAAGATCTTTGAAGACTTCAACAACATCCAACATCTTTCTATCAAGCATTTATCAATTTCATTCATCCATTTAGGGCTTGGAAGACATTGAAGAACAATAGGAGATTACCGACTGAAGATTGGCTTGTACTCCTCCCTTGAGGGTTGGGTATGATTTCATGTTGTTTTCATGTCTTTGCATAAGCTTCAATATATCCTTTATTCATGCTTTAGATCACTTTGCATCTTGATTTAGAGCATTTACATTATCATTTACAAGCAATTAGGGTTTACTTTCTAGGTTGCTCTAGTTTGCTTTCTTGCATTTAAGGACCTTGCACACACACTAGGTCTGCACACACAATACATTTTACAATACAACTTGGCTATTCATGGAGGTGGAAATCACCGAAGCGGGGGTTTGACTAAGGCAAAACCCTATATAGCCGCCCAAACACCTTTTCAGATATAAGTGCAGGTTTTGGAATTCGGACGACGTCGCAAGTTGCAGATCCGAAAGAAGCAGACGGAGACAGACCTTCCCACCAAATTTCAGAGAAAAAGACCAGGACAGGGGCGCTGGGCGCCCTGGTCCCTGGGACAGGGGCGCTGGGTGCCCTGGTTCTCCTGACAGACAGCATTTTCAGCATTTTTGACAGCTTTTCCAGAGTGCAAAAACAACAGTTTTTGGAGCAGTTTCAGGGGCAGAATCAGGACAGTGGTGCCCGCGCCCCCGTCCCAAACATTTTCAGTCAGATTTTAACTCCGGGTACACATTTGCATTCTTGTCTTGTCCTTGTGTTTATAACTTTCCATTATTTAAGTTCAATTCTGCAAATCTTGTTATTAGTTCATACTTGCACTTTGGGGTTTGGGATTGAACTTGCATCATTTTATCTTTCAATTACAACAAAGGAATAGAAATCCTAATAGGTAGCCCGTGGCTCTCTCTTCCACAAAAAGAAGTAGCCAATTGTGTGATACCTCTAGGCTCTTTCGTATTCCACAAATGTGTGATTGAAAGTGAGATTAGGGCATGTTTGCTTAGTGTCACTTTTTCTCCCACACAGTACCTTGTCGGATTAATAGGTTTGGATTCATCTTTCAATGATAGTTTATCAGTTGTAGTCATGAGAGTACTTACCAGTTTAGAATTTTTCATACCAAATTTCTTTAGTAATTCCTTCAAGTACTTTGTTTGACATATGAATATACCTTTATTAGTCCGTAAAATCTGCAATCCTAAAAAGAATTTTATCTCCCCAATCATAGACATTTCAAATTCTTCTTACATCTTATTAGAAAAGTCTTTACACAAACCATCTTGTCCTCCAAAAATGATATCATCAACAAAAACTTCAATAACCAAGATGTCTTCATTAGTCACTTTGAAATATAAGTTGTTGTCAACATTACCTTTAGTGTAGCCAAGCTTCAAAATATATTTGTCCAATCTAGCATACCAAGCTCTAGGAGCTTGCTTCAATCCATATAAAGCTTTCCTTAACCTGCAAACCCTATCTTTGTCATCTGTCAAACAAAATCCATCAGGCTGCTCAATGTAAAATTCCTCTTCAAGATCACCATTCAGAAATGCACATTTAACATCCATTTGATATACTTTATAGTTCTTGTGTGCTGCAAAACCTAAGAATAGTCTGACCACCTCAATTCTAGCTATCGGTGCAAAGGGTTCATTGTAATAAATTCCTTCTTTCTATGAATATCCTTTACACACTAATCTTGCTTTGTTTCCAATTACCTTACCATCTTCATTAAGTTTATTTCTGAAAACCCATTTAGTTCCAATTACATTTTTGTTTTTAGGTCGATGAACCAATGTCATGTGTTATTCTTTTCAATTTGCTCCAATTCATCTTCCATAGCTTTAATCCAATGTTTATCTTCACATGCCTCAGAAATAGATATTGGTTCAATTTGACAAATTAAGCATACCTCTTCATTTGTCAGTCTTCCTCTTGTCATAACTCCTTGATACTTATTCCCAATTATCTAACTTTTAGATTGATTTAGTCTAATATACCTGGGTGTATTCACTCGCTGCTATTCTTCAATCACTGTGGAATTCTCAGATGATGTCGGTGTGACTGGGGCAACATTCTGTACCAGTGGGTTTTATATAGGTTCATTTGTGATTATCTTAATTACCGCTTCAGATTCCATAGACCTTGAATCTCTTCTAAACTGTTCATCAATCTTCACATTTGCACTCTCAATGATTTTCTACAATCTTTTATTAAAACATCTATATGCCTTTCTCTTAGATGAATAACCAAGAAATATTCCTCCATCACTTCTAGGATCAAATTTACCAACATACTCATCTCTTCTAATGTAACATTTGCTTCCAATTATTATGAAATATTTAAGAGTAGGAGTATTACCAAACCATAGTTCATGAGGGGTCTTACCTGTTTCACCTTTGATGTGAACTCTACTGAATGTGTAAATCATTGTATTCACTACTTCTCTCCAATACACATGAGGTAGGTTTGCTTATGATATCATGCTTCTAGCTACATCCATAATAGTTATGTTCTTCCTTTCCACAACTCCATTATGCTAGGGTGTCCGAGGTGCTGATAACTATCTTTTGATTCTATTCACTTCACAGAATGTATTAAATTTCTTAGATTTGAATTCACCTCCTTGATCTGATCTTGAACATTTGATTTTCTTACCGATTTCATTCTCTACCATTGCTTTGAATAGTTTGAATTTCCCAAAAGCTTTTGATTTCTCCCTGAGAAAAGTAACCCAACACATTCTAGAATAGTCCTCAATGATTAGCATAAAATATCTATCTCCCTGTGGACTTCTAGTTCTTGCTGGACCACATAAATCAGTATGAATTAAATCAAGAACATTATTAGATTTCTCTGGAATACTCTTAAAATATGTTCTAACTTGCTTTCCAAATTTACATTCCTTACATACCGGATTGTGAGGTTTTACAATCTTAGGTAAATCCCTTACTGCCTTAGTTGTACTGATCTTCACAATGCAACCAAAATTTACATGACAAAGTCTTTTATGCCATAACCAACTTTCATCAATATGTGCAATCAATCATGTCTTCTCATTGTTGTTCAAATGAAAGATATTACCTCTAGTCTGATTACCGGTTGCAATTTCCAAACCAGTTTTGTTCAAGATTTTGTATTTACCATTCTTGAATTGTAACTGAAATCCCTTTTCAACTAATTGACCAACACTCAAAATATTATGCTTCAGACCTTTAACATAATAAACATTATCAGTATTGTGCTTACCATCAAAAGATACAATGCCTTTTCATCTGATCAAACAAGCTTTATCATCCCCAAATCTTACTAGACCTCCATTGTATTCCTGAAAAGTTAAGAATTTACTTTTATTGCCAGTCATATGATGTGAACATCCAGAATCAATAATCCATTCATCCTTTTCTATAATTTTAGCTGTCAGGGCCTGCTCTACCAATTGTACGGTAGGTGTCGGTTGATCTTTTGTTATTGCAACAAAATCCCATCCATTGTCTGTCGGTTCCAAATCAAAATCATCAGTAACTCCTTCATCAACAAGGTAACATGATTTGTCTCTATTCTTCTTAAATTTGTATCTTTGATATTCAGGGTTAGGCTTATATGTTCTTTTAGCTTCTTCTCTCAATCTTGCATGTCTATCAGGACACCAAATGCCATATGACCAATTTTATTGCAGTTAAAACATTTAAATGGTGTTTTACCTTCATACTTACTTCCAACTGGACCTTTAGGCATTCTTATTGCAAACAGTGCTTCAAGCTCTTCCAATTCTTCATTTTCTCTTCTAATCTCTTCAAGTTCTCTTGCACAAAGTGCTTTCCAATCAGATTTCTTAGATGATGATGATGATGATGATGATGCTTTGAATGCTAAATCTGTCTTAATAGTAGCAACAGGACCAAATTCTTCAAGTTCTAAAGTTGAAATTTTTCCAACCAAAGTATCTCTAGATACTGATGTATTAGGCATTGTTCTCAATTCATTAATAGTAGTTACTTTCATTTTGTATGTTGGTGGCAATGCTCTTAAAACTTTAGAAACAATATCATCTTCACTTAAGGATCCTCCACAACATTGTATACCAAAAACAATTTCATTAACTCTTTCCATAAAAGCAGAAATTATTTCATCTTCTTCCATTTTCAGATTTTCATACCTGACCTGAAAGCATTCCAAGTTTGCAATTTTGACAATGGTATCACCTTCATCCAATTTCTCCAATTTATCCCAAATAGCTTTAGCAGTAGATCGATCTGATAATCCCATGATTTGTTGATCTGATAATGTGCTCAAAAGTTCTTCTCTTACTTTGCAATCATTCTCTTCATCTTTAGTCAAGGTTGGTGGATTAGGTTGACTCTGTGTAGGACCAACATATCCATTCTTGGTATCATCCCATATGTCTCTTCCAATGCAATTTAGATGTGTCTCCATTATAATCTTCCATATACCATAGTTAGTTCCATCAAGCTTTGGACTGTCCTTCGCAAAATAGTTAGTGGCCATAGAATCTCCTCAAGCTGTTAAGATTCTGCAAAAAGAGGACTTAGCTCTGATACCAATTGTTAAAACTCGGAGGCAACTGAGATGGCAGGGTGAATCAGTTGTCTAATAATTTCAACCCAAATACAACTTAATTAAAATTGATGCATAATACCGATAAACCAAACTTAATGCCAGTTGACAGTTTAACAGTTAATAACAGTACCGGTAAAGTTTAATGCATAAAACAAAAAGACAAGTAACATCCACAACACATAACATAGATATTTGTAAGTGGAAAACCTTACCCACAATTAGATGATACTACTGCAGATAGTATGTGTGTACAAATGGGGTCTGCACATGCAGAAATACCAACTGCCTAGAGCTCACTGCTCAATCACAAGATGGGAGTCACACTGACTACAATTGGATGGTTAGATCCAATGATAATGTATTCCTCAAATTAGCATCTTCATATGCTAGATTCGGTACCGGTTAAGCTCTGATTGCCTTCTTCAAACCTTCCTTGAATCTTTAAATGATGTTTGCATGTATAGCTCTCCTTATATTCGCATATACCTTATTACAATCCTCTACCATACTTCTTACATTCCCGTTATCAATCTCACAAATGAGATCCTAAATATATACCAAAACCTAAGACCAAATGTGTAGGTCGGCTCACTAAGAATATTACAATTAAAACAATTACAAATGAATCAATAAGTGATGCATCATGTTGGCTCAAAGCATTTACAATAATAAACAAACAATAAATCATCTCCATAATGTGTCATGCTGATCGGAAATAGATAATGCATGCCGGTCCATAACCTAGACCAATTTGCCGGTAACAACAAATATGCCAACTCGATTAGACCAATCACCAAATCACCAAAACCAAGTGTCCAAACAATGTCTTCGACATAACCAAGTAAACTCCAGATGATAACATATCATCCTTAGTGCCTGTGAACAATATAACCTTCCGGTTAACTAAATACTGGTGACTGTCCATAAGTCACTAAACTTGTCGGTGAACATAACCAATGATCTCCAAATGATAAGTGTTGATAAGTATGACAAGTGTTGACATCAATGACAAAACCAATACAACACATCCATAATACCAACAATGTCCCCCTTTGCAATTGATGGCAACACAAGATGGAAAAACATCTAAGTGCCAAAGTCAGAATGCCAAAAAGAAAAAACCAAAAATCTTCCAAAGAGATCATTAACTAGAAATCAAAATACAGATACAGAGAGTAACAATCTCTGCCCTAATGAATAATCTCTCCCCAAAGAATAATGTATTTTACCATAGATATCTCTCCCCTTTTGACATCAAATGCAAAAGCAACACAAATACCAAATACAATCAGTTCATAGAACTAATTATAAATACCAATTGTTATTACCAACTACTCCCCCTGAGAAGTAGCTCTCCTCCATCAATGCCGGAAATTTTTTTTTTGTTAATTTCTGTCGGTTTGATGCCAGTCTCCATCTGTCTAAGTCTCTACCGGTGAGGGTATTACCCCAAGCTTCTCTCTGAGATATTTAAAAGTTTCCTTAGGCAAAGGCTTAGTAAAGATATCTGCAATCTTCTCTTTAATATTCACATAAACCAATTTCACTTCCTTTGCTTCAACATTCTCTTTTAGAAAATTGAATTTGATAGAAACATGTTTAGTTTTAGAGTGAAATACCAGATTCTTGGATATATCAATTGCAACCATATTATTACAGTAAATGATTATAGGTTCTTTGCATTTTACCTTTATGTCCTTCAACATTTGTTTAATCCATAATACTTGAGTACAATTAGTTGTTGTTGCAACATATTCTGATTTTGTTGTTGATAATGATGTACAACTATATTTCTTGCTCAACCATGAAATAAGTTTGCTACCAAGAAAGAATGCTCCACCGATGGTGCTCTTTCTATCATCTACATCTCCTACCCAATTAGCATCTATGTATGTACATAAATCAAAATTTTCATCTTTAGGATACCATAAAGCAATATTTGTTGTGCATTGTAGATACCGAAAAATCCTTTTCATTGTTGATTCATGATTTTCTTTAAGATTACTCTGAAATATTGAAACAATACATACTCCATTCATAATATCAATTCTTGTTTGTGTCAAATACAGTAAATCTCCAATCATAGATTTGTACCTTGTCGGATTAACAGGTTCTAATTCATCTTTCAGTGATAGTTTATCATTTATAGTCATGGGAGTACTTACTAGTTTAGAATTTTCCATACCAAATTTCTTTAGTAATTCCTTCAAGTACTAATTATAAATACAAATTGTTATTACCAACTACTCCCCCTAAGAAGCATCTCTCCTCCATCAAAGCTGGAAAAAAGTTTTTATGTTAATTTCTGTCAATCTGATGCCAGTCTCCATCTGTCTAAGTCTCTACCATTGAGGGTATTACCCCAAGCTTCTCTCTGAGATATTCAAAAGTTTCCTTAGGCAAAGGCCTAGTAAAGATATCTGCAATATGCTCTTTAGTATTCACATAAACAAATTTCACTTCCTTTGCTTCAACATTCTCTTTCAGAAAATTGAATTTGATAGAAACATGTTTAGTTTTAAAGTGAAATATCGGATTCTTGGATATATCAATTGCTGCCATATTAGCACAGTAAATTATTATAGGTTCTTTGCATTTTACCTTTATGTCCTTCAACATTTTCTTAATCCATAATACTTGAGTACAATTAGTTGTTGTTGCAACATATTATAATTTTGTTGTTGATAATGATGTACAACTTTGTTTCTTGCTTAACCATGAAATAAGTTTACTACCAAGAAACAATGCTCCACCTATGGTCCTCTTTCTGTCATCTACATCTCCTGCCCAATTAGCATCTGTGTATGCAAATAAATCAAAATTTTCATCTTTAAGATACCATAAACCAAGATTTGTTGTCCATTGTAGATACCAGAAAATCTTTTTCACTGCTGATTCATGATTTTCTTTAGGATTACTCTAAAATATTGAAAAAATACATACTGCATTCATAATATTAGGTCTTGTTTGTGTCAAATATAGTAAACCTCCAATCATAGATTTGTACCTTGTCGGATTAATAGATTCGGATTCATCTTTTAGTAATAGTTTATTAGTTGTAGCCATGGGAGTACTTACCGGTTTAGAATTTTTCATACCAAATTTCTTCAGTAATTCTTTCAAGTACTTTGTTTGACATATGAATATACCTTTATCAGTCTGTGAAATTTGCAATCCTAAAAATAATTTTATCTCCCCAATCATAGACATTTCAAATTCTTCTTGCATCTTATTAGAAAAGTCTTAACACAAACCATCTTATCCTCCAAAAATGATATCATCAACAAAAACGTCAATAACCAAGATTTCATCATTAGTCACTTTGAAATATAAGTTGTTGTCAGCATTACCTTTAGTGTAACCAAGCTTCAAAACTTTTTTTTCCAACCTAGCATACCAAGCTCTAGGAGCTTGCTTCAATCCATATAAAAATTTCCTTAACCTGCAAACCATATCTTTGTCATCTGTCAAAGAAAATCCATCAGGCTGCTCAATATAAACTTCCTCTCCAAGATCACCATTCAGAAATGCACATTTAACATCCATTTGATATACTTTATTGTTCTTGTGTGCTGCAAAAGCTAAGTGTTAGGGTTTCAAGCAGATCCGAAGTAAATATGAACTAACAATTATATGCAAATTTAAATACAAAAGATAAAGAATTAAAACAGGACACAAATAACACAAAGATTTAACGTGGTTCACCCAGAATGGGTTACGTCCACCATACACAGTCGTCTAATCTTTCTTATTATCTAGCAAAAATAGTACATCAACCTTACGATTCCTTAAGCATCCCAACTGCTTATAACATGCGTTTTTAGGGCAACAAACAAAGTCGGCCTTTTTAGGGTTTTATTATAATGTACAGTACTTTGCTAATCAGTCGGCACATTTCAACAATCTCCCACTTGGAGACTGACCAGGCTCTACACCAAACAATCTCCCACTTGGAGACTGATACTACACGACACCACTGTACATGCAACATCCACTGGATAAAACATTAGGACTCGACTGGTATAAATTCCACAATTATCAATCAAGAAGACCAATAGAAACTAATGAAGAAATCAGCTTCTCCTATGGAACTGCCTTCATGAACATATCGGCAGGATTCTCACTTGTGTGAATCTTCTCAAGCCGTAACTGACCCTCCTCCAAAAAAGTCCAGATGAAGTGGTACCTGAGTTGAATGTGCTTTGTCCTTGAATGAAAAGCAGAGTTCTTTGCAAGATGAATGGCACTCTGGCTATCAATATACAATGGTCTATCCTCTTGTGTCTGACCCAATTCCTCCAAAAACCATTACAACCAAATCATCTACTTGCTGGCTTCTGTAGCAGCAACATACTCAGCTTCAGTGGTTGAAAGTACAACAACCTTTTGCAACCTAGAAATCCAACTGACTGCAGTTCCCCCTATAGTAAAAACATACCCTGTAGTACTCCTCCCTGAATCAATATCACCCGCCAGATCAAAGTCAACAAATCCACTTAGAGGATTATTAGATGCTTTGAAACATAATGCCTTCGTAGTAGTTCTTTTCAAATACTGAAGAATCCATTTCACAACATTCCAATGTTCCATACCCGGATTAGTCATAAACCTGCTCACAACTCCCATTGCATGTGCAATATCTGGCCTTGTGCATACCATTGCATACATCAGACTGCCAACAGCTGATAAATATGGGATGTTAGACATTTTATTAACCTCTTCATGTGCCTTTGGGCACATCTCCTTAGTCAATTTGAAATGACTAGCCAAAGGTGTACTAACTGCTTTTGTATCTTGCATGTTAAATCTTTTCAACACCTTCTTTATATACTCACTTTGGGACAAATTAAAGGTTCTATTTTTCCTATCCTGTGTAATCCTCATACCAAGAATTTGCTTAGCTACACCCAAATGCTTCATAGCAAATAACCTGGCTAATTTCTGTTTAAGATCATTTATATGTTGCATGTTAGACCCAGCATCAAGCATGTCATCAACATAAAGTAACAGGATAATATAACTACCATTATCAAATCTCTTAAAATATATACAATGATTAGAATGACATCTATGATAACCATGTTCAGCCATGAAACTATCAAATTTTAAATACCATTGTCGGGGTGCTTGCTTTAGGCCATACAGACTTTTCTTCAACCTGCACACCAAGTTCTCCTTACCTTTGACCTCATATCCCTATGGTTGCAACATGTAAATTTCCTCCTCCAAATCTCCATGGAGAAAATCTATTTTGATATCTAATTGTTCAAGATGTAAATCATTTGCAGCCACAAGACTAAGTACAGTTCTAATTGAAGTCATTTTTACAACCCGAGAAAATATTTCATCATAATCTATACCCTTTTTATATGCAAAACCTTTTACCACAAGTCTAGCCTTATATCTTTTCTGACCTCCTTCCTCCTTCTTCAGCCGATAAACCTATTTGTTAAGCAAGGCTCTTTTTTCTACAGGTAAAGGGACTAAGTCCCAAGTCTTATTTTTCATCAAGGAGTCCATCTCCTCTTTCATGCCTAGCTCCCACTGTTGTTTGGCATCTACCTGCATTGCTTCTTCATATTCTTCTGGTTCACAAAAATCCGTTAATAAAATAGAATACAAAGAAGGAGAAAATCTTTTAGGGGGTCTACTTGTCCTCGTAGAACATCTAACACTTGCAGGAGTTTGTGGGACAATCTGTTGTTGCTGAGCATCAGGTACCTGTGGCATTTCATTTTCAGGAATCTCATCCAACACCACATATTCTTGTTTGTCCTGTTCATGATTCTTTTCCTACATCTGTTCTTTATACATAACCTTCTCATTGAATATAACATCTCTACTTCTAATTATTTTCTTATTTTCAAAATCCCATAACCGATAGCCATATTCATCTATCCCATATCCAATGAAGGTACATTTCTAAAATTTAGCATCAAGCTTGGTTCTATTTTCTTTATCAACATGGACAAAAGCTTCGCAACCAAAAGTTTTTAGAAAAGAATAATTTACCTTTTTACCAATCCATGCCTCCTCTGGAATACCACCATCCAAAGGGGTTGAAAGTCCTTTATTTATCAAATAGACAGTAGTATGTACAACATCTACCCAAAAATGTAAGGGCAATCCAACATGCAATCTCATGCTCCTCGCGCATTCCATGATAGTCCTATTCATTCTCTCTGACACACCATTTTCCTGTGGAGTTCCTGGAACTGTCTTCTACTTTCGAATCCCATTTAAGGAGCATTAATCTTCAAATGCTTTGTTGCAATACTCACCTCCATTATCCGATCTGAGACACTTCAACTTTTTTCCTGTCTCATTCTCAACCAAAGCTTTCCATTTCTTAAAAGTTTCAAAAACATCTGATTTTTGTTTTAGGAAATATACCCAAGTTTTTCTGGTTGAGTCATCAATAAAAATAACATAATAACAAGAGCCATCAAGAGATGATACCTGAGTTGGTCCCCATACATCTGAATGTACAAGCTCTAACTTCTCACTCTTCTTCTCTTTCCCAACCTTGAGAAATCTGACTCTTTTCTGTTTACCATAAACACAGTTTTCACAGAACTCTAAATCAACCTTCTTTAGTCCTAGCAATAGATTTTTGGAGTGAAGGGTTTTCATCCCTTTGTCACTCATGTGCCCAAGCCTATGCTGCCACATTATCAAATCTGTTCTTGCAATATTTATTGTTGTTGTCCCTACATTAACTTTATCTGTAGCAGCTAAGGTAGAGTAAGTGTTACCAGTACATAGATATAATGTGCCTACCTTTGCACCTTTAGCTACTACTAATGATCCTTTAGTGACCTTCCACATATTGTCTGAGAAGGTAACTATGCAACCTTCACTACCTAGTTGCCCTGCAAAAATTAAATTTCTTCTTAAATTAGGAACATGTCTTACCTCCTGCAGAAACAAGTCATTACAATTCTGCAACTTGATCTTTATCTTTCCTTTTCCAACAATTTGATAGGGCTCATCATCACCCAAATATACCTGTCCAAATTCACCTTGAACATAATCTAGAAAATATTTTCTATGAGGTGTAGCATGAAATGAAGCCCCAGAATCTATTACCCAGGAATCATTAACATTATCCAAACATAAGATTAAAGCATCTTGTAAAGTATTACTTGCAATATTAGCTTCCTTACTATCATTTTCATTTTTGTCTCCTTCTTTGTTTTTCCAAGACCAACAATCTTTCTTTAGATGACCAGGCTTTCTGTAGTACCAGTAATCTTTCTTTCCTCTAGATTGAGAGCGTCCTTTCTTTGACTTCCCTCATGACTTCTCATTCCCAGGGCCTTTTCCTCTTTCCTTTGATCTTCCTCTATTCTCCACATTCAAAACACTACCCGATGATGTTGGAGTCTCACCTATGCTTTTCCTTCGCATTTCCTCACTTAGGATAACACCAACAATATCATCAAATACCAAAGTATTTTTACCAGAGATAGAGTTACTTACAGCCATAACCAAGCTATTCCAGCTTTTTGGCAAAGAACATAAAATCAAGAGAGCCCTAACCTCTTCTACAAAGGTAATTTTTACCAAAGACAATTGACTGGTAATTGTATTAAATTCATTTAAGTGCTCCGCTATAGATCCTCCCTCACTCATTTTCAAATTAAACAAACGCTTCTTAAGAAATACCTTATTTGAAGCCAAGGGTTTCTCATACAACTTAGCCAATGTTGCCATCAAATCTACAACCGATTTTGCTTCTGTTATATTGAATGCTATAGACGGTGCAAGGCACAATCGAATGGATCCTAGTGCCTTTCTATCTAAAATGTCTCACTCTTCATCTGACATTGTGGTCGTTTTCTTTGTCTTTCCTTCTAATGGTCGCCACAAATCCTTTTGATATAGGTAATCCTCCATCTACATTTTCCATAACTGATAATTCTGGTCGTTAAACTTTTTGATCTTGAATTTGGAATCTTCCATTACTCCCACTCAAATCTAAAAGTCCTATCAATATACATAAAACTTCGCTCTAATACCAATTGTTAGGGTTTCAAGCAGATCCGAAGCAAATATGAACTAACAATTATATGCAGATTTAAATACAAAAGATAAAGAAATAAAACAGGACACAGATAACACAGAGATTTAACGTGGTTCACCCAGAATGGGTTACGTCCACCATACACGGTCGTCCAATCTTTCTTATTATCCAGCAAAAATAGTACATCAACCTTACGATGGCTTAATCATCCTAGCCGCTTATAACATGTATTTTTAGGGCAACAAACAAAGTCGGCCTTTTTAGGGTTTTATTACAATGTCGGTTTTCATCAACGAAAAACAGCAAAAAAAAATTTCTCAGGGCCTGCCACCCCCAAACCTCTGCCCGGGGCCCAGCCTGGCCCTGGACCCTAGCGAGGATACGTGCTAAGTGTACAGTACTTTTTTGATCAGTCGCCACATTTCAACACTAAGAATAGTCTCACTACCTCAATTCTAGCTACTGGTGCAAAGGTTTCATTGTAATCAATTCCTTCTTTCTGTGAATATGTTTCTAATTACCTTACCATCTTCATTAAGTTTATTTCTGAAAACCCATTTAGTTCCAATTACATTTTGTTTTTAGGCCAAGGAACCAATGTCCATGTGTTATTCTTTTCAATTTGTTCCAATTCATCTTCCATAGCTTTAATTCAATGTTTATCTTCACTTTGCTGATCAGTCGCCATTTATGGTGGATTAGGTTGACTTTGTGTAGGACCAACATAGCCATTATTTGTAACATCCCATATGTCTTTTCCAATGCAATTTAGATGTGTCTCTATTTTGATCTTCCATATACCATAGTTAGTTCCATCAAGCTTCGGACTGTCCTTCGTGAAATAGTTAGTTGCCATAGAATCTTCTCAAGTTGTAAAGCTTCTGCAAAAAGATGACTTAGCTCTGATACCAATTGTTAGGACCTGGAGGCAACTGAGAGGGGGGGTGAATCAGTTGTCTAATAATTTCAACCCAAATATAACTTAATTAAAATTGATGCATAATACCGATAAACCAAACTTAATGCCAGTTGACAGTTGACAGTTTAACAGTTAATAACAGTACCGGTAAAGTTTAATGCATAAAACAAAAAGACAAGTAACATCCACAACACATAACACAGATATTTGTATGTGGAAATCCTATAAGGGGAAAAACCATGGTGGGAAACCTTACCCACAATCAGATGATACTATTGCAGATAGTATGTGTGTACAAATGGGGTTTGCACATGCAGAAAGACCAACTGCCTAGAGCTCACTACTCAATCACAAGATGGGATTCACACTTACTACAATTGGATGGTTAGATCTAATTATAATGTACTGCTCAAAATAGCATCTTCATATGCTAGATTCAGTACCGGTTAAGCTCTGATTGCCTTCTTCAAACCTTCCTTGAATCTTTAAATGATGTCTACGTGTATAGCTCTATTTATATTCACATATACCTTATTACAATCCTCTACCACACTTCTTACATTCCCATTATCAATCTCACAAATGAGATCTTAAATATATACCAAAACCTAAGACCAAATGTGTAGGTCGACTCACTAAGAATATTACAATTAAATTAAATAAAAATGAATCAATAAGCGATGCATCATGTCAGCTCAATTCATTTACAATAATAACTAAACAATAAATCATCTCCATGATGTGTCATGCTGATCTGGAATAGATAACGCATGTCGGTCCATAAACTAGACCAATTTGTCGGTAACAGCAAATATGCCAACTTGATCAGACCAATAACCAAATCACCAAAACCAAATGTCCAAACAATGTCTTTGACATAACCAAGTAAACTCTAGATGATAACAGATCATCTTCAATGCCTGTGAACAATATAATCTTTTGGTTAACTAGATACTAGTGACTGTGCATAAGTCACTGAACTTGCCGTGAACATAACCAATGATCTCCAAATGATAAGTGTTGATAAGTATGACAAGTGTTGACATAAATGACAAAACCAATGCAACACATCCACAATACCAATAGTGTTATGGCACTCTAAAAAATCCTCTCTTGGTTTAGGTAGAATCGGATCTAATTGCTCATGGTGACACTTTCTCGGTTGTGACAAAAAGTGACAGATGAGTTCAATGAAAACTTGCACAATGCCCCATCTTTCAATCCACTTGTCGCGAGACCGAACCATCAACTTGTATGCATCAAGGTGGCTAGGTTTACACTAGGAATGCCTTCATTTTTCTCTCCAACTCATCTGATCAATGCGGGCCACACCCTAGCAATGAAATTGCTTAAGTTCTCATGTTGTTCAAAGTTGTCAATATTCGGCATCGTGTTTCTCAGCACCTGTCAATCATAAGAATGAGCCATTTGATCCTACAAGGTCATGTTATGGCACTCTAAAAAGGCCTTTCTCGGTTTAGGTAGACTCGGATCCAATTTCTCGTGGTGACACTTTCTTGATTGAGACAAAAAGCATCAGATGAGTTCAATGAAAAGTTGCAGAATGCTCCATCTTTCAATCCGCTCATTGCGGCACCAAACCTTCATCTAGTATGCATCAAGGTGGCTAGGTTTACACTAAGAATACCTTCATTTTTCTCTCCAACTCATCTGATCGATGTGGGCCACAACCTAGTAGGGAAATCGCTTAAGTGCTCAAGTTGCTCAAAGTGATTAATATTCAGCATCACGTTTCTCGGCACCCGTCAATCATAAGAACAAGTCGTCTAATCCTATGAGGTCATGTTATGGCACTCTAAAAAATCCTCTCTTGGTTTAGGTAGACTCAGATCCAATTGATCGTGGCAATACTTTCTCGATTGCGACAAAAAGCGTCAAATGAGTTTAATGAAAAGTTGTACAATGCCCCATCTTTCAATCCACTCGTCGCGGCACCAAATCCTCATCTTGTACGCTTCGAGGTGGCTAGTTTTACGCTAGGAATGCCTTTGTTTTTCTCTTCAACTTGTCCAATAGATGTGAGCCACACCCTAGTAGCGAAATCGCTTAAGTGCTCAAGTTGCTCAAAGTTGTCAATATTTGGCATCTCGTTTCTCCATGCCCATCAATCATAAGAAAGAGCCATCTGATCCTACAGTGTCATGTTATGGCATTTTAAAAAGTTCTCTCTCAGTTTAGGTAGAATTGGATCCAATTGCTCGTGGCGACACTTTCTTGGTTGCGACAAAAAGTGTCAGATGAGTTCAATGAAAAGTTGCACAATGCCCCATCTTTCAATCGACTCCTCGCGGCACCGAACCGTCAACTCGTACACATTGGGGTGGCCAGTTTTACACTAGTAATGGCTTCATTTTTCTCTCCAACTCGTCTTATTGATGTGGGTCACACCCTAGCAACGAAATCACTTAAGTGCTCAAGTTGCTCAAAGTTGTCAATATTTGGTATTGCACTTCTCGACGCCCGTCAATCATAAGAATGATTTATCTAATCCTATGAGGTCATGTTATGGCACTCTAAAAAACTCTCTCTCAGTATAGGTAGACTCGGATCCAATTTCTCATGGTGACACTTTCTTGGTTGCGACAAAAAGCATCAGATGAGTTCAATGAAAAGTTGCACAATGCCCCATCTTTCAATCCGCTTGTCGTGGCACCAAACCATCAGCTTGTACGCATCGGGGTGGTCAGTTTTATGCTAGGAATGCCTTCATTTTTCTCTCCAACCAATCTGATCGATGCGGGCCACACCCTAGCAGCGAAATCATTTAAGTGCTCAAGTTGCTCAAAGTTTTCAATATTCAGCATCGTGTTTCTCACCACCCGTCAATCATAAGAATGAGTTGTCTGATCCTACGGGGTCATTCTATGGCACTCTACACAAGCCTCTCTCAGTTAAGGTAGACTCAGATCCAATTGCTCGTGGAGACACTTTCTTGGTTGTGATAAAAAGCATTAGATGAGTTCAATGAAAAGTTGCACGATACCCCATCTTTCAATCCACTCCTCACGGCACTGAACCATCATCTCATATGCATTGGGGTGGCCACATTTATGCTAGTAATGCCTTTTTTTTCTCTCCAACTCATTTGATCGATGTGGGCCACACCCTAGCAACGAAATCAATTAAGTGCTCAAGTTGCTCAAAGTTGTCAATATTTGGCATCGCGTTTCTCAGCGCCCGTCAATCATAAGAATGAGTTGTCTGATCCTACGGGGTCATGTTATGGCACTCTACACAAGCCTCTCTTGGTTTAGGTAGACTCGAATCCAATTGCTCATGGCGACACTTTCTCGGTTGTGACAAAAAGCGTCAAATGAGTTCAATGAAAAGTTGCACAATGCCCCATCTTTCAATCTGCTCATCGCGGAACCGAAATGTCATCTCATACATGTCAAGGTGGTTGGGTTTATGCTAGGAATGCCTTCATTTTTCTGTATAACTCGTCCGATTGATGTGGTCCACACCCTAGCAGCGAAATCGCTTAAGTGCTCAAGTTGCTCAAAGTTGTCAATATTTAGCATGATGTTTCTCGATGCTCGTCAATCATAAGAATGAGTCATCCAATCCTACAGGGTCATGTTATGAGACTCTAGAAAATCCTCTCTTGGTTTAGTTGGACTAGGATGCAATTGCTCGTGGCGACACTTTCTTGGTTGCGACAAAAAGTGTCAGATGAGTTCAATGAAAAATTGCACAATGCCCCATCTTTTAATCTGCTTGTTGTGACACTGAATTGTTAGCTTCTATGCATAGGGGTGGTCAAGTTTATGCTAGGAATGCCTTTGTTTTTCTCTCCAACTCGTCTGATCATTGCAGGCCACACCCTAGCAGCAAAATCGCTTAAGTGCTCAAGTTGCTCAAAGTTGTCAATATTTGGCATTGCATTTCTTGATGCATGTTAATCATAAGAATGAGTCATCTGATCCTATGAGGTCATGTTATGACACACTACACAAGCCTCTCTTAATTTTGGAAGACTCAGATCCAATTGCTCATGGTGACACTTTCTTGGTTGTGACAAAAAGCGTAAGATGAGTTCAAAGAAAAGTCACACAATGCCCTAACTTTCATTCTATTCATTGCGGCATCGAACCATCAGCTTGTACGTGTCTGAGTGGTAAGTTTTACACTAGGAATGCCTTCATTTTTCTATCCAACTTGTCTGATTGATGCGGGCCACACCCTACCAGCCATACCATTTAAGTGCTCAAAGCGCGAAAAGTTGTCAAACTTTGGCAATGTGTTTCTTGACGCTCGTGAGACATATGAATGAGTCATCTGATCCTACGGGGTTGTGTTATGACACTCTATTAGGCTATGCATTAGATTAATAGACCTGAATACTCTTAAGTATTATTAATTTTTGGGAGTCATTTAAAGTAGCTCTATTAGGGTATGCATTAGATGAATAGAAGTGTATGGGCTATGCAATTTTTTTAGAGTGGGTATTGGTACAATGGTGTCTTACATTGTCTAATTTTGGTTATTTCCATGTTTCCGTTATATAGTCTTATTTTGACTATAACTATTGAATTTGTGTTGATCCCTATAAGCTTGTGTCTTGGATTACAAACACATATTTAGGTTCAAAGCTTAATTAACAATAAACTTTGTGCAATTATTCATTTAATCATTTGTATTGTAATGATGGATAATCATGATAAATGATTTTCATTAATGAAAAAGCTACAAATCCATACAACATTGTATACTGTTAAAAGTATCAAATATATCCAATACAGACAAATAGGCTTGCCAAAAGCCATATGGACATAGAATGTCACGTATTCATAAAACAAACATATGTTCAAAATTGTTATAAAGGCATACAACATGATATCCAATAAAGTCAAATAGGAGCATGCCAAAAGCCATATGGACATAGAATGTCACATATTTGTAATATGTAATGCCCAAAAATTTATCAAGCAAAACACAACCCCTTTTTTTTTTTAATTATTATATATATAAATAGATATAACACATAAGCAGCCTTCTTCATGTTAAACTATTCCTACACAAGTAATAATATTTGCATAAGGGAGGATACTCATATTTGTCATCTTATTTCTAGTTACATCATCGACGACTCATTTTAATTAGTATTGGTACCCTTAATGTTTCTTTGCATTAATTACTATCAACGTTTTCTATTATAGGTCCCTTCATTTTGTCAGCCCCTTATCAAGATGTCATCCCTAACAATGTACTACCATAGGGTTAGTAATTCTCACTAGACCCATACTACGGAATAGAATAAATTGGCTAGTTCATTCAATCAATAACATTAGCCTTCAAAATGATGTTGTTTAATAACCTAATAATAATTGTCCTTTAATATTAGCCACAACCTCAACTTGGGTGTTTTCTTACTTATTATTATTTGGAAATTATATTATACTTAATCATTTCCTTTTTTAACTAGGAATTATTCATATTATTGATACCTCAAGTTTAAGAGAGTAGGGGTAACATGCAAAGCCCATACTTTGGCTAAGCAACATGCAAACCAATTTCTCTTTCTTTTACAAAAAACTTGTTTATATTAAAATTATAATTAATATCATTATTGACCCTAATAAAATAGTGCATCGATCCACTAATATCCTCATTGACATAATTTATTTTTACTAATATTTGTATTAATATAACTTTATCAATAACATTAGTGGTAATGACACCCAAGAACTCATTTTGCTAATGCTAAATAAAGAAACCAATTAATACAGTTAAATTTTTTTTTATTAAATAAATATTTCCTTATATTCTTTAATTATACAATCTATATAATTAATTTCTTTTCTTTCTCTTCTCTTTTTCTGTTACACAAATAAGTGACTAAGTTTCTATATACTCCAAAATGAATATCCATATAATGCTCATATAATATTTATTAAACATTTATAATTGCTATAACTATTACCCTCTTCTTATATTTATCAATTATACAAAATTTTAACCAAATATTTCTAATCTAGAGAAATGGAACATGGATATGATAAAAATAAATTACAATAAAATGACCATTTACTCCTATGTTCCCTTGATTTATAAATAAATGATAAATGTCACAATTATCAAACTTTCAGTTATGAGAAGAGCAAATATTTAACTTCCTATTATATTCTTATCTATTTCAAGGAATCTCCTTTACAATTATGAAAATTAAGAGAAGTAGCATTAAATACTAAATAAATGGATTATATTAAACTTGTTATCCAAGATAATTAGATTGAAAATAAGCAAATAAATAGCTAATTAATAATGAAAACATTTCTTAATTAATAGTTTAAGCAAATAATCTTCATTCTATTTTTATGGAGCAAAATCATCCAATAATATGGATGTGACTCCATGTCATTTACTAAATTATTTAATAATATAAATTTTGATTACATCTCTTTCTATATATACATTTTCAATCAAGGTTATCTTATATTAAAAAAAAAATAGAAAGATTTCATTTTCTTTTCAACATTATCATTCTTTAAACTCTTTTATGGAATAAGGAATAAAGTAGGAAAGTTTTTTCATAAAATCAATTGAAATATGGAAATGATTTTGTCATAAATCTGAACTATTTTATAGGAAAGATAAAATAGAAATCAATCTCATTTTTAATTTTGTGAAGCTAAAATCATATTTTAAATTAACTCAATTAACATTCATCAATCATTTTATAAAATAAGATAGTTTATATTTTCATTCTATTTTGTGAAACTAAAATCACAATTTCAACTTAGAAACAATTCTATTATTATTGATTATTTATCTTATAAAATAGAATTAAATTTTCTTTCTATCTAAAGGACCAAAACAACCAAAACATGCACTTCAATGTAGAAAGGATTATTAAGATAAAACATAACTTCATCTACCAATTAGTGAATCTTAATGTACATTTTGTAGGTCACAGGAAGAAGGAGATGTCAAATCCAAATGTCACATTACTGGTTAAAAAATTAAGTAGAGAAGACAAGGCAGTCTCTCTTTTTTTTTATACATATATATATGCTGTCAGATATAGTCACAGATATATAACTATAGGCTGTCAGTGCAAGAACAGTACATGAGCAGCCACAACTGGATAGTGGGAATCACTACGCTACTGGCATATGTTGAATCACTTTCACGCAGGAATGGGATGGGCGGCTGTTGTCAGAATAGACAGATGAAAACTTTATATTTCTATTTATTTTTTTTATTATTTTTTTTTTTTCTTTTGTTTTTGAATCGTAACATTGTCAACATTTAATAGGTAGCCTCTTCTAGATTAGTTCTGAGTTGATTAGTAATTATTTCCAGACACACTGCTACATATTTTATAAAGGTTCTTCCAACATGCAAGTTTGCAAAAGGAATTAGAATACACAGGAGATCGATCTCTCTCTCTATAATCTTGTTTTGCCTACATATCAACCATGTTTAAGAGTTTTCCATGATCAAATAAAGAGCATGAATGCGAATATTTTATCATTTATTTAAATGATCAGAAGTACATTTTGTTATTAATAATATTTTCTGGAGACGTATTACTAATTTGTGTGCAGGAACAACTCTATGGACCTGTACGTTTATTTTTATTTTTATTTGAATGGTGCAGTTTTCAAGCCATAATAATATCTACATCTCCTTCCACTATTTCTTTCCCTTGGAAATATAAACCCCAACTTATGTTCGCATGCACAATCCTTTCTGTGGCAAGGTTTATAAAATATTATCTTAAGATGGATCACACATTTTTACTTAACCTAAATCCCTCAAATGGTATTCTGAAATGGATTAATCTAAAGGCCACAAAATTCTAAGCCTCTTCCAAGTGCGATGCTTTGAAAAGTGGTGAGCAGTATACCAACAAATGGAACCATACTTTTAAATTACGTAATGAAATAAATAATAAAAGAAAAAAAATAAATTTACAGCTCTCCTTCGGACATAAAAAGGAATACAACTATACTACGTCTTTCCTTGGTCCCAGGTTTGGAGGCTTAATCACCCAGATTACTTTAACAAGGCAGCGAAATCTACAGCTACACATAATGAAATAACTCTTGAAATTTCGTTTTCGAACCTACCAGATTTGAACATACAGGTATGTCATTGAAGAAAATAATAAGAGTTTCATTAAAATTATATCAACAATGGAAATGAGAAAGGCTTATTCTTCCATTGCATAGTTACTGATGAATGCTTTCTCATACACCTGTGAATAATACCTCTACTTAACATTTCCTTAAACTATGCTTTCAGATTGATGAGTTTTCCATTAAAAGAAGATCATTTGAAGAATATCCAATGAGGTTCGTTCCTCTCTTGAATGTAAAATTTCTACACAACATTATCATGGACTATAATTCTGAAAATAGTTAATAAAAATGGACTGTAATTCTGAAAATAATTAATAATTTTTATTAGAGAGAAACAATGGTCTAACAACAAATTAAAGGCTTGCTCTTTCATTACACTACAACTTTTCTTTAACTGGACACTTTGAAAGATCTCACAATCATACATGACAATGGGTAAACACAAAACAAGGCTTGCTCTCCTCCCAACCATAATGACATCATGAAGCCTCATGGGCTCTAGGCATACCCCCGAGCAAGATAAACATTTATATACCATGAAAATCTATGGTGAAGGTATCCTAGTATAGCATATTCTTTCTTTAACACTCCTTTTTTTCTTCCCTTCCTATAATATTCTCACAACTCAAGTCTTGCATGATTTTCAATCCTCATAGTATCATCTATGCTAAAATCAACAAACAAAGGTGAAGAATAACTTATCTTTCTTCTAGGCCAACAAGATGATCTCCTTCTCCATCAAGGACCTTTCCTCTTCTTCTTCTTCCATCTACAGTTTCTTCTCAATCCAAGTTCTCCAAAAGGAGAAGTGGGTAATGCCCTCTCTAGCTTCTTGCTGAGACATATATCGGTCTCAACCCTAATCCCGTCACTTACAAACAAGTGGGATTTTGAAGGGTCACATCAAGCCCAAAGGACACTATCAAATGTTCTAAAGGTCCCCAACCCCAAGGTATTGACCCTAGGGGTCTATTTTTGCACCATAACCCATAAAATGGACCACATAATACCTTTTTGAAACCCACACCAAGACCCATTCGAGTTTTGGCTTTACCCAAAGGGTTTTCAAACTCAAATCTCCTCTCTCACCACATGACCTAAGGTTGTATGCCATCTCAACACATTTAAAATTGACTCTAAATAAGATAAACATATTCCTTCATCCATTTCTATGCAAAATAGGTTATCCTTCTAACACCTTCACAAGATATTTGATTTGGAGTAATCTTCTTTTCCTCCTCATAATGTACACCATCTATCCTGCATTATCCAACCACAAGCACAATTAGAACGTCATAATATTGCATATAAATTGTTGTCCAAATTCCTAATAATTTTTTTTTGTGAATTATTTAAACATCATTTCTAAGCAATCCCATATTAAATCATCATTTCATACGCACATATGCAATTGTTAGTTATTAATAATCAAATCCATACATTGGAAACTTAGATGTTAATGCTATTTAACTTTCATCATAATTAGAGCGATGCATATACATATGCATATTCAATGAAGGCATTAGCTCAAGATTTATCACAAGGGTTAGGAACAATTACATTTACTCGAGAATCGATGCAAAAGCACAATAATAAGTATGCACAGTTATTTATATTATCTAAACTACACATTTCACTATGGTTAACCTACCTTTCAAGAATGCCACATAGGAAGTCAATCGTGGTCAAACGGGTTTTACAAGTCTAACTGGGGTATGGGCATTACATTCTCCCCCCCTAGGCTCTGACTTACTCCTGGAAGTCGCAAAGCTAAACGGAAGTCCTGTAACACTTATTAGTCCTTAAACTCAATTATCAATTATCAATTCGCACAACTAACTATTTTGCCATCATCTTAGAACATTAATCATAAATCCTCTACAAGTGTCATCATCCATTAACAAAAATGCATCTAACATCATTCACATCTTCAAATATTCTATAATTTACACACAATCGTAGTAGAGAAACAAGAATTTTTCCCTTTTTATTACACCAAATTTAAGCAATTTAAAATATCTAGACACAGTTATCATACTCATTTATCAAACATGACAAGAAAATATGCTTTCAAGGTCATTTTCTCTCACCAATTCATCTCTTTCACAAAACTTTATTGCATAGAACTAGCTTCAAATATCAATCTCTACAACCAAGTTAACTTTCCAACAAATAAGAGCAACGTAAGAACTCAATTGTTTACATTTTTCAGACATACAAGAACCTTTCCAATGACTATGCCCCATAACATAGTGACAAGTTAATACCATTTAATCCATGATTACACATAATATCCATCCACAAGACTGGTTTGCACAACACAATAGGCCACATGTGAGCATGTCTAATGCTCGGTCAAAGGTAACATATATGATCCACATCTCTATGCCTTCTCTCAGAATAAATACATGATCAACAAATGTCCAACATCTCACTCGAGGGCTTGATGGTGCTAGGGTACACCATAGCGATGCTACCTTCCATACAAGTCCCTCGTGAATATCCCTTGTTGTGTAAGGTGTTTAGCCTCCAAGAGATAGTCACCACTCATAGGTAGGTAGTGGATCCTAGCTGTTTCACAGCCTCACATACCTCCATCCTCAAGGTTCCCTGCGTCTACTTCCTCGTATACACTCATCCAAGCCCGTCTCCTACGTTCTTGGAGAGGAATTCACATTGCAACACAAGACCAGCATACGAAAACAACAAGGATAAATCGGTTTAGCCACCAAAGTACAAAAGAATAAGGATCATAATTGTCAATTCCAACAATAAGACAAGAAAATAATTTCCGGATTTGCAACATCAAGTCAAGTAAGATCAAAATTGCAAGATCGTGGCTAAACTGTCAAGGTCAAAGTAAAATAAATTGCTGGCCCACAAGGAAATAAAATAAAGAATTAAAAGAAAATCATAATTGCACATTACATCACTACGTGACTAATAGCTAGCCACCAACGAGGAAGGAAGGAACAATCGTCTAGCTCTCCTAGTAGCTCATCATGTGGTGTGGCCAAGTCACACACCCGCATGGCATGGCAGTGTGCACCTCGACATCACCCCGCATCACGTCGTCACGTGGCATGGCTCTACCTTATACCTAGCGGTAGGCCGCATGGAAATGTCTACTACATCCCGCATCGTGTCTCAGCACGGCATGGCAATACTCCAAGCGGACAAAGCACGCAATGGATGTATCCCGCATGGCAGTGTACCCCGCGGATAAGGCACGCACCGGTCACACTCCGCATAGCGATGTTCCTCTCAGGATACTCGCCGTAAGCCAGAGGTATACATGGCTAAGGTCTACCCACAAGTCTACCAACACTAGTCAGTTGGCAACTTATGCAAGAAAATAACACGCCTCTCATGAAGACAAGGCAACAGATGCTCCAATAGAATCCAACAATATGCTCAAAACTGTCATCTATATGCTCAAATAAAGGATAGGAATAAGGCTGGCACACATGAACCTCGTAAATCAGTTCATCACAAGGGGAAGTATTGAGTACACCTATGTTATAGCTTCATTACAAAACTATATTTTTCCTCAAAATAGGGAAGCTAAAGTCGCTTCGCGTCGACATTACTCGTACGCTGCTCATACTATTCAAGGAATGGTGACTTCTACTACTACCCCTTCACATACTGACTTATCAACAACCCGTGGGTTGGCACTCAGTAAGGAAACAAATAAGCAACATCACATAGATAGGTATGGTTTCCCATACTCATAAACAAACATATTCCCCATGGTTGATTACTTCACCATCCCATGGGCACACAAAACAAGTACGGGTTTTCTCACAACACACATAGAATAGCACCATTACTGGTTTAGTCACATTTACGGGGAGTACTTTACATTATGCTAACATATACTTAAGGGAAGTTTTAATTATGCTTTACACATGAATCACCAAACAAAGTTTACTCTAGATCCACGTACTGAAATTTTCAACAATTCAAATTTACACAAAGAAATAACATCATTCTGATATCTTTCTCAATCTTCCCTAAGCATTTTCATTCACATTACTAACTATGCAATTTCCCTTTCCAAGATGAAAAACTTTTCCCTTTCAATTAGAAGCCCACAGCAACATACAATTTCATATGCATTATAAGAATTTCTTTAATTCACTGCATTCTAAATAGTATTTCAAAACAACAATTCCTATATTTTAGACAAGAGGAGGAAGAGAGTTGGAAAATCAACTATTTCCTACGAATACACAAGAATTTCAAAATCACACCATATGCTCGGATATAAGTTTATCATTTGAGTTGCACGGTTTTCATTTTGCTATCTTTTAGGAAGGTGTCGAAGCATCCTAACATGACATTTCTAATCATTATTGTTGCACTATAATGTTCTAGTTTTCCGAACAAGAATTCAAAACAACCAAATTTTCTTTTTGTAACACAAGTCTTCTAGAGCACAATCACTATGCGTAATACAATACAATAACACATAAAATCTAACATTGAAAATTTATAATACGACAAGGAGGTAAATGAAGAGCTATCTACTAGATTTTACACATTTAATGCATACAATTCAACAAGTCTTTCATTTACTCTTTCTTAAACACAATAAGGCAATTATCTATATCCAAAGCAAGTTAAAAGTGCGTCACTTGATAGGTCCTAAATCACACTAGTTGAATAAGCACATAAAACAATCTTTTGAGGAGCACATTACTTCACTCTTGAAGCTACTACAACATGCCCTCTTTTGGTATTCTTTTTCACATCAAGCAATTTTCACAAAATCACTATGCGCATTTTAATGCACCTTACTAAAATGGAATTTAACTATACTACTCCTACCAAACACATGGAGAACCCCTTTAATGCAAACATACCATTTTCTATCATTAACCAAAAATTAACTCCTAGACCAATCCCTTTCACAATCTAAAACACAAAAACGTTATGAGGCTCACACAAGGGCTCAAGAAATACCATCCTTTCTCTTGCAATAAGAAAACTTAAATAAGAGATAATTACCCATATCAAATCCTTTTAATTTACTAGAGAGAGAAGAGGAAGAGTCATAATCACTCAATTTACTACATAATAAGCATTAGTATTTGCCATACTAGTCTTTCAAGTGGACAATCATTAAGATAGATCAAAACCATAAACAAGCACATTTCATACTTTCAGATTCAAGATACTAACAACTCACCCAGATGGATTAGTCAAAAGAGTAAAACAAAGCAAGAACGAAGGTACATACAAACCCTTTCCAAAGTAAGAGAAGTCATAGACCAAGACCTCAATAAGGAGGCAAAACACCTATAATCATTCACAAAACACCCACATCAAGAAGGTGAAGCAAGGTGTGAACACACACACGTTACACACAAGTAGGGTTTGTTAAATCACACCCTCACATCAAGGTGGACAAGCATAAAACATAAGGTAGACCCACACACACCAACTAAGAGCACAAGTGAAACCAGAGATCCCAGTGTTGCAACTTGGCTCTGATACCAAGTGTAATGCCCAAAAATTTATCAAGCAAAACACAACCCCTTTTTTTTTTAATTATTATATATATAAATAGATATAACACATAAGCAGCCTTCTTCATGTTAAACTATTCCTACACAAGTAATAATATTTGCATAAGGGAGGATACTCATATTTGTCATCTTATTTCTAGTTACATCATCGACGACTCATTTTAATTAGTATTGGTACCCTTAATGTTTCTTTGCATTAATTACTATCAACGTTTTCTATTATAGGTCCCTTCATTTTGTCAGCCCCTTATCAAGATGTCATCCCTCACAATGTACTACCATAGGGTTAGTAATTCTCACTAGACCCATACTACGGAATAGAATAAATTGGCTAGTTCATTCAATCAATAACATTAGCCTTCAAAATGATGTTGTTTAATAACCTAATAATAATTGTCCTTTAATATTAGCCACAACCTCAACTTGGGTGTTTTCTTACTTATTATTATTTGGAAATTATATTATACTTAATCATTTCCTTTTTTAACTAGGAATTATTCATATTATTGATACCTCAAGTTTAAGAGAGTAGGGGTAACATGCAAAGCCCATACTTTGGCTAAGCAACATGCAAACCAATTTCTCTTTCTTTTACAAAAAACTTGTTTATATTAAAATTATAATTAATATCATTATTGACCCTAATAAAATAGTGCATCGATCCACTAATATCCTCATTGACATAATTTATTTTTACTAATATTTGTATTAATATAACTTTATCAATAACATTAGTGGTAATGACACCCAAGAACTCATTTTGCTAATGCTAAATAAAGAAACCAATTAATACAGTTAAATTTTTTTTTATTAAATAAATATTTCCTTATATTCTTTAATTATACAATCTATATAATTAATTTCTTTTCTTTCTCTTCTCTTTTTCTGTTACACAAATAAGTGACTAAGTTTCTATATACTCCAAAATGAATATCCATATAATGCTCATATAATATTTATTAAACATTTATAATTGCTATAACTATTACCCTCTTCTTATATTTATCAATTATACAAAATTTTAACCAAATATTTCTAATCTAGAGAAATGGAACATGGATATGACAAAAATAAATTACAATAAAATGACCATTTACTCCTATGTTCCCTTGATTTATAAATAAATGATAAATGTCACAATTATCAAACTTTCAGTTATGAGAAGAGCAAATATTTAACTTCCTATTATATTCTTATCTATTTCAAGGAATCTCCTTTACAATTATGAAAATTAAGAGAAGTAGCATTAAATACTAAATAAATGGATTATATTAAACTTGTTATCCAAGATAATTAGATTGAAAATAAGCAAATAAATAGCTAATTAATAATGAAAACATTTCTTAATTAATAGTTTAAGCAAATAATCTTCATTCTATTTTTATGGAGCAAAATCATCCAATAATATGGATGTGACTCCATGTCATTTACTAAATTATTTAATAATATAAATTTTGATTACATCTCTTTCTATATATACATTTTCAATCAAGGTTATCTTATATTAAAAAAAAAATAGAAAGATTTCATTTTCTTTTCAACATTATCATTCTTTAAACTCTTTTATGGAATAAGGAATAAAGTAGGAAAGTTTTTTCATAAAATCAATTGAAATATGGAAATGATTTTGTCATAAATCTGAACTATTTTATAGGAAAGATAAAATAGAAATCAATCTCATTTTTAATTTTGTGAAGCTAAAATCATATTTTAAATTAACTCAATTAACATTCATCAATCATTTTATAAAATAAGATAGTTTATATTTTCATTCTATTTTGTGAAACTAAAATCACAATTTCAACTTAGAAACAATTCTATTATTATTGATTATTTATCTTATAAAATAGAATTAAATTTTCTTTCTATCTAAAGGACCAAAACAACCAAAACATGCACTTCAATGTAGAAAGGATTATTAAGATAAAACATAACTTCATCTACCAATTAGTGAATCTTAATGTACATTTTGTAGGTCACAGGAAGAAGGAGATGTCAAATCCAAATGTCACATTACTGGTTAAAAAATTAAGTAGAGAAGACAAGGCAGTCTCTCTTTTTTTTTATACATATATATATGCTGTCAGATATAGTCACAGATATATAACTATAGGCTGTCAGTGCAAGAACAGTACATGAGCAGCCACAACTGGATAGTGGGAATCACTACGCTACTGGCATATGTTGAATCACTTTCACGCAGGAATGGGATGGGCGGCTGTTGTCAGAATAGACAGATGAAAACTTTATATTTCTATTTATTTTTTTTATTATTTTTTTTTTTTCTTTTGTTTTTGAATCGTAACATTGTCAACATTTAATAGGTAGCCTCTTCTAGATTAGTTCTGAGTTGATTAGTAATTATTTCCAGACACACTGCTACATATTTTATAAAGGTTCTTCCAACATGCAAGTTTGCAAAAGGAATTAGAATACACAGGAGATCGATCTCTCTCTCTATAATCTTGTTTTGCCTACATATCAACCATGTTTAAGAGTTTTCCATGATCAAATAAAGAGCATGAATGCGAATATTTTATCATTTATTTAAATGATCAGAAGTACATTTTGTTATTAATAATATTTTCTGGAGACGTATTACTAATTTGTGTGCAGGAACAACTCTATGGACCTGTACGTTTATTTTTATTTTTATTTGAATGGTGCAGTTTTCAAGCCATAATAATATCTACATCTCCTTCCACTATTTCTTTCCCTTGGAAATATAAACCCCAACTTATGTTCGCATGCACAATCCTTTCTGTGGCAAGGTTTATAAAATATTATCTTAAGATGGATCACACATTTTTACTTAACCTAAATCCCTCAAATGGTATTCTGAAATGGATTAATCTAAAGGCCACAAAATTCTAAGCCTCTTCCAAGTGCGATGCTTTGAAAAGTGGTGAGCAGTATACCAACAAATGGAACCATACTTTTAAATTACGTAATGAAATAAATAATAAAAGAAAAAAAATAAATTTACAGCTCTCCTTCGGACATAAAAAGGAATACAACTATACTACGTCTTTCCTTGGTCCCAGGTTTGGAGGCTTAATCACCCAGATTACTTTAACAAGGCAGCGAAATCTACAGCTACACATAATGAAATAACTCTTGAAATTTCGTTTTCGAACCTACCAGATTTGAACATACAGGTATGTCATTGAAGAAAATAATAAGAGTTTCATTAAAATTATATCAACAATGGAAATGAGAAAGGCTTATTCTTCCATTGCATAGTTACTGATGAATGCTTTCTCATACACCTGTGAATAATACCTCTACTTAACATTTCCTTAAACTATGCTTTCAGATTGATGAGTTTTCCATTAAAAGAAGATCATTTGAAGAATATCCAATGAGGTTCGTTCCTCTCTTGAATGTAAAATTTCTACACAACATTATCATGGACTATAATTCTGAAAATAGTTAATAAAAATGGACTGTAATTCTGAAAATAATTAATAATTTTTATTAGAGAGAAACAATGGTCTAACAACAAATTAAAGGCTTGCTCTTTCATTACACTACAACTTTTCTTTAACTGGACACTTTGAAAGATCTCACAATCATACATGACAATGGGTAAACACAAAACAAGGCTTGCTCTCCTCCCAACCATAATGACATCATGAAGCCTCATGGGCTCTAGGCATACCCCCGAGCAAGATAAACATTTATATACCATGAAAATCTATGGTGAAGGTATCCTAGTATAGCATATTCTTTCTTTAACACTCCTTTTTTTCTTCCCTTCCTATAATATTCTCACAACTCAAGTCTTGCATGATTTTCAATCCTCATAGTATCATCTATGCTAAAATCAACAAACAAAGGTGAAGAATAACTTATCTTTCTTCTAGGCCAACAAGATGATCTCCTTCTCCATCAAGGACCTTTCCTCTTCTTCTTCTTCCATCTACAGTTTCTTCTCAATCCAAGTTCTCCAAAAGGAGAAGTGGGTAATGCCCTCTCTAGCTTCTTGCTGAGACATATATCGGTCTCAACCCTAATCCCGTCACTTACAAACAAGTGGGATTTTGAAGGGTCACATCAAGCCCAAAGGACACTATCAAATGTTCTAAAGGTCCCCAACCCCAAGGTATTGACCCTAGGGGTCTATTTTTGCACCATAACCCATAAAATGGACCACATAATACCTTTTTGAAACCCACACCAAGACCCATTCGAGTTTTGGCTTTACCCAAAGGGTTTTCAAACTCAAATCTCCTCTCTCACCACATGACCTAAGGTTGTATGCCATCTCAACACATTTAAAATTGACTCTAAATAAGATAAACATATTCCTTCATCCATTTCTATGCAAAATAGGTTATCCTTCTAACACCTTCACAAGATATTTGATTTGGAGTAATCTTCTTTTCCTCCTCATAATGTACACCATCTATCCTGCATTATCCAACCACAAGCACAATTAGAACGTCATAATATTGCATATAAATTGTTGTCCAAATTCCTAATAATTTTTTTTTGTGAATTATTTAAACATCATTTCTAAGCAATCCCATATTAAATCATCATTTCATACGCACATATGCAATTGTTAGTTATTAATAATCAAATCCATACATTGGAAACTTAGATGTTAATGCTATTTAACTTTCATCATAATTAGAGCGATGCATATACATATGCATATTCAATGAAGGCATTAGCTCAAGATTTATCACAAGGGTTAGGAACAATTACATTTACTCGAGAATCGATGCAAAAGCACAATAATAAGTATGCACAGTTATTTATATTATCTAAACTACACATTTCACTATGGTTAACCTACCTTTCAAGAATGCCACATAGGAAGTCAATCGTGGTCAAACGGGTTTTACAAGTCTAACTGGGGTATGGGCATTACATTCTCCCCCCCTAGGCTCTGACTTACTCCTGGAAGTCGCAAAGCTAAACGGAAGTCCTGTAACACTTATTAGTCCTTAAACTCAATTATCAATTATCAATTCGCACAACTAACTATTTTGCCATCATCTTAGAACATTAATCATAAATCCTCTACAAGTGTCATCATCCATTAACAAAAATGCATCTAACATCATTCACATCTTCAAATATTCTATAATTTACACACAATCGTAGTAGAGAAACAAGAATTTTTCCCTTTTTATTACACCAAATTTAAGCAATTTAAAATATCTAGACACAGTTATCATACTCATTTATCAAACATGACAAGAAAATATGCTTTCAAGGTCATTTTCTCTCACCAATTCATCTCTTTCACAAAACTTTATTGCATAGAACTAGCTTCAAATATCAATCTCTACAACCAAGTTAACTTTCCAACAAATAAGAGCAACGTAAGAACTCAATTGTTTACATTTTTCAGACATACAAGAACCTTTCCAATGACTATGCCCCATAACATAGTGACAAGTTAATACCATTTAATCCATGATTACACATAATATCCATCCACAAGACTGGTTTGCACAACACAATAGGCCACATGTGAGCATGTCTAATGCTCGGTCAAAGGTAACATATATGATCCACATCTCTATGCCTTCTCTCAGAATAAATACATGATCAACAAATGTCCAACATCTCACTCGAGGGCTTGATGGTGCTAGGGTACACCATAGCGATGCTACCTTCCATACAAGTCCCTCGTGAATATCCCTTGTTGTGTAAGGTGTTTAGCCTCCAAGAGATAGTCACCACTCATAGGTAGGTAGTGGATCCTAGCTGTTTCACAGCCTCACATACCTCCATCCTCAAGGTTCCCTGCGTCTACTTCCTCGTATACACTCATCCAAGCCCGTCTCCTACGTTCTTGGAGAGGAATTCACATTGCAACACAAGACCAGCATACGAAAACAACAAGGATAAATCGGTTTAGCCACCAAAGTACAAAAGAATAAGGATCATAATTGTCAATTCCAACAATAAGACAAGAAAATAATTTCCGGATTTGCAACATCAAGTCAAGTAAGATCAAAATTGCAAGATCGTGGCTAAACTGTCAAGGTCAAAGTAAAATAAATTGCTGGCCCACAAGGAAATAAAATAAAGAATTAAAAGAAAATCATAATTGCACATTACATCACTACGTGACTAATAGCTAGCCACCAACGAGGAAGGAAGGAACAATCGTCTAGCTCTCCTAGTAGCTCATCATGTGGTGTGGCCAAGTCACACACCCGCATGGCATGGCAGTGTGCACCTCGACATCACCCCGCATCACGTCGTCACGTGGCATGGCTCTACCTTATACCTAGCGGTAGGCCGCATGGAAATGTCTACTACATCCCGCATCGTGTCTCAGCACGGCATGGCAATACTCCAAGCGGACAAAGCACGCAATGGATGTATCCCGCATGGCAGTGTACCCCGCGGATAAGGCACGCACCGGTCACACTCCGCATAGCGATGTTCCTCTCAGGATACTCGCCGTAAGCCAGAGGTATACATGGCTAAGGTCTACCCACAAGTCTACCAACACTAGTCAGTTGGCAACTTATGCAAGAAAATAACACGCCTCTCATGAAGACAAGGCAACAGATGCTCCAATAGAATCCAACAATATGCTCAAAACTGTCATCTATATGCTCAAATAAAGGATAGGAATAAGGCTGGCACACATGAACCTCGTAAATCAGTTCATCACAAGGGGAAGTATTGAGTACACCTATGTTATAGCTTCATTACAAAACTATATTTTTCCTCAAAATAGGGAAGCTAAAGTCGCTTCGCGTCGACATTACTCGTACGCTGCTCATACTATTCAAGGAATGGTGACTTCTACTACTACCCCTTCACATACTGACTTATCAACAACCCGTGGGTTGGCACTCAGTAAGGAAACAAATAAGCAACATCACATAGATAGGTATGGTTTCCCATACTCATAAACAAACATATTCCCCATGGTTGATTACTTCACCATCCCATGGGCACACAAAACAAGTACGGGTTTTCTCACAACACACATAGAATAGCACCATTACTGGTTTAGTCACATTTACGGGGAGTACTTTACATTATGCTAACATATACTTAAGGGAAGTTTTAATTATGCTTTACACATGAATCACCAAACAAAGTTTACTCTAGATCCACGTACTGAAATTTTCAACAATTCAAATTTACACAAAGAAATAACATCATTCTGATATCTTTCTCAATCTTCCCTAAGCATTTTCATTC
Organism: Cryptomeria japonica; assembly: GCF_030272615.1. Lineage (NCBI taxonomy): Eukaryota > Viridiplantae > Streptophyta > Pinopsida > Cupressales > Cupressaceae > Cryptomeria > Cryptomeria japonica. Next base: position 604,774,767 of record NC_081412.1, on the reverse strand, counting down.
ACATTACTAACTATGCAATTTCCCTTTCCAAGATGAAAAACTTTTCCCTTTCAATTAGAAGCCCACAGCAACATACAATTTCATATGCATTATAAGAATTTCTTTAATTCACTGCATTCTAAATAGTATTTCAAAACAACAATTCCTATATTTTAGACAAGAGGAGGAAGAGAGTTGGAAAATCAACTATTTCCTACGAATACACAAGAATTTCAAAATCACACCATATGCTCGGATATAAGTTTATCATTTGAGTTGCACGGTTTTCATTTTGCTATCTTTTAGGAAGGTGTCGAAGCATCCTAACATGACATTTCTAATCATTATTGTTGCACTATAATGTTCTAGTTTTCCGAACAAGAATTCAAAACAACCAAATTTTCTTTTTGTAACACAAGTCTTCTAGAGCACAATCACTATGCGTAATACAATACAATAACACATAAAATCTAACATTGAAAATTTATAATACGACAAGGAGGTAAATGAAGAGCTATCTACTAGATTTTACACATTTAATGCATACAATTCAACAAGTCTTTCATTTACTCTTTCTTAAACACAATAAGGCAATTATCTATATCCAAAGCAAGTTAAAAGTGCGTCACTTGATAGGTCCTAAATCACACTAGTTGAATAAGCACATAAAACAATCTTTTGAGGAGCACATTACTTCACTCTTGAAGCTACTACAACATGCCCTCTTTTGGTATTCTTTTTCACATCAAGCAATTTTCACAAAATCACTATGCGCATTTTAATGCACCTTACTAAAATGGAATTTAACTATACTACTCCTACCAAACACATGGAGAACCCCTTTAATGCAAACATACCATTTTCTATCATTAACCAAAAATTAACTCCTAGACCAATCCCTTTCACAATCTAAAACACAAAAACGTTATGAGGCTCACACAAGGGCTCAAGAAATACCATCCTTTCTCTTGCAATAAGAAAACTTAAATAAGAGATAATTACCCATATCAAATCCTTTTAATTTACTAGAGAGAGAAGAGGAAGAGTCATAATCACTCAATTTACTACATAATAAGCATTAGTATTTGCCATACTAGTCTTTCAAGTGGACAATCATTAAGATAGATCAAAACCATAAACAAGCACATTTCATACTTTCAGATTCAAGATACTAACAACTCACCCAGATGGATTAGTCAAAAGAGTAAAACAAAGCAAGAACGAAGGTACATACAAACCCTTTCCAAAGTAAGAGAAGTCATAGACCAAGACCTCAATAAGGAGGCAAAACACCTATAATCATTCACAAAACACCCACATCAAGAAGGTGAAGCAAGGTGTGAACACACACACGTTACACACAAGTAGGGTTTGTTAAATCACACCCTCACATCAAGGTGGACAAGCATAAAACATAAGGTAGACCCACACACACCAACTAAGAGCACAAGTGAAACCAGAGATCCCAGTGTTGCAACTTGGCTCTGATACCAAGTGTAATGCCCAAAAATTTATCAAGCAAAACACAACCCCTTTTTTTTTTAATTATTATATATATAAATAGATATAACACATAAGCAGCCTTCTTCATGTTAAACTATTCCTACACAAGTAATAATATTTGCATAAGGGAGGATACTCATATTTGTCATCTTATTTCTAGTTACATCATCGACGACTCATTTTAATTAGTATTGGTACCCTTAATGTTTCTTTGCATTAATTACTATCAACGTTTTCTATTATAGGTCCCTTCATTTTGTCAGCCCCTTATCAAGATGTCATCCCTCACAATGTACTACCATAGGGTTAGTAATTCTCACTAGACCCATACTACGGAATAGAATAAATTGGCTAGTTCATTCAATCAATAACATTAGCCTTCAAAATGATGTTGTTTAATAACCTAATAATAATTGTCCTTTAATATTAGCCACAACCTCAACTTGGGTGTTTTCTTACTTATTATTATTTGGAAATTATATTATACTTAATCATTTCCTTTTTTAACTAGGAATTATTCATATTATTGATACCTCAAGTTTAAGAGAGTAGGGGTAACATGCAAAGCCCATACTTTGGCTAAGCAACATGCAAACCAATTTCTCTTTCTTTTACAAAAAACTTGTTTATATTAAAATTATAATTAATATCATTATTGACCCTAATAAAATAGTGCATCGATCCACTAATATCCTCATTGACATAATTTATTTTTACTAATATTTGTATTAATATAACTTTATCAATAACATTAGTGGTAATGACACCCAAGAACTCATTTTGCTAATGCTAAATAAAGAAACCAATTAATACAGTTAAATTTTTTTTTATTAAATAAATATTTCCTTATATTCTTTAATTATACAATCTATATAATTAATTTCTTTTCTTTCTCTTCTCTTTTTCTGTTACACAAATAAGTGACTAAGTTTCTATATACTCCAAAATGAATATCCATATAATGCTCATATAATATTTATTAAACATTTATAATTGCTATAACTATTACCCTCTTCTTATATTTATCAATTATACAAAATTTTAACCAAATATTTCTAATCTAGAGAAATGGAACATGGATATGACAAAAATAAATTACAATAAAATGACCATTTACTCCTATGTTCCCTTGATTTATAAATAAATGATAAATGTCACAATTATCAAACTTTCAGTTATGAGAAGAGCAAATATTTAACTTCCTATTATATTCTTATCTATTTCAAGGAATCTCCTTTACAATTATGAAAATTAAGAGAAGTAGCATTAAATACTAAATAAATGGATTATATTAAACTTGTTATCCAAGATAATTAGATTGAAAATAAGCAAATAAATAGCTAATTAATAATGAAAACATTTCTTAATTAATAGTTTAAGCAAATAATCTTCATTCTATTTTTATGGAGCAAAATCATCCAATAATATGGATGTGACTCCATGTCATTTACTAAATTATTTAATAATATAAATTTTGATTACATCTCTTTCTATATATACATTTTCAATCAAGGTTATCTTATATTAAAAAAAAAATAGAAAGATTTCATTTTCTTTTCAACATTATCATTCTTTAAACTCTTTTATGGAATAAGGAATAAAGTAGGAAAGTTTTTTCATAAAATCAATTGAAATATGGAAATGATTTTGTCATAAATCTGAACTATTTTATAGGAAAGATAAAATAGAAATCAATCTCATTTTTAATTTTGTGAAGCTAAAATCATATTTTAAATTAACTCAATTAACATTCATCAATCATTTTATAAAATAAGATAGTTTATATTTTCATTCTATTTTGTGAAACTAAAATCACAATTTCAACTTAGAAACAATTCTATTATTATTGATTATTTATCTTATAAAATAGAATTAAATTTTCTTTCTATCTAAAGGACCAAAACAACCAAAACATGCACTTCAATGTAGAAAGGATTATTAAGATAAAACATAACTTCATCTACCAATTAGTGAATCTTAATGTACATTTTGTAGGTCACAGGAAGAAGGAGATGTCAAATCCAAATGTCACATTACTGGTTAAAAAATTAAGTAGAGAAGACAAGGCAGTCTCTCTTTTTTTTTATACATATATATATGCTGTCAGATATAGTCACAGATATATAACTATAGGCTGTCAGTGCAAGAACAGTACATGAGCAGCCACAACTGGATAGTGGGAATCACTACGCTACTGGCATATGTTGAATCACTTTCACGCAGGAATGGGATGGGCGGCTGTTGTCAGAATAGACAGATGAAAACTTTATATTTCTATTTATTTTTTTTATTATTTTTTTTTTTTCTTTTGTTTTTGAATCGTAACATTGTCAACATTTAATAGGTAGCCTCTTCTAGATTAGTTCTGAGTTGATTAGTAATTATTTCCAGACACACTGCTACATATTTTATAAAGGTTCTTCCAACATGCAAGTTTGCAAAAGGAATTAGAATACACAGGAGATCGATCTCTCTCTCTATAATCTTGTTTTGCCTACATATCAACCATGTTTAAGAGTTTTCCATGATCAAATAAAGAGCATGAATGCGAATATTTTATCATTTATTTAAATGATCAGAAGTACATTTTGTTATTAATAATATTTTCTGGAGACGTATTACTAATTTGTGTGCAGGAACAACTCTATGGACCTGTACGTTTATTTTTATTTTTATTTGAATGGTGCAGTTTTCAAGCCATAATAATATCTACATCTCCTTCCACTATTTCTTTCCCTTGGAAATATAAACCCCAACTTATGTTCGCATGCACAATCCTTTCTGTGGCAAGGTTTATAAAATATTATCTTAAGATGGATCACACATTTTTACTTAACCTAAATCCCTCAAATGGTATTCTGAAATGGATTAATCTAAAGGCCACAAAATTCTAAGCCTCTTCCAAGTGCGATGCTTTGAAAAGTGGTGAGCAGTATACCAACAAATGGAACCATACTTTTAAATTACGTAATGAAATAAATAATAAAAGAAAAAAAATAAATTTACAGCTCTCCTTCGGACATAAAAAGGAATACAACTATACTATGTCTTTCCTTGGTCCCAGGTTTGGAGGCTTAATCACCCAGATTACTTTAACAAGGCAGCGAAATCTACAGCTACACATAATGAAATAACTCTTGAAATTTCGTTTTCGAACCTACCAGATTTGAACATACAGGTATGTCATTGAAGAAAATAATAAGAGTTTCATTAAAATTATATCAACAATGGAAATGAGAAAGGCTTATTCTTCCATTGCATAGTTACTGATGAATGCTTTCTCATACACCTGTGAATAATACCTCTACTTAACATTTCCTTAAACTATGCTTTCAGATTGATGAGTTTTCCATTAAAAGAAGATCATTTGAAGAATATCCAATGAGGTTCGTTCCTCTCTTGAATGTAAAATTTCTACACAATATTATCATGGACTATAATTCTGAAAATAGTTAATAAAAATGGACTGTAATTCTGAAAATAATTAATAATTTTTATTAGAGAGAAACAATGGTCTAACAACAAATTAAAGGCTTGCTCTTTCATTACACTACAACTTTTCTTTAACGGGACACTTTGAAAGATCTCACAATCATACATGACAATGGGTAAACACAAAACAAGGCTTGCTCTCCTCCCAACCATAATGACATCATGAAGCCTCATGGGCTCTAGCCATACCCCCGAGCAAGATAAACATTTATATACCATGAAAATCTATGGTGAAGGTATCCTAGTATAGCATATTCTTTCTTTAACACTCCTTTTTTTCTTCCCTTCCTATAATATTCTCACAACTCAAGTCTTCCATGATTTTCAATCCTCATAGTATCATCTATGCTAAAATCAACAAACAAAGGTGAAGAATAACTTATCTTTCTTCTAGGCCAACAAGATGATCTCCTTCTCCATCAAGGACCTTTCCTCTTCTTCTTCTTCCATCTACAGTTTCTTCTCAATCCAAGTTCTCCAAAAGGAGAAGTGGGTAATGCCCTCTCTAGCTTCTTGCTGAGACATATATCGGTCTCAACCCTAATCCCGTCACTTACAAACAAGTGGGATTTTGAAGGGTCACATCAAGCCCAAAGGACACTATCACATGTTCTAAAGGTCCCCAACCCCAAGGTATTGACCCTAGGGGTTATTTTTGCACCATAACCCATAAAATGGACCACATAATACCTTTTTGAAACCCACACCAAGACCCATTCGAGTTTTGGCTTTACCCAAAGGGTTTTCAAACTCAAATCTCCTCTCTCACCACATGACCTAAGGTTGTATGCCATCTCAACACATTTAAAATTGACTCTAAATAAGATAAATATATTCCTTCATCCATTTCTATGCAAAATAGGTTATCCTTCTAACACCTTCACAAGATATTTGATTTGGAGTAATCTTCTTTTCCTCCTCATAATGTACACCATCTATCCTGCATTATCCAACCACAAGCACAATTAGAACGTCATAATATTGCATATAAATTGTTGTCCAAATTCCTAATAATTTTTTTTTGTGAATTATTTAAACATCATTTCTAAGGAATCCCATATTAAATCATCATTTCATACGCACATATGCAATTGTTAGTTATTAATAATCAAATCCATACATTGGAAACTTAGATGTTAATGCTATTTAACTTTCATCATAATTAGAGCGATGCATATACATATACATATTCAATGAAGGCATTAGCTCAAGATTTATCACAAGGGTTAGGAACAATTACATTTACTCGAGAATCGATGCAAAAGCACAATAATAAGTATGCACAGTTATTTATATTATCTAAACTACACATTTCACTATGGTTAACCTACCTTTCAAGAATGCCACATAGGAAGTCAATCGTGGTCAAACGGGTTTTACAAGTCTAACTGGGGTATGGGCATTACATAATACAAAACATATTCTCAAAATCGCCTTATAGGCATACAACATGGTATCCAATAAAGTCAAATAGGAGCTTTCCAAAAGCCATATGGACATAGAATGTCACATATTCATAATACAAAACATATGTTCAAAATTGCCATATAGGCGTACAATATAGGACCCTATTCTATTAATTTCCCTCTAGGGGAAGGAAACAAATCATGAGATATCTTTGTTTGTTGAGGGGATGGAGATGTATATGATGCAAGTGTCTTTTAAGTATGCCCACTCGGCCTCCTCTCTAGACTTTTTTGTAACTCCACCTGATACAATGAAAAGAATGATGTTAGCATATACAAAAATTGAATTTTAGAATGACATATAATAGAATAGTCACTTACCGCATACAAATAATCATGATGTTCATCCACAACAGGTGCACGGTCATGATCTGGAGTGACAAGCCCCTCCTGTAAGCATCACAATATAAATTAAACTAAATACAAGTATCGTTAAAATTTTCAATAACATATTATTAAGATAACAAATGTAATGCTAAATTTACTAAATTTACAAATATGTCTCATCCTTCTGTCAAAGTAGTTGAACTTGCTACTGTTGTAGCAACACCACGCTCCATTGATGTGTGAATAGCAGGAGTCTTTTATGTCAACATCTGAAAATTAAACAAAGTATATTGATTAATCGCTAAAACTATCTATATTATTTAATAACAATATTAAAGATAAATTTCTTACCTGGGTGAAAGATTGTCAATGAAATACACTGCGAGGTGTTGATGTTGAAGCTCTAGCATCAAACTATTTGACATCCAAAATGAGTAATTAGAAAATCATTCACATAAGGTTCAACTATCTACATATAATAATTATATTTCTTCCCTCGTTGTATACCTGTGGAGTCGACAAAGTCGTGAAAAAGGGTGTTGCAGGAATGTTGCTAGTATTGTGAACACTTTGACCCTGAGGAGATGATTGAGAGTTTTCAACAGTTTTTTGTCTAATCTCATTTCCTGATAATGAAAATAAATTTAAATCAAGGAACCTAGTTTAATCTTCAAATTAATAAAAAAATGACAACAAGAAAATAAAAATACATACCTCTTAGAGCTCTTCAATGGCATGGCGACATTTTGATGAGAGATGGACAACTGAGTGCCCACTATCAAGATTCTACAAAGGGTAAGCGCAAGAAAATGACACCCCAAATCGCCAAAACATGGGTTTGGGAGTGTAGAATGCATCTAAAATGTGGACTTGTGTTTTTTTATGATTTGAAAAGGTCATATGGCACCTTATGACAATTTAAATTTTTTTTTAAGTGTGGCACCTTTTTGGTAACACAACTTCGTGCATACACCCATTTACTCAACTTTTCTTCCCAACTCAAAGCTTAATCCTAGGATGAACATTAAATGGGGATGTAAATTTAAAGAGAAAACATGGGGGACTCTTAGTGCTCAAATATGGAAGTCCAAATCTGATTCAAATGCTCAGATCCTTACATGGAAAGTTTTCAACCACAAGTTTCCTATTGGGGACATATTGAAACATTTAAAAATTGTTCAAGCCCTTTACCCTTATTGTAAATGTACTGAAAGTGTAAAACATATTTTTTGGGACTATTTTGAAGATAAAAAGAAATTGATGTCAATGTTTGAGAACTTCCCTACTATTTTTTACCATGTTTTAGGTTGGAAAGAAGCAATTTTAGGTTTTGGTTTGACAACGAATATTATTGCAAATTTAATGAGACAAACTGTCTTTCTTTATATTTGGAAAAGTAGATGTTTAGCTATTTAATCTAGTCAGATTACTTGTCAAGAAGTGGAAATGCTATAGTTTTACTATGACATTATGTTATAATTTATTTTTTTGTGCTCACAGTTGGAGAAGGACACTTACAACAAACTATTGGAAGAGATTAAGTATCGGTTCATTTGAATGCATACTCATGATGTTCAATGTTCAAGGCAACTTCAAAATCTCTTCAAATTTCAAATTTAATGTTTGAATATGTGAGGCCCTACCCCGAGTCATCATAGCATTGCAGTTATTTTTCATATTGGACCTATTATTGATACTTTATATTGATGCATCATGGATATAGATTCTATATGATCCAGTGATTGGATAACATTGATATGATGTATGTCATTTATTTCTAATTTGCGGTACTTTATTTATGATGTTAGAAAACATGGATGCATGTCATTACGAGTGATTGAATTTCATGATGATTATGATTATGCCATTGAGTAAATTATTTCATGTGGATTTTATAGGATAATTGATAAATTGATTGTTATGATTTAAATTGTATGCAAAGTGTTTGAATTATATTCTTTTCATATATTAATACTGCATGTGATTATTTGGGATTACTAATATGAAAAGTGAGTTATGTAGGAAACCTAATCCATGTGACCATGGAAACTATTTAAAGAATCAAGCTAACCCTATGTGTGTTTGTGAAGCCAAAGGTTGTCTATTTGGAGAGAGAACACCTTATTTGTAATGTGTTTTATTTGTAAATGTGAATGCTTGAATTTGTGTTTAATTTGTATTTATAAAATTTGTTAATTCCAAAAAGGGACATTGCCATCTGTATTAAAGTATTGTGTATTTTTATGGTGTCACTTGACACTTGTGTTGTGAAGTGAGTTGGCAATGACATGTCCCTTGGAGGGAATTTGTATAACCAATGCATTATTCAAAATATCTTAGTGTGGTCCCAATAAAGTCTTGGATAGAGAGCCATTAGAATGGTCAACTCAAGTTTGACCCGTAGGTAAACTTTAGGTGAGTTTCTAGAGGGTCAAACTAACTCCTAAGGTTCGGTTTAGAGCATTTTTGAAGGCCCATATGTTATACCTATGGGTAAAGGTCAATTTTAACCATGTGACCACTCATATGTGACTATCAAGACACCTCAAAAGTTGAGTTTTCCAAGATGGACGAAATTCAACTTTTGAGGATTTCTCCTTGGTTAGACAACCTTCCATTTGAGTGATAGTTGCTCTCCTCCATCTTCTCTTACCTTTTTTAGTTTCTTTTTTTAGTATGCATGTAAGAGGTTGGGAAGACCAACCTATGATATCTCACATCCTTTCCAAGAGGTTGGAAAGTGTGTGAAGAGTCTACATAGGGAAGGGATTCAAACTTAGGATTTTGATTACCTACTATCCAATCTTGGAGACTTAAAGTTATTGTTGGAAATTTGGTCATAGTTGTTGCATTTCTATGTTTTGGGAAGAAAAGACTAGTGGATTGGGCAACTCTCCTTCAACCATTTGCAAGATCAAAGGTTGGTAGTGTTTCTTCCTTGCATATTCAATTCCATTGTTATTGTGAAGGTAAGATGGTTGGTGTGTTTTTCTTTGTTGTTTATGTTGGCATTGAAAAAACTGGTCAATCCAGAGAACTGGTATATGAGCTAAGACTTTTCATTGATGTCTAACACTAACCCATGAAGTGGTATCAGTGGAGTGGTGTTTTTCAGTAAGAAAAGGTGATGACTTACAAACAAATGGAAACAACATTGGAAACAGATTCATACCAAAAGTTCAATTAGCTCAAGGAAAGATAGACTAAGACAATCGGTCTATCATTCAAGAAGATCGGTCATTGAGATGATGATGAAGTCACAAGAGGTGACTCAGGAAAGAAGACTTGAGGTTGTATGCAAACCAAAACCTCATTGGAAAATAGGAGAAGAGACTTGATGCTAGCACAACAAACCGGCAATCAAAGGATGAATCGGTAATATAGAAGTGCAGTGGCATACTAGTACATCGGTATGACAAAAGGAAGATAGGTGATCACCATAAATCTTAGAGCGATGATTGGTTATTCAGTTGTGGTGGCAAAAGGTGAGTTGGTGAGCTTGTGTCTTTGCCAAATCACAATTTGGTAAGGTCAACTTCAGTTAACATGCAGTCAAGCATGATCACCTGCGGATTTTTTGGTTTGCACTTAATTGACTGAACTCGACCTAGAAGTTACTATCTTTGGGAGATGCGGTGGCAGAATTTGTTGAACACTTGGCAGAATTGTTGTAAGGCGCACAGAGAAAGAGTGGGATATTTTGAATTTGAAATCTTCTGAAATCTGTGATTGCTTTGATTGAGGGAACACCTAAAGGTGTTGGCAGAAAATGTATAAAGTATTTTTGAGTTTATTCAGAAAGACGATCATAAAATTTGCAAAAGAAGATCTTGTAGAAGGAAATCCAAAGTGTAGAGAAGAAAGAGAGGAAGTGCTAAAAGGATTTAGTAGTTCAGAGGGTGTTTGAGGTAGACCGGTAGAGTGTAGAGTCGAGAGATAGAGAACCGACAGAGTGCAGAGCCGAAGGTCAGAGGATCGGCAGAGTGCAGATTCGAGGAAAAGAGGACCGGTTGAGTGAAGAGTTGATGGTGTAAGAAGAAAATTGGTGTTGTGTAGAGCAGACACAACTGGTGTGGATAGAGTGTGATTCTCATTGAGATCTGATCAAGCTATAAGCAAATCATATATTTGTTTCTTTCTAACAATTGCAACTTAAATCCCTTAACTGGGTGGACTTTAACAGGTCCCTTTTGTAAAATCCCTTAACTGGGTGACATCTTAATTGATGTTCTTAAATTCTTTAATTAGGCTACCTTTAATAGGGTAAAGGAACTAACCAGCCTTAAACAAAATCCTTTAACTAGGTGGCACCTAATAGTGTATATGTAATCTCCTAATAGGGATGGTTCCTCACCAGGTGTACTCCAAAAGACTACAAATTTTGTGAGTTCCTACTCACACCGTGGTTTTCTCCTATTTGGGTTTCCATGAGATAAATCTTGGTGTCAGTGTAAACTTTTCATGCATGCATATTTTACTTCACTAATTAATTATATTGATGAATATTAAATAAATGTAAATTAGAGTTAAAAGTTTTAATTGTGAAAAATTGATCAAGTGTTGATTCACCCCTCCCCTCTCAGCACCAGTTGGGACTAACAATTGGTATCATAGCTTTAGGTCCTTAGAATAAGAAGAAGCTTAATCAGCTTAAGGAAAGATCCAAGATGATGTGAAAGGAAGGTCCTAAGTTCTCTAAGGAGAATTACACCTTTTGGTGTGGAACTTTATCTACAATCCCTAGGAGAGCACTACTGGAATCATGTAATCACATAGTACATTGAACCTTCAGGGACTCTTACTCCATATTAGATTAAGGAAAGGTAAGATAATATTGTTGCTATGGATCTGATTGTTAGTACTTTTTTGATAATGAATTTTATGAGGTTCAAGATTTGAAAACAACTTTTCATATATGGAATAAGCTGAAGACAGTCTATGGGGGAGATCCTCATGTTCAAAAGGCCAAAGTAGACAGCATGAGAGGAAAATATGATGAGATGAGGATGCGGGAAGGAGAAAACATAGAGCAGTATAGCAAGAGAATAAAGGATGTAGTAAACTCCATTAAAAGTGTTGGAGAAAAGCTTGAGGAGGATGATGTGGTTAGCAAAATCCTGAGAACCTTGCTACCACAATATGCCATAAGGGTCTCGGCTATCCAAGAACTCAGATCCTTGGGAACAGTTAATATATCTCTTGACTCACTGATCAGTAAGTTGACTACTTTTGAACTCAGCAATTATGACAACAACGTACCAAAGATTGATGTTGCTTTCAAAGCCTCCATGATGCATGTACCAACAAGGAGAAGGGAAGAAACCAGAAGTAGTTCTACCACCAGAACTGGTCATTCCCATGAAAGTGACAATTTGTTATATGAGGAATAGGAGCAAGATGAAATTGAATCTCTATTGGCAAGAACATTTCTAAGTGGAAAAGGAAAGTATAAAGGTAAATTACTCTTAAAGTGCTTCTCCTATAATAAGAAAGGTGATATTGCTTCAAGATATCCTGACAATGATAGAGATAGGAAGGATAATTTTAGAAGCTACAGGGACAAGAGCAAGAAGGAGTGTTATCTTGCAGAAGAAGGAGTAACTGATGAAGAATCAAAAGGGTATGATGGAGATGGAATTGCATTTGTGGTAGTCGAGGAGGATAGCACAAGGGAAGGAGATATGGCACTGATCTCTAGTACAAACTGGTTTGGAGAATGGGTGATTGATAGTGGTTGCACTCACCACGTGACTGATGACAGAAACAAATTCCTCAACATGGAGGATTGCAATGGAAGAACTATGAGATTTGGAAATTATACTCCTTGTGCAGTAAAAGGTAAGGGAGGATCTATAGCCCTAAATGATAAAACAAATTGTGATGATGTCTATTGGGTAGAAGGGTTAAAATATAGTTTGTTAAGTGTTGCACAACTTAACAATAAGGGTTACTGGTTAGAATTCAATGAAGGAATATGCAAAATAAATGACAAATTGGGAGGTCTAATTGCTACCGGTAAACAGTCAAGAGGCGATCTATTTCACTTAGACACCACCATAGGTAGCTGTCTAATTGCTAAGGTAGAAGATAGTTGGTTGTGGCACAAAAGGTTGTGTCATGTTAGCTTTGATACCATAGCAAATGTCAGTAAGACAAATTCTTCTAAAGGTATGCCTAATACAGTGAAACCTGAAAATGTTATGTGTAAAGAATGTCAACTAGGAAATTTGATCGGGTCTAGTTTCAGCAGTAAATCATTTTCATTTGAAAATATGCTAGAATTAGTTCATACAGACCTATGTGGTCCTATAAGAACCAAGAGTTTCTATGGAGACCAGTATTTTATGTTGTTTGTGGATGACTTCTCAAGAATGATGTGGGTTGTATTGAAAGAAAAATATGAAGCCTTTCACATGTTTAAAGTTTTTAAGGCTCGAGTAGAGAGAGGAACAATTATGGAGCAAATTGAGAAAAATGAAAAAATGGAAGAAGAAGAACTAGAGAAAATTGAGAAAAATGAAAAATGGACCCTAGTGCCCAGACCGAAAAACAAAAATGTGATAGTCACTAAATGGGTGTGCAGAAACAAAATGGATTAGACTGGTAAAGTGATAAGAAATAAAGAAAGATTAGTCTATGAGGGCTATGCTCAAAAAGAAGGTTTGGACTATGGAGAAACCTTTGCATCAGTGGCCAGGCTGGAAGGGGTTAGAATTTTGCTAGCCTATGTTGCTTACAAATTTTTTAAAGTTTATCAAATGGATGTCAAATCGGCATTCTTAAATGGTCTGTTAGAGGAAGAAGTATACATAGAGCACCCAGAAGGGTTTGTATATGAAGATGGAAGAAATATGGTATGCAAGTTGTAGAAGGCTCTATATGGGTTGAAACAAACACCAAGAGCTTGGTATGAGAGGTTGCACTCATATCTGCTAAGAATAGGGTTCAAACGAACCAGTGATAATAGTAACCAGTATCTGAAGGGTGGAACTGAAGGAAAACATCTAATTGCTGAGATCTTTGTAGATAACATCATCTTTGGGGGAGATGATGAGATGAGTAGAAGATTTGCAAAACAAATGAAGCAAGAATTTGAGATGTCCATGATTGGCGAGACAAAGTTTTTTATTGGCTTGCAAGTCTCACAGCTAAAGAATGGCATCTTCATCAGTCAGACTAAGTACATAAGGGAAATTCTAAAAACTTTTGGAATAGAAGATTGCAAACCTATTGGAACTCCAATGGTTACAGGTTGCAAGCTCTCTAAATATGATGAGGCTGAAGAAGTGAATGAGACACTTTATCGGTCCATGATTGGTAAGTTGCAGTATGCAGTACGTAGTAGACTGGACATAGCACAAGTTGTTGGCTTGGTTGCCAGATTTAATGCAAATCCGAAAGAGACTGATCACATGGTGGCAGCCAAAAGAATATTTAGGTACCTCAAGAGGACTGATGAGTATGGTCTCTGGTATCCACATAAGGGAGACTTCAGTAAAAGTGTTTTCACTAATTCAAATTGGACAGGGAACATTGATGACAAAAAGAGAACTAGTGGAAGTGCATTCTTTCTCGGAGATAGGACTGTATTATGCACAAGAAAGAAACAAAACTGCATATCTCAATCCACAATTGAGGTTGAGTATGTAGTTATTGCAATCAACTACACATAGATAGTCTAGATCAAGCAACTGTTGGAAGGTATCCAAGAAAAGGTGATTGGACCGGTAGTGATTCATTGTGACAACACCAGTGTCATTGACATATCCAAGAATCCGGTGATGCATTCTAAAATGAAGCATATAGCCATCAAATATCACTATCTAAGGGAACAAGTTCAAGAAAAGGAAGTGTTGTTGGAGTATATACCAACAAAAGAGTAGGTGGTTTATATCTTCACCAAGCCACTTCAGAAGGACACCTTTGACTATCTCAGAGGTAAGTTGGGGGTTATGCCCCTACATGCAGTAAAGTAAGCAAAAAGGGCTCTATATCAATCTGGTATGATTTCAAATTATTTTTCTTCTCTAAGACTAGATTGATAAGTGTGGACTACTTCAGTAAGGGGGAGCAGTCTTGTAAGTGTACTAGAATTAATCTTTGACATTGTTCTCAAAGGGGGAGATATGATTATAGTGTTTGAGCATTGGTAAGTAGTGATTGAGCTAAAGTTGCTATATCAGATTATTACCAATGATAGGGGGAAATATTCATTACTCAGGGCAGAAGTAATAACCGGACCAGTACAGAAATGAAGGAAGAACATGCAACTAATAAGACAGATTCTGAAGTGTTGCCATCAATGCCAAAGGGGGAGATTGTTGGTGTTATCACTGTTTAAAATTGGGTTCTTCTTTTCCCATAATTGGCTATGGTTCATTAAAAAAAAATTTGAATAGGGTGTAATCCCAAGTGCTTCAGCTTTGTTCTAAACCTTAGGGGTTTAAGGGTCTTTGATTTTTTATCCTTTTGTGTTAAACCTTCTGGTTTCTAATCTTCTGTTACTTTATTCACTTAAGATATGGGTCGTGGGGTCATGGGAAGTGTCCCCCCTTATTATTTGCCTAGGCGGTTGCGTTGATTATTTGAAAATTTTATGCCTTGCATGCTTTTCTTCTAAAGTTGTCAGGCCCAGTAATTAGTGATCAATTTGAGAGATGATCCAACGGCCTGCGCTATTTCGCAAGGGTAAAATGCTCACCCTTTAGGCCCGCGAAATAGCAAGAATTAACGAGGGTCGTCCATGTGTCATGATGGAGGAAATAAAGGGTGTAGCTGTCAAAGGTGGTTGGAGCCCCGTGGCTTTATTCTGGCATATTAAAAGGTAGCATGTGGCACAAGTCACCACAGTCGGCGGGTTAGGATTAAAGGTTCGAAGTGGGCCCCAGAAATGACCTGGCAGGTACAGCTGTTAACAATCTATTGAGACCCTGTGGCTTCCTTCTGGCAAATGACAGAGTGACAAGTCAGCTCCGAAAGTGACAAGGCACCAAGTGTCCATGATGAGTCTGTGGGCCCACCTCTCCTGAAAGCCTTCTCAAAGGATTAAATGCCGATTAATTTGAGAGATGATCCAACGGCCCGCACTATTTCGCAAGGGTAAAATGCTCACCCTTTAAGCCCATGAAATAGCGAGAATTAACGAGGACCGTCCACGTGTCATGATGATATGTTGTCTAAAAGGAAAATGTGGGTCCCTATGGTTCCCTTCTGGCAAATGAGAAAATGACAAATCAGCTCCGCAGGTGACTGGATGTCAGGTGTTCGTGACAAGTCAGCGGGCCCACCATTCCTGAAAGCCCTTTCAAAGGATTAAATGCTGATCAACTGCAGGGATGATCCGACGGTCGGCGCTATTTCGCAAGGGTTAAGTGCTCACTCCTTATGCCCATGAAATAGTGAGAATGAACAAGAACCATCCACTTGTCATGATGATGATGTGAGAGATAGACCTATTAAGACAAAAGTCGGGCCCCTCGTAGTTTCCTTTTGGTGAATGACAGAGTGACAAATCAGCGCCGCAGGTGACTGGATGCCAGGTGTTAGTGACGAGTCAGTGGGCCCACCATTCCTGAAAGCCTTTTCAAAGGATTAAATGCTGATCAACTGCAGGGATGATCTGACAGTCGGCGCTATTTCGCAAGGGTTAAGTGCTCACTCCTTATGCCCATGAAATAGCGAGAATGAACAAGAACCGTCCATGTGTCATGATGATGACGTGAGAGATAGACCTGTTGAGACGAAAGTGGGGCCCCTCGTAGTTTCCTTTTGGTGAATGACAGAGTGACAAATTAGCACCGCAGGTGACTGGATGCCAGGTGTTAGTGACGAGTCCGTGGGCCCACCATTCCTGAGAACCTTTTCAAAAGATTAATTAGTGATCAACTTGAGGGATGATCCAATGGCTCACACTATTTCGCAAGGGTAAAGTGCTCACTCCTTATGCTCGCGAAATAGCAAAAATGAACAAGAACCGTCCACGTGTCATGATGACACGTGGTCAAAGAAGAAAGTGTGGGCCCGCAAAGGTGGAAACGTCGTTGTAAAAAAAGACACGTGGCCAGTATCAAATAGAATGCGAAGGGAATTTTAAGGCCAATGATTCGATGCCATGTGGTATTATGTAGCCAATAGAAAAGCAGGACCCAGACTAAAGACAAAGCCATCAGTAATGAAAAGGTAACAGTGAAACACTTGCAGGAATGTTATGACCCGTTGGAGCGAAAAATATGAATTCTCGTATGAATTCGATTTTGAAGGGACGACCGAAGCATGCGGAATCAGTGTCATAGTTAAGGCCCTGAGTACAAGTATTTGATTTCCTAACAACCAAGTGAAGATATCTTTCAAAAGATTTTGCAGAAGAGCAGATGCAGAGTTATCTTTTTCAGATACAGAGCAGGCGGTTCAGTTGCAGAGCAATTTCCTTCAAGCAAGCATCAGGTTCTCTCATATTTTGTAGAAATTCTTGTGTGGTGTTTTAAGTAAAATCATTCTCATGTTGCAGGATTGTTTAAGAGTGATATTCATTTTCTTGCGTTTTCAAATGGCTCCTAAAAGGGAATTTTCTGGCAAGGTTAATTATTTAGAAAGAAGTGTATGTGATGATTTTTTAGAACAGTTGACATTGTCAACTAACCAGGCATCAAAGGCCAAAGAGTTAGTGCCCAGGGCTCCCCGTCTGAAGATAGGAGAAGGATTGTATGACAAGGGTAATTGGCTGAGAGACCCACAGGCGGGACTGTCCGGGTTGGGGTTATTTAAAGTCAGATTTGGAATGAGAAATTCTCCTGCCCCTCAAAATAGTATTTGGGAACTAGATGTTGGGAAGTTAGTAGTCCCAGGGGTATTCATGGATACAGACTTGTTAACCCAAATGGCATTAAATTATGATCTAGTAACAAGATGCATCTGGGATATAAATGGGAAAACCCTTGTGGAAATTAATGCTGAGGAATTTAGGACAGCATTCGGACTCAATGAGTTCACAAACTTCCTGGAACCCATAAATTTCACATCATTAGCCCAAGTGTACAGTGCACAGAGGAGTCATCTCAAGAATGGGCCTCTTAAAGAACTTTTTCTGAAAATAGGAGGGTTAGCAGTTGTAGGACCCAATACGCAAGAGCCTTTCTCATTGAGTATGTTTACCTTGAGGGCTAAAGGAATGTATTGGGCACTTTGCCAAGTTCTAGGAGAGGATGATGAAGCAAATATGCCAAATCACTACTTGCTAATGATTGTTCAGATTTTGAATCCTTCTCTTGCTATCACATTTGATTATGCTTCTTTTATTGCCGATGCTATCCATGGAGGGTTGATAGGAATAAAGAATGGAAAGGTGGATAGACCTTTTGGATGGTATTCACTCTTAATGCACCTTTTTCTCTTCAAAGGTGGTGATTATTTTGCTAGTGGACTGGACCTAGTTAAAGAGAAGAAAGGAGAGAAAATGCCAGTACAATTATGGAGAACTGTGTTGTCATGGGACAGAGAGGATGCTAGTTTCCTAAAGTTTGATAAATATTTTGCATCTAAAATAAGGACTCTCCTTTGCTCTGATAACCCAAGAGTCCCCAAAGTTCTTCTGGAATTCATAAGGCCAAAAGAATTCGCAGAGAACATCAAAATTGTTCATAACTGGGGCGACATGTATTTATATCCAGTCTCCACAATTTTTAGAGTTTTTGGTTTCAGGGGTACTCCATTTTTGTTACCTTACTAGGTCCCTCTCAAAGTGGGAATAGCGGAGATCCTTAGGCAAATTGGTGGCCTACAAGAAGCAGAGTTAACAGGCAGAGGCAAAGGGACTATTTTCCCTGTAGCTACCATAGCCCACCAATTCGTAATTACAAAGGGAGGCTGGAATTGCTTTGAGGATTTCCTCAAACCTTACCATTTATCCACTGCAGTGTCCAGGTGTGCTGATCCAGAGGACTTCTTCAACGGTGTGTTTAGGAAGAAGGTAGCATGCAGAGGTAGGCCTCATCAATTCCAATTTCCTGAAGACCTCATCAGAAATGAATTTGATTTAGATGAGCAGGAATTAAGGAAAGAAAAGTGGGTGGCTTACAAGAAAGCCTTGGATTTTGTGCATCAATTTGATGCTAGCTATGACCCATTGTCTAGCTTCTTCCCATTGGAAGAAAAAATAAAATTTTTGATTGTTTGTTTTGAAGATGTGATGCAAACACTGAAGGAGAAGAGGGAAGCTATGATTAAGAGTAACCCTGAAAAGGCTAGAATGATCCTGAGCAAATCAGCTTCCACCAAAGCAATTCCTCCTGGTGATTACACATTGCACAAGAAATCAGGTTACAGTATGCTAGTGCCTACAACAGGGGAGCCCTCCACATCCAAAGGAAAGAGGAAGGTACAAAATGTCATTCACATCCAGGATAGCCCAAAGAAGCAAAGGGTGGGGAAGGAAGTGCAATCAGATACACCTTTGTATTCCCCATCCCAATCCCCTATCCATATAGGAGATGAACAAGCAGCAACCGAATACCTCTTGCAGTTGGGTAGCTTGGGTGAAATCGCATACAACTATGATGAAGTGGAGGAGGGAATGCTAGAAGAGCCCATTGATGCTGAAATGGACATCACCTCTACTGAACTTAAAGGCCAGGAGTGGGATCCTGAGATAAAAAAGGCAAGTAATGCCTTTTTAGCTGATGACAACTTTGTTACATCAGAAGCATTCATGCAGTTCATTTGGAAACAGCATATAAATAGATATAATGCTAGATGTGAGACAAGGAAGGCTGAGCAGCCTGATAAAGACCCAGCCTCAGTGGAGGAAGAAATAAAATAGGAGATGATGAAAGAATTCAAAACCATCACTCCTGAACAGGGAAGAGATCTAGTAGCACAAGCTGGAGTGCTCATCTTACCAGAGTGGGATATTGCTGATGCTCTGGTGCTAGATGCAGTAAGAAAAGAAACTAAACCCATGGAAGGGGTTACATTTAGTAAGGATAATGTTGCACTAGTTATGTGGTCCCTCAAGAGAAATGAGGGCAAGAAAAGTAAAGACACCCCAGGGTCAAGTCACCTTGGTGGATTGATGGTAAAAAGAGTGCAGAGTACAGGGGTAGTAGAGGCTGCTAGCACTGTGCTAGAAACTGCAAAATTCAGTGTTGCAGTGGCTGAAAAGGAAGCCAAATAAAAGGAGGCCCTCCAAATTAAGCTGGAAACAATTTTGAAGGCCTACAATAATGCCAAGGAGGAGGTGAGAGGTAAAGATAGCATCATTGCTAGATTACAAAGCCAGTTGATGGGACAGCACTAACAAGGTGAGCCTTCAACATTGATGATTTCCTCCTCTCCTGCAAGACCTCCACCTACAAGCCCTATCATCGAATTTCCACTATCCCCAGCACCTTCCAGCTCCCAAATGATTGAGATTACTCCTCAAGAACTAGAAAACCTGAAGCAGGCTCAAGCCTTGTATGCAAGGAAATATGAGGAGAAAGTAAGGGCCACAATCTCCAGTTTTGCAGAGACAATAAATGCCTCATTGCTCTACAACAATGTGGGAAAGATTATGGAGATATGGAATGAGCTGAGAAGAGATAAGGCAATTTTGACACCCATTTTTGACAAATGGAGACCTAGGGAGCAAGATCTAGAGTTCATGTGTGTATCCTATGATGAAGCAAGAGCTAATCCCATTATCAAATCCACTTCTGATGTCGCTAAGGTCTTAATGCAATTGGCAACAGAGGTGGATAATATGGATAGAAGGGTTAAATTGCTTAAGAAGGAATACACTGATCAAGTTTGTGAGTTGCTCCCAGGTATTTTTGATAATCCAGATCAGTTAAAAGACAAGCAAATATGGCTTAAGGAAATAGAAGCCAAATTGTCAGCAAGAGTCAAAGGAATCTTTGATCTTGATGATACTTCTTTCTTTGTCGTGACAATACAAGAGATAGAAAAAATTAAGTCACATTATGGTTTTCTTAATTCAGAAGTCAACAAACTAAGGAATTCTTGGAAAAGGTTGACTAAAAATAAAGATGATGTGATTAATTTTTCATGGCCGACAGAAGAAATATATAGTGAGTGGGAAACTAAATATGCCACCCAGGATCCGGAACAGTTGGAGAGCGCCCCTGAAAAGACAGAAGAGGTTGCAACAGAATAACAGGTTGACATAACTGCAGAGGCTGAAAAGTGCTTGTAACTTCTTTAATTATAACAAATTCTCCTCGAGAAGTCCAAAGCTTTGTGCATCCATGTTGTTATAAATGGATACCAGGACTAGAGGAAAAATGATCACAAGTTTTTTTTGTAAGAAAACGCTGCAGAAATTTATCTGAGTTTTTTCAAAGTTTAATGGAGAATCAGAATTTCTTGTAATATTTCTTGAAATGAATATCAATATACAGGCCATCGGTTTTGAGTAAAGCTATGTGTTGTCTTCAATTTTGTTCACAAATTTATTTACTGTCTTTATTCTGAATAATCTAGGGTTGTTTAGTTTGAATGGAATTGCAAAGCAATCTCAGTATAAGTGTTTGTTAGCTTTTCTCTTTAGGAGGGAAATTAAATACGCGGGATCACTCATACCAGTAAATTCTTTGGAAGGAACTTTGAATTTTGAGGACCATAGCTTAGTCTAGAATGATTGAATTCTTGTATGTGTCAGGCATATATCAGGATTAGTGGAAACCAAGCCGACGGGAAGCATAAAGATATATTGTTTCAGGAGTTTTATTTGAGTTTAGGTGACTCTGTAACCTTGGATAAGGCACTGGTATTAATCAAGGTTGTTTATTGCATACTTTGTTGATCAAAAATGTTGAAGTTAAGTACAGTTTCTATTCTTTGTCTTCAGTTGATTTCAAGGTGAATAAATCCACTGGTTTTCTGGACTGGTTTGTTGTGGGTTTATTGTTTAAAAGTGTGAAATTAATTCACAAAGGTATACCCACCTGGGCTCTAAGGAAGCCCGAAGTGTAGAAGGTCTAATCAAACCTTTTCATATGTTGTCTCTAGAATTTCCTTATCTTTGATGTTTTCTCTGCACCCAGTTTAGATCATATTATCCTAAGGACATTGAAGGGAATCAAATTTTGAGGACAACAGTTGGCATTGATAAGATCGATCAATCCAGAGAACCAGTATATGAGCTAAGACTTGTCATTGATGTCTAACACTAACCCGTGAAGTGGTATCGGTAGAGTGGTGTTTTTCAGTAAGCAAAGGTGATGACTTACAAACACATGGAAATAACATTCGAAACAGATGACCAAAAGTTCAATCATCTGAAGAAATGATAGACTAAGACAACCAGTCTATCATTCAAGAAGATCGGTCATTCTGATGATGATGAAGTCACAAAAGGTGACTCAGGCAAGAAGACTTGAGGTTGTATGCATACCAGAACCTCATTGGAAAACAGGGGAAGAGACTTGATGCTAGCACAACAAATCAGAAATCAAAGGATGAACCAGTAATATAGAAGTGCAGTGGCATACCGGTACACCGGTATGACAGAAGGAAGATAGGTGATCACCATAAATCTTGGAGAGATGACCGGTTATTCAGTTGTGATGGCAAAAGGTGAGTTAGTGAGTTTGTGTCTACACCAAATCACAAGTTGGTAAGGTCAACTTTAGTTATCATGTAGTCAAGAATGATTACCTATGGATTTTCTAGTTCGCACTTAATTGACTAAACTTGACCCAAAAGTTACTATCTTTGGGAGATGTAGTGGCAGAATTTGTTGAACACTTGGCAAAATTGTTATAAGGCGCACAGAGAAAGAGTGGGAGATTTTGAATTTGAAATCTTCTAAAATTTGTGATTGCTTTGATTGAGGGAACACCTGAAGGTGTCGGCAGAAAATGCATAAAGTTTTTTTGAGTTCATTCAGAAAGACTTGATCGTAAAATTTGCAAAAGAAGATCTTGTAGAAGGCGATCCAAAGTGTAGAGCAGGGAGAGAGGAATTGCTAAAAGGATTTAGCATAGCAGAGAGTGTTTGAGGTATACCAATAGAGTGCAGAGCTGAGAGACAGAGAACTCGTAGAGTACAGAGCCGAAGGTCAGAGGATCGGCAAAGCATGGAACCGAGGGACAGAGGACCGGTTGAATGAAGAGTTGAAGGCGTAAGAAGAAAACTGGTGTTGTGCAGAGCAGACACAACTAGTGTGGATAGAGTGTGATTCTCATTGAGATCTGATCAAGCTATCAGTAGCTAATTCAGTGATCATCCATTTGTTGTTTTCTCACCATTGCAACTTCAATCCCTTAACCAAGTGGACTTTTGTTAGGTCCGACTAGGAAAGCTAATGTACTGAGAGGGGAGGGGTGAATCAGTACTTCAAAACTTTTCTTGAAAAAAAATTCTACGGATAAACATAAATTGAGTATTGCTGATCTCATAATATATAATACTGAAACATAATCATAAAATAACATCCATAAGAATTTCACTCCATAACACAAAAATTTTTGGTCACGCAGAAACTCTTGGTTAGAGAGAAAAACTGTGGTGGGGATGGCACCCACAACTTCACTACTGCAGTAATCAAGATTGCTCAGTTAGAGCTACATGTTTAGCTATTTCTAATAGCTTACCCTGTTAGGAGTATAAAGATCTTTATATCTACCTTGCTAAAGGATTTTACAAACACTTTTACAAAATGTTGTACCTGGTTAAAGGCTTTACAATTTATAGACTTTATTAGAGTCTTTTACCTTGTTAAAGGTTTCTAACACAACTTAAATAATTCAATCAAAATCTTTACAAAATATCTGCAACTTCACATCTAAAATGTTATAGTAGACTCTATGTGCTCAATATGAAATTACCTTGCTCATAGCATTCCTCGGTAATTGATAAATCAACTCGGTAACCTCTTCTGTATGCTCTATCCCTTAAACTGTTCTCTGAAACCTTCTCGGTAACCTTTGAATATCTCTGTCAATCTTCCTTTCTTAACTATATCATCACATCTTATCTTCTCTCATGATTTTTCATTTTCATCTCTTCTTATCTTCTCTCATGATTCTATTTATATAGATCTCTGAGATGGTGATCTGTTCATGCTTTGATCATACAAACATGTTTTATTGAATGAATAAACATAGAAATTATTTCATTGGATTCTTCCTCCAAATCATACAAAATCCTTGAATGCAATTTCCTATGTAACAACAGTTTCATCTTCTTGAATCTTGTAACACATTTCACATGTGTGTCTAGGTTCATTGAATCTGGTAACACATTTCCACTCGGTTTAGATTAACTTGGTATACCTTCTTTGCTACTTGGTAGACATATGAACTTTACTCGGTAGACATTCTGTATTCGTCTCGGTTCATAGCTTGGTGTATATTATCTCAATGACTAGTCTTTCTTCTGTAACCGATACTGATAACCTTAGTAGTTAACGAATAGACTTCTCGGTAGTATTAACCAACTAGAGTGTATAGGATGAATTTGGGCATAAAACTAATGACAAATTGGTAAATAGAAATAATCTCCCCTTTTGACATTAGTTTGGTATGTTTAACAAAACTCCTTTCAAATTCATAAATTAAAATCTATATACTTGCAAAATAAACTGTACACTCGGTATATATGATAAACTATGTATACTCGGTACACTCCCCCTTTTTGACAAACATCAAAACTAGTTACCATTTGGTGGGGGCAACTGATCAAAAATAGATTTATACTTTGTACGAGTGTCTGTAAGAGCATTGGTAAGTGCATCCTTGACACTTTCCATTAGGGAATTTTGAGCTATAATATCAACTAACAGTGTGATCAAGCCATCTAAAGTGCTTCCCTCTACTTGAGTGGACAATTGGGTAGCTCAGTTGATCTACTCTTGAACTTATGACAAATGGGGAATAAATAATGTTTGAAGAGTCATGATATCCATCCTTATTTTATGCTCTTCATTCTGAAGTTCTAACTGTTGAGCCGTAAGAGATTGTAGCATTGTATAAAAATTCTGAATCAAATTTGGCTCGGTAGTCAATTTATTTGAGAGATCGGTAATCTCTTTTTCAATGACTTCGGTCTTATTCTTGATATCTTTGATAAAGAATGAGAATGTACATAACTTCTAGAATAAATAAATAATATTCTTGAGTTGAAGAGACAAATCACCAATGATTTCAATAAGCTTTGTTTTACCTATAGCAATTGCTTTCTGCACTTCTTCAATCATCTTGGCAGTTAGCTCTTTATCCTTCAATTTGCTAAGGTATTCTGATGCTTCTACTCCTGATACCTCCAATTGAGTGAGTAGTTCATCCAATTGCATATGGATGGCAACATCTTTATTTATGGTAGCTTCAGGTATCATGTCTGTTAATAATGTTTTGACCTTCTGAAGTACTCGGTTCTTCTGCTGAATAGCTATCTGTCTTTCCTGTTCTGCTTTGGCTTTACAAAGCTCACTGAATTCTATTAGTGCTTTCCCTTTCAATTTTGAAATGTCAACATTCGGCAACACAATAGGATTTGATAGATCTATCGTAAAACTATGTCTCTTTTCTTTCTTCTCCTTTGATGATGATGCCTTCACTGATTGAATGGGTACAATGGCTTTGGAGACTTGTTCTCCCTTGGTATGTTTCTCGGTAGAGACAACACTTTTGTCTGTTCCTGCAGCCTCTATTGTATCCTTCAGTGTTTCCTTGCTTAGAGTTTCAGTGGCAACTGTCTCGGTGCTTGATGGTACTTGGGAAGTTTTCTCACTAGTGGCCTGAGAGGTAGATTCATCTTGTTTAGCCGTTTGACCATCTATACCTTGATCTATGTCCTGAGGTTTCTCGGCTAAAACTTGTGGAGTGATTGGAGGATATGACTTAACCTGTTCCAAAACTGATTCACTTGATACTATTTTGGCATAGGCGCTTCCTTCTATCATCTCTTCTTCCTATGCTTCAGTGTCTATAACATCCTCATCTAACTGAATAGTGGAAGCAAGATCTTGCTCGATGATGTCAACTATCTCTACTTCACCTTTTGACTCTTTAGTCTAAATTAGGAATATTTTCTTCTATTTCTCTTTGGTTTCATTTTCAACTTCAAGATATAGGCCATTCATCATTTTCAAGGTCCTTTGCTTTACTTGAAAATTTGTCTGATAGTTTTTCAAATGATCTCTTATGTCATCTACCGACATATCTGGAAAGAGATGTACCAAAACTCTTTCTCTTATTTGCTTTTCCGAGTCCATAGCATGTTTCCATCTATTATCAATATGTGAGTACAATGCTTTTGGAAGAAAACTAGCCACTTCTAATGGAACTACTCAGAACTTGAGAAGTGTATAGATTACAGTCTCTTCTATTTGCCTCTTCTCTTCTTCTATTCTAGAGTCATATTTTACTTATCTAAATGACCCAAATCCACCATATTGCTTTAATTTTGCACAAAAATTGTCAACACTATGTACATCTTCCTTTGTGTTTTTTACAACCTGAAATTTATTTACATCTTCTAACTCTGTGTCACTTGCCTCTTTATCAAAATTAGTCTTTTGGGCTTCTTTGTATAAGTTTTTGTAACCTTAGGCATTGCTACATTCTTCTGCTTCTTATCGGGTGACACGGTAGATGATCTAGTGTTCGGTCGCTTTATAGGCGGGGTCGGTGATACCTTGGTTGTACCCTGTTTCTTTCTTTTCAAAATTTTGCCCTTTGGAAACTCGGTGCTCAGTGTAATTGCTACTTCTTGAGCTTCTGATTCTTCCTCGATCAAAAGTTTATCATTATTCCTACTTGTTGGCTTAGTAGGTGTGGAGGTAGAACCTTCTCCAAATTTTTCAGTTAAATCCTTGATCATTCTGGTGGCTTTTCTGGCAGCCTTTAGTACTACAATGCTCATTTTTACTTTTTCTTTTACCTCTTCATAGGTGCCATATCTGATCTCAGTAGCATGCCTTGGAAGTGCTAAAAAGGCATTTATCTACTACTGAGCAATGTCAAAATCTATCTCATAACCCATAGGCGGTAATGATTGAATCCTGGTTTCTACTGCATTGACATAACAATAGTCAATATCTACTTCAAAACATATAGTATCCTTGTATTTTTCCACTAGCTGAGGTGGAATCTTGTACCTGCTTTGCATCTTTTCCTAGAATTTGTTGAAGTAATCATCCATAATCATATTGAAATTATCACCTAGATGATTGATGAAATCATTTATTTCATGGGTGATTGGTCGGTGTAACTCCCAAACAATGTTACCGACTGATGGAAAGAATTTATGAAAATAGAAGAACATACACACTAAGAGTGACCCAAACTTTAGTGTGTTGGCAGTATTATTCTTCTTCGGTTTCCTTTTTGTATTGAGATTTTCAAAAAGATTCTTCAATAATACTTCACATAAATCAATTTGCATACCCTTTTTAACAATTTTATAGGCCGAATCTACAGTTGCACATGGTTCACTGTTTTCTCTTGCAGACTGGAAGAATCAATAACCAATAACTCTAATAGAAAAATTGAGTTCTGCATCAGTCACATTGTTCAACTTAAAACCTCTGCAGTCAGACTCAACTCCTGTTAATGTTATCAATTCCTTCTGTGAAATCATCTTCTATGCTCGGGCATGGTCAAATATAGGGTATCCGGTTATCATGTGAATAATCTCCTTGGTGATCTTGAAAGGTTGGTCCTGTAACCACATAAAATCATCATGCACTCAGCTCAAGACAAATTTCACCCATTGGGGTCTGAAGACTCGAGGATAGGTTAGGGCTTCGGTCAATCCCTTAACTTTGATATGCTCATACTTGCTATCTATAATTCCATCGGTGCACAATTCATCATACATATCCTTGATTTCAGTATGAACTAGTTCTTCAACTTGGCATTTGGTATAAAATCTAATATCTTCTATCAATAGAACCCTATCCAAAATAAGAGAGAATGCAGTTTTCTCATCGGGTTCAGATGCCACTTTGGGAGGTAAGGTGTATTTCAGTGTAGGCTTCTCAATGGTCTCTACTACAATAGGTTTCTATACCTTGGGAGCCATTTCAAACTTGAAATTCTTCTTACGAAATAGCTTAGGGTTTCAAATAATCAGAAAATGCTTCCAACTTAGTAAATACTATGCAGATATTCACAACTGATTTTGATCGGTTAACTGCTGAGAATGTGTTTTAGATTATGCTAAATACCTTGAATTCGCTCTTGGAAATGTTTGATCACCTTTGATTCACTCTGCTCTGCACTCTAAAAACTAGTAAGTAAAAAATGATAGTGCAAATCGTGTAGTTAGGTATAATAGGCATTAAATGCACTCGGTTCTCTAAACTGACTATCTCCCTTATAAGCTTTTACCGACTAGATAGGTTAATATATTTACCGACTTCTCTAGTAATTCAAAAGACTAGATAATGTTTCAAAATGTTATTGCATCTTAGCTATGCAGATTTTGGAATTACGTACATGATTAAATAGGAACTGTTAAGATCTAACCTTGTGAGAATGCAGTCCCTTCATACCTTTATTGATTAATTCAAAGTAGATGCACCTAACTCGGTAGGTAAGGTGCTTCCTTCATTAGTTGACACATTTTCCTTCTTTTTCCAAAATTTTTGTAATTTGCTTCTTATTTCCTCAGTATCTCCTCTGGGTTGATCTCTGCAGTCTTTGGCCATGTGTCCAGCTTTGTGACAATGAAAACATGTCATTCCAGGATTTCTCCATGATCTCTAGTTGTTTATTCCAAACCTTATCATACAGTTTGCAATTATATGTTCGTATCTTCCACAACATTCACACCATATTCTTGTATTGTAATCCCATAGTACCGAAGTGTATTGTTGATTGAGATCTATGTGAGTTTGGTAGCTTCTAGTGTTTGCTCGGTGTGGAGTCCACATATAGGTTTTCTGCTTAAACCAACATTTCTCAGTATTGTGTCCATATCTATTGCAATTTTTGCAAAACCCCTTGAATTTTGCCTTTTGATAATTGTTAACAGACTTTGTCCTACATTGCTTAGATGTGTGACCATACTTACTGCAATTGTAACAATAACCAGCAAACCTAGTAACATTCGGTTGCTTACCTTTTCTAATCCAACAAACATTGGCAGTATGTCCTTGTTTTCCACAGTAGTTGCAAATAGGCTTCCTGTCCTTCATGTTATCTTTATTTCCAGCTTTCTTTGATGATTCTCCTTTCTCGGTGGTGTTGATCTCTTTATCGATAGAGTTGTTTCCTTTGTAACTGAGTCCTGCAGATTTGTCGGGTGCTCTCATATTTAGTTGCTCATCCAACATTCTTGATGCTTCATAACTTTTCTTCAATGTTTCTTTTGACTTCTTTTCAGCTTCAAGTTCATTGGTCAATCTTGATAATTCAAGTTTCAATGCTTGGTTCTCATTTTCCTTTAAAGTAGCTTCATGATGTGCATAATCCAATTGATCAGACAGATTATGTTGTACTTCAATCATCCTTGATATTTCATCATTCTTTTCAAAAACCATTTCTTCTAGCTGTTGTTTTTCTCCTTCTATATTTCACATATTATCTTCAGCTTTTCTCAATGCATCAAGATTTTCAGTCATCTGTGTGCTGAAATATTCATGTTCCCTTCTCATTTCTTTTAGCTTCTCATTTAGTGCTTTGTTCTTTTCTTTCAGTTCTACAATCATTTCTTCAGATTCTTCTGATATGTTGTTCTCAGATGATCTCTCAATTTGTTCTACCAACTCTTGTGAGTCCTGTAAATCATCAGAAAACCTTCTTCTTACTTTCAGTGACCTTTGCATTTGTCTCTGCATATCTGAAATCACTTGATTAGCATGATCAAATTCTTCTTGAAGATTCACAATTTTGCATGATTGTTTATAGCCTTCCATTGATAGGATCTTTCTCTTTAGGCTATTAATCCCTTTACCAAGAATTGAGCTCTAATACCAATTGTTAGGTCTAACTAGGAAAGCTAATGTACTGAGAGGGGAGGGGTGAATCAGTACTTCAAAACTTTTCTTGAAAAAAAATTCTACTGATAAACATAAACTGAGTATTGCTGATCTCATAATATATAATACTGAAACATAATCATAAAATAACATCCATAAGAATTTCACTCCATAACACAAAAATTTTTGGTCACGCAGAAACTCTTGGTTAGAGAGAAAAACTGTGGTGGGGATGGCACCCACAACTTCACTACTGCAGTAATCAAGATTGCTCGGTTAGAGCTACATGTTTAGCTATTTCTAATAGCTTACCCTGTTAGGAGTATAAAGATCATTATATCTACCTTGCTAAAGGATTTTACAAACACTTTTACAAAATGTTGTACCTGGTTAAAGGCTTTACAATTTATAGACTTTATTAGAGTCTTTTACCTTGTTAAAGGTTTCTAACACAACTTAAATAATTCAATCAAAATCTTTACAAAATATCTGCAACTTCACATCTAAAATGTTATAGTAGACTCTATGTGCTCAATATGAAATTACCTTGCTCATAGCATTCCTCGGTAATTGATAAATCAACTCGGTAACCTCTTATGTATGCTTTGTCCCTTAAACTGTTCTCTAAAACCTTCTCGATAACCTCTGAATATCTCTGTCAATCTTCCTTTCTTAACTATATCATCACATCTTATCTTCTCTCATGATTTTTCATTTTCATCTCTTCTTATCTTCTCTCACGATTCTATTTATATAGATCTCTGAGATGGTGATCTGTTCATGCTTCGATCATACAAACATATTTTATTGAATGAATAAACATAGAAATTATTTCATTGGATATTCTTCCTCAAAATCATACAAAATCCTTGAATGCAATTTCCTATATAATAACGGTTTCATCTTCTTGAATCTCATAACATGTTTCACATGTGTGTCCAGGCTCATTGTGTTGGTATTTTGGTATGGTTTTGTCATTGATGTCAACACCTACTAAAACACTAGCACTTTGGAGATCCAACAAACATTCACTGGCAGACAAGTGACTATTGCACAGTCACCGGTATATGGTACACCGGCACTTGGAATGGCATGACAGACACTTGGTAATGTCAAAGACATTGTTTGGACATCGTATCTTGGAAAGATGTTTATCAGTATATTCATATTTGCATATTTGCTTTTATCGGCAAATAGGTCCAGGGTTATCCAGGGTTACACCGGCAGGTTTATGTTTTCTAGATCAGCATGGCATGCTAAGGAAATGATTAATTAATGTTGTAAATGCATTAAGCTGACATGTTCAATTGGTTATTGCATTGGATGTTATATTGTTTGTAAAATATTTTTATTGTAATATCTTGTAGAGCTGACCTACTAAAAATGGTCTTAGGTTATGGTACAAATGAAAGGTCTTAAATGTAAGATCAAATGTGGAATGCAAAGAAGGTATATTGTGAAGGTATATGTGAGATTTAGCAGAGCTATACACGAAGACATCATTTGAAGGAGAAGCTAGGTTTTTGTGAAGACATATTAGCATTACACTAGTACTGAATCTAGCATATGAAGATGCTATTTTAAGTAGTACATTTTATTGGATTTAACCATCCAACTGTAGTCAGTGTGACTCCCATTTATGTTTGAGCAGTGAGCTCTAGGCGCTTGGCCTTTCTGCATGTGTAGACCCCATTTATGTACACTTACTATCTGTAGTAGTTTCATCTGATTGTGGGTAAGGTTTCCCACCGTGGTTTTTCCCCTTACAAGGTTTCCGTGTACAAATATTGGTGTTATGTGTTGTGGATGTTTTTGTCTTTTGGTTTCATGCATTAACATTTACTGGTATTGCATTTAAGTGCTAATTATGTTCACCGGTATAATAGACTATCTCACCAGTATTAAGGAGTAAATTGTTTAAGGTGTTTTTGGTTTAAATTTTTAAGACAACTGATTCACCCCCCCCCCCCCCCCCCTCTCAGTTGTCCCCAGGACCTAACAATTGGTATCAGAGCTAAGTCCTCTTTAGCAGAAGTTTAATAACTTGAGGAGATCAAATGTCTAATAACTATTTCAGGAAGGACAGTCCTAAACTTGATGGAACCAACTATGGGATATGGAAGATCAGAATGGAGACACATCTAAATTGCATTGGGAAGGACATCTAGGATATTACAAAGAATGGTTATATTGCTGCTACTCCTAGTCAGCCTGCTCCAGCTACCTTGACTAAAGATGAAGAGAATCATTGCAAAGCAAGAGAAGCACTTTTGAGCACATTATCAGATCTAGAAAATCATGGGATTATCAAATAGATCAACTACTAAAGCTATTTGGGATCATTTGGAAACACTGAATGAAAGAGATTCCATAGTCAAAATTGCAAAACTTGAAAGCTTCCGGGTCATGTATGAAAGTCTGAAAATGGAAGAAGATGAAAGAATTTCTACTTTTATGGAAAGAGTAAATGAAATTGTTTTGGGTATAAAATGTTGTGGAGGAACCTTAAGTGAAGATGAAATTGTTTCAAAAGTTTTAAGAGGATTGCCACCGGCAAACAAAATGAAGGTTACTACTATAAATGAGTTAAGAACTATGCCTAATACATCAATAACTAGGGATACATTGATTGGAAAACTTTCAACTTTTGAAATTGGGGAATTTGGTCCTGTTTCTACTATAAAGATAGATTTATCTTTCAAAGCATCAACATCATCTGCATCATCATTTGACAAATCTGATTGGAAAGCCCGTTATGCAAGAGAACTTGAGGAAAGTAGGAAAGAACTTGAAGAACTTGAAGAACTTGAAGCACTATTTGCAAGAAAAATGCCTAAAGGTTCTATTGGAAGTAAGTATCAAGGTAAAGCACCCTTTAAATGTTTTAACTGCATTAAGATTGGTCATATGGCTTCTAGATGCCCTGATAGACATGCTAGACTAAGAGAAGAAGCTAGAAGAACATACAAGACTAATCCTGAATATCAGAGATACAGATTTAAGAAGAATAAGGACAAATCTTGTTATGTTGTTGATGAAGGAGTAACTGATGATTCTGATAAAGATCCGACAGACAATGGATGGGTTTTTGTTACTATAATAGAAGATCAACCAGTACTTGCACAACTACCGGTAGAATAGGCTTTGGCAGCTAAAGTTGAGGTAAAGGATGAATGGATAATTGATTCTGGATACTCACATCATATGACAGGAGACAAAGGTAAATTCTTGAACTTTCAAGAATATAATGGTGGTTTAGTAAGATTTGGTGATGATAAAGCTTGTCAGATTAAAGGTAAGGGTTCAATATCTCTTGATGGTAAACATAACACTGACAATGTCTACTATGTTGAAGGATTAAAGCATAATCTTTTGAGTGTTGGTCAAATAGTTGAGAAAGGATTTCAATTACAATTTAAGAATGGAAAATGCAAAATCATGAATAGAACTAGTTTAGAAATTGCAACCGGTAATCAAACTAGAGGTAATATCTGTCATTTGAATAACAGTGAGAAGACATGTTTGATTGCACATATAGATGAAAGTTGGCTATGGCATAAGAGACTCTGACATGTAAACTTTGATTGCATGATAAAAATCAGTACTCCTAAGGTAGTTAGAGATTTACCTAAGATTGTCAAACCTCACAATACAGTATGTAAGGAATGTCAATTCGGAAAACAGGTTAGAGCTAGTTTCAAAAGTATTCCAGAGAAATCTAATAATGCTCTTTATTCAATTCACGCTGATTTATGTGGTCCAGCTAGAACTAAAAGCTTACAAGGTGATTGATATTTCATGCTAATCATTGATGACTATTCTAGAATGTGTTGGGTTACTTTTCTCAGAGAAAAATCAGAAGCACTTGGAAAGTTTAAACTATTCAAAGCAATGGTTGAAAATCAAATGTTTAAGATCAGATCAAGGAGGAGAATTCACATCTAAGGAGTTTAATACATTCTGTGAAGTTAATGGAATCAGAAGACAGTTGTCAGCACCTCGGACACCTCAGCAGAATGGAGTTGTTGAAAGGAAAAATAGAACTATCTTAGATGCAGCCAGAAGTATGTTGTCAGAAGCAAATCTACCACATGTATATTGGAGAGAAGCTGTAAGTACAATGGTCTATACATTCAATAAAGTTCACATCAAAGGTGAAACCGGTAAGACCCCTCATGAACTATGGTTTGGTATTACTCCTACTCTTAAATATTTCAGAATATTTGGAAGCAAATGTTACATTAGAAGAGATGAGTATATTGGAAAATTTGATCCGAGAAGTGATGAATGTATATTTCTTGGTTATTCATCTAAGAGTAAAGCATATAGATGTTTTAACAAGAGATTGCAGAAAATTGTGGAAAGTACAAATGTAAAGATTGATGAACAATTAAGAGGAACTTCAAGGTATATAGATTTTGAACCGGCAATAGAAATTCTATCAAATGAACCTACATTGAATCCACCAGTACATAGTGAAGATCCAGTTACACCGATATCATCTGAAAATTCCACTGTGACTGAAGAACAACAACAAACAAAGACACCCTGGTATGTAGGATTGAATCATTCTGAAGATCAGATAATTGGGAACAAGTACAAAGGAGTTATGACAAGAGGAAGACTGGAAAATGAAGAGGTATGTCTTATTTCTCAAATTGAACCATCATCAATTAATGAGGCATGTGAAGATAAATATTGGACTAAAGCTATGGAAGAAGAATTAGAGCAGATTGAGAAAAATAACACTTGGACATTAGTTCCTGGCCTAAAGATAAACATGTAATTGGAACAAAATGGGTATTTAGAAATAAATTAAATGAAGATGGAAAGGTTATCAGAAATAAAGAAAGAGTAGTGTGTAAGGGATATTCTCAAAAGGAAGGAATTGATTACAATGAAACCTTTGCACCGGTAGCCAGAGTTGAGGCAGTTAGATTGTTTTTAGCTTTTTCAGCACACAAGAACTACAAAGTATATCAAATGGATATTAAATGTGCATTTCTAAATGGAGATCTTGAGGAGGAAGTTCACATTGAACAACCTGATGGATTTTCTTTGACAGATGACAAAGATATGGTTTGCAGGTTAAGGAAGGCATTGTATGGATTGAAGCAAGCCCCAAGAGCTTGGTATGCAAGATTGGATAAGTATCTTTTGAAAATTGGTTTTTCTAAAGGTAATGCTGATAGTAACTTATACTATAAAGTGACTAATGATGACATCTTGGATATAGAAGTTTTTGTTGATGATATATTATTTGGAGGAGAAGATGGATTGTGTAAAGACTTTTCTATTAAAATGCAGCAAGAATTTGAAATGTCTATGATTGGTGAAATAAGATTCTTTTTAGGATTGCAGATATCACAAACTAACAAAGGTATATTTTTTAGTCAATCAAAATACTTAAAAGAGTTACTTAAGAAATTTGGGATGGAGAACTGTAAACCGGTAAGCACACATATGACTACAAATAACAAACTATCTTTAAGAGATGAATCTACTCTAGTTAATCCAACTAGGTACAAATCTATGATAGGAGGTTTACTGTATTTAACACAAACAAGACTTGATATTAAGAATGCAATATGTATTATTTCAAAATTTCAGAGTAATCCTAGAGAAAATCATGAATCAGTTGTAAAAAGGATTTTTCGATACTTACAAGGCACTACAAATCTTGGATTATGGTATCCTAGAGATGAAAATTTTGACCTATGTGCATACACAGATGCAAATTGGGCAAGAGATGTGGATGACAGAAAAAGCACCACCGGAGGAGCATTCTTTCTTGGAAACAGACTAGTTTCTTGGTTGAGTAAGAAATAGAGTTGTACATATTTATAAATAGCAGAATCAGAATATGTTGCAGCAGCAACAAACTATACATAGGTACTTTGGCTTAAATAAATGTTAAAAGACTTAAAAGTAAAATGCAAGGAACCTATAACTATCTATTGTGACAACATAGTAGCAATTGATATATCTAAGAATTCGGTATTACATTCTAAAACAAAACATGTTTCTATCAAACTAAATTTTCTAAGGGAAAAAGTTGAAGAAAAAGAAATACAACTGGTTTATGTGAATACTAAAGAACAACTTGCAGATATTTTCACTAAATCTTTGCCTAAGGAGACTTTTGAGTATCTTAAAGAACAACTTGGTGTCATAACCCCACCGGTAGACATTGGATGTTATATTGTTTGTAAAATATTTTTATTGCAATATCTTGTAGAGCCGACCTACTAAAAATGGTCTTAGGTTATGGTATAAATGAAAGGTCTTAAATGTAAGATCGAATGTGGAATGTGAAGAAGATATATTGTGAAGGTATATGCGAGATTTAGCAGAGCTATACATGAAGACATCATTTGAAGGAGAAGATAGGTTTTTGTGAAGACATATTAGCATTACACCGGCACTGAATCCAGCATATGAAGATGCTATTTTGAGCAGTACATTTTATTAGATTTAACCATCCAACTATAGTCAGTGTGACTCCCATTTGTGTTTGAGCAGTGATCTCTAGGTGCTTGGCCTTTCTGCATGTGTAGACCCCATTTATGTACACTTACTATCTGCAATAGTATCATCTAATTGTGGGTAAGGTTTCCCACCATGGTTTTTCCCCTTACAGGGTTTCCACGTACAAATATTGGTGTTATGTGTTGTAGATGTTTTTGTCTTTTGGTTTCATGCATTAACATTTATCGATATTGCATTTAAGTGCTAATTCTGTTCACTGGTATAACAGACTATCTCACCGGTATTAAGTAGTAAATTGTTTAAGGTGTTTTTGGTTTAAATTTTTAAGACAACTAATTCACCCCCCCCCCCCCCCTCTCAGTTGTCCCCGGGAACTAACACATTGAATCTGGTAACACGTTTCCACTCGGTTCAGATTAACTCAATATACCTTCTTTGCTACTCGTTAGACATATGAACTTTATTCAGTAGACATTCTGTATTCATCTCAATTCATAGCTCAGTGTATATTATCTCGGTGACTAGTCTTTCTTCTGTAACCGATACTGATAACCTTAGTATTTATCGACTGGACTTTTTGGTAGTATTAACCGAATAGAGTGTATAGGATGACTTTGGGAATAAAACTAATGACAACTTAGTAAATAGCAACAACTTTAATAGGTCTCTTTTGTAAAATCTCTTAATTGGGTG
Source organism: Cryptomeria japonica (assembly GCF_030272615.1). Classification (NCBI taxonomy): domain Eukaryota; kingdom Viridiplantae; phylum Streptophyta; class Pinopsida; order Cupressales; family Cupressaceae; genus Cryptomeria; species Cryptomeria japonica. The sequence continues at coordinate 604,737,897 of NC_081412.1, read as the reverse complement.
ACATCTTAATTGATGTTCTTAAGTTCTTTACTTAGGCTACCTTTAACAGGGTAAATGCACTAACCAACCTTAAACAAAATCCCTTAACCAAGTGGCACCTAACAGTGTCATTTTAATCTCCTAACAGGGATGGCTCCTCATCGGGTGTACTCCAAAAGAGTACAAATTTTGTAAGTTCCTACTCACACCGTGGTTTTCTCCCATTTGGGTTTCCACAAGATAAATCTTGGTGTCACTGTCAAATTTTCATGCATGCATATTCTACTTTAGTCATTAAGTATAATGATGAATATTAAATAAATCCAGATTAGAGTTAAAAGCTTTAATTGTGAAAAATTGATCAAGTGTTGATCCACCCCTCCCCTCTCAGCACCGGTTGGGACTAACAATTTATGTGATTTGTGAAGTTGAATGTTGGAGTCATTTCTTTGTATTTATTTTTATGAATTGTATGATTATATGTGTATGGGTGTTTCAAGGCCATACTCACCCTTGGGAGGGTAGAGTAGCCTTGGGGGTGAAAGGTTGCTTGACAGCCTATGAGTGTAGACACTCTCTTCTTAGAAGAGAGAGATACACAAGGTTTATGGGATCCTTGTTGCATTATTTTTATTCTTATGCAAAGGGGGTCATAAGGGGAGATATGGGCTTGTATGCCATGGGAGACATAAGGTTATTTTTGGGACAAGTATGTGACTTGTGATGGTTATATTTTGGTACCCTTGTAAAGGCATTGGTTTCTCTTTCTTGCAGATCTCCTCTAGGTACTTGGTCCACCTTCACCCCATAAAATTAGTCACTTGGTGACATTGTAAATCCTTGGGTTGGGATTTCATGTGTTGATGAGTTCTTCTTGCTTTCGTGGTTGAGTTTGTTTGTAGCCCATTTAGCCTTGGTTCTCCTAGCTCGGGGGTGGCTTCATGTAAGCCTAGGTTGGGAGGTGAGCCTCCATGGTCATAACCTATAAGTTTTATTTGCAGGTTTTCTTTGGGATAAAGGATGGAGAAAAGACAAGTTCATGTGCAAGTCTCCTATTTGATTCATTGGGAATTCTAAAAAATATGTATTTTTACAAGCCTTCATTTTTTTAGAAATGAAGAGGCTTGAGATTATAACCTTGTTATTATTGTATTAAGGATTCAAAAAAGAAAAGAATGTGTCTTTACTTTGTTGTATATTCATTTCAAAGAAATCAAAGAAGCATTTGAATAGTATTCCTATATAGTTATTTATTACCTTGAAATGGAGTAGGAAATGTAATCTTATTTTATGCTTTAATGTCTATTAAAAGAAATGCATGTAAAAAGAAAAAGGTAGTTAAACATTAAAATAAAATGCATCTTTATCTCTTATTTAGTTTATGTGTAAACTTGCTTAGTATAAGATCTAGCATGCAATGTTGAATAAAGCTACCTACACTATTTATTTAATCTACTCATTTTCTGTAGTGTATTATGTTAGTTGTATAAGAGTTAATAGAACGGAATTTTATTTCAGAATGTAGATTAAAGAGAAAATATACTTCTTAAGTTTAAAATTTAAATTTACCCATTATTTGCATCTAGTTTTAATGATGGTTATATAATGAATGCCTAATACTCAGTTTCTATAAAAAAATATATATATATATATAGAGAGAGAGAGAGAGAGAAAAAATGCATTGTATTGTCTAAATTGTTAAATAATATACATTCTATATGTTCTTATTTCTATATAAATTATACATGTATTATATATATATATATATATATATATATATATATATATATATATATATATATAAGCTTCAGATTTTAGTCTAAAAGTATATATATATATATATATTTGTGTGTGTGTGTGTGTCTAATATTTAAAAAAAAAAAAAAAAGGTTTTGTTAAGTGATATGAACCTGATTGAGATTTCCTCCTTCTAAAATTTTTATATATATATATATATATATCTTCCTTCTTTTACACACACACACACGTGTGTATACCTGTAGCAAAAAAAAAAGAGATCATAAGAAAAAAACTATGTAAATAATATATATTAAAACATATATATATAATAAATATTTTCTTTGATTATTGCTCAGGAGGTAAGGTGTGTCTCAGCACAAACAGTGCAGGTCGTGGCCTCCTTGTGTGGGCCGAGGCACACACAGTGTGGTCGCGACCTCACTGTGTGGGTCGTGGCACGTGCAGTGCGGGCGGCACACACAGTGGCGTCGCCACTCCACCACACTCCTTCCTCCACCTCCATTCTTCAAACCTGTTGTTGTCACCATGGGTGCGGTTCAACCTGCATCAAACCAGTAACAAAAAAAAAAGTAAAACAAAAGAAAACCCTAACCTTATTTCGAGTTAGGGTTATGATATCGAAAATAAAAAAATAAGTGTTAAAGGGATCAAACAATATTATATTAATAAGGGATGTGAATTTTGAAATAGGATATTTGGGGGGGGAATTTTTCTCATTAGAAATAAAGTAACTTTTGTATGGCTTTATGAAAATTTTGTATAGGTTATTGAATTGTAAATAAATATTAGATCTTTGAGGGGAATTTAATTCTACATTAATGGAAGGTTTAGTTGCTAGGTAATATTATTATAGATTTAGTTAAATACCAAATAGACTATTTGGAGACCTTTTTGTTATTGGCTCAATTAATTAATTATTAAATGTTGCAAAGGATTATTATTATCTCTTAATTAATCATTGAAGATTTATTTGGGCAAATTAATTAATTAATTAATTAATAGAGATGTGATGAATTTATAGGGTTAAATGATTCAATTTAAGTAATGGTAATCATTGTAATTGATAAGTTATAACCTATTTTGTTATCTAACCATCTAGGAGATTGAGATAAGATTTAAGTCTCCTAATTAAATTAAATATACTCTCTCTCTCTTTAGGAAACCATTCTTAATGTTATGTGAGTTAACCTTTAGTGTAAACTAATTAATTTATCTCATCAGAACATCAAGTAATTTAGTGTTGTTTAAATAAAATTGTTGTTGTGTTTTTGCCCAAAAGTTTGGGCATGACATTTTGGTATCAGAGAAAGGTTTCCAACACTAGGAACCTTTCTCCATTATGTTTCACTTTAATAATTATTTTCTTTTTAAAATTATTATTTATTTTATTTTATTTTCTCATGAAGGATGCCTCCAACTACGCGACAAGCTCATAAGTGCAGTAGGGGTCCTAGATGTGCTTGCATGGCACGCAAAGATGTTGTGTGGGAAGAGTCAGTTCTGGAAGGGAATCAGGAAGCTCCTCCCAAACAACCTATAGACCCTAACCAAGATATTTTGGTTGCACTTCAGAACCTGATTGGAATAGTTCAGGATAGGCTTCTAGTAGTAGATCATTAGGTCGAACACCATATTTCTGAGAGTTATAGATCAGTAGCTAGGGAGCGGAGTAGGAGTCCACCTCCTAGCCATATAGAGGGTTAAGTAGAGCATGAGCCTGAGTCAGTCCACCAACCTGAGCCACCTCCAGTTGTGGCACCGGTGTTTATAGAGAGAGCACCCCGTGATCCTAAGGATCAAATCAGAGAACTTTTATGTCTTTAGCCACCATCATTTGCAGGATCTATTGATAGGGTAGAGGCTGAGTCTTGGCTATTGAGTCTAGAAAGGTGCTTTTGATTGCATCCCTATGAGAGCAGTTTGAAGGCACAGTTTTCCATTCACCTTTTGAGAAGGACAACTTCCACATGGTGGAGGCAGGAGGAGTATAAGAATGACATAGTTGTAGACACCATCACTTGGGACACCTTTATGGAGAGATTCAGGGACAAATACCTATCAGAGCATTTTAGATAGCGCAGAATTGATGAGTTTCATGACCTTCAGCAGAAGGGGCTTTTAGTATCAATGTATGAGAGCAAATTATTTGAGCTCCTACCCTATGTCGACTACATGAAGGATGAGAAGCTACTCGTCAACCGATTTATTAGAGGATTGAATGTCAGTATAGCAGGACCAGTTAGGATGGAAGCTCCAGGAATCCTTTTGGTTATCATGGAGAAGGCCTTATTATCAAACGAGATTTAGGGTAGACCTCAGGACACGCGGGATTGGTGTTAGAACCGAAACCCTATACCTCAGTCTTTTGGGTTTCAGAAACCCCACTGGAAGGGTAATCACAGACATTCATTGGGGTCCTTCAAACCCCCTCCTCCACAGTAGTCACAGCAAAATTAGAGGCAAAGGCCTCCACAGGGACAACAGGGCTTTAAGACTAAGCAATGGCAGACATGGGGTCCTAGGAGCGATCAATGACCATAGGTTCCATACACACGTCCGGCTTAGACTCAGGAGTCCTCCAGGGGTGGTTACAATGGATCGAGCAAGACAAGAGGATGGGTATACTCTAGGGCACAAGGTGTTCAGTTTCAGACATGTGGTGCTTGTTTCACTTGTGGGGCCATGGGACACATGGCGAGAGAGTTCCCACAGGGTTAGATAGTAGGTAGTCAGTAGATGGCAGATTCGGAACCTACAGTTGGGGACATGGGTAAGTCCCATAGAATCTTTGCAGCAGTTGATAACTGCCAAGCTGAGCATTAGGCCACAATCATAGAGGCCACATGTATAATAAGAGGTAGTAGTTTTACTATCCTATTTGATTCAGGAGCTACAAATTCTTTTATATCTCCATTGGTTGTGGAGTGTTGCGGGCTAGTGGAAACTAGGAAAGATGTTAGTTGGGAAGTGGAGTTAGCTTCAAGAGCTAGAGTGTCCATTGAATCAAAGGTTAGGGATTATTAGCTTCAGATTGGAAGTACAACCACCATAGTAGACCTTCGAGTCGCACCAGTAGGATCTTATGGCATTGTTTTTGGCATGGATCAGTTGTACACCCACAGAGCCAAGATGGACTATCGCCAGAAAAAGATCGAGTGTGTGGATGATCATGGTACTTCCATAGTAATTTCAGGGATTCAGAGACCCGTATCACTTAGTATGATTCTCACTATGCAGCTTGTGCGGAGTATACAAAAAGGATGCCAATTATTTGTCATCACCATTAGTGATAGAGAAGAAGAGGATGAGAAGGAACCATCACTTCACGATCATCCTATTCTTAAGGGATTTGTAGACATTTTTCCTTCTGAGCTACTTGGTATGCCACCTCGTAAAGAGATTGATTTTCACATAGATCTTGTACCAGGAGCTGAGCTAGTTTTAAGAGCACCATATAGGATGACCACTAATGATCTTAATGAGCTCAAGTTGCAGCTTGAGGAACTTTTAGAGAAAGGTCACATTCATCCTATGTCTCCCATTGGGGTGCACCAGTCATCTTCATAAAGAAGAAGGATGGATCCCTTCATTTATGCATGGATTACCGACAATTGAACAAAGTGACCATTAAGAACCGATACCCTTTGCCCAATATCAACAACCTATTTGAGCAGCTTCAGGGTGCCAACGTATTTTCTAAGATAGATCTGATGTTAGGGTACCATTAGTTGAGGATAGTGGAGAGCAATATCCACAAAGCCACTTTCCGTACTATGTATGGCCACTATGAGTTCACCGTGGTTCCATTTGGTCTTACGAATGCTCCAACTATATTTATGAGTCTCATGAATGGGGTATTCGGCACTTTCCTTGACTGAGTTGTGATTGTGTTCCTTGACGATATATTGATATATTCTCAAAATGAGAAGGAGCACGAGGAGCATTTGAGACAGGTATTACAGTGCCTGAGAGATAATCAATTGTATGGCAGTTTGTTGAAGTGTGCATTCTTTAGATCAGAGGTCAGATATTTAGGACATGTCATATCGAGTGATGGGATCTCTATTGACCCATTGAAGATCAGAGCTATTATGGATTGGCCAGCACCAACTAGTGTGACAGAATTCGGGAGTTTCATGGGTCTAGCAGGTTATTACAGACACTTCGTTGAAGGGTTCTCTAGGGTTGCACATCCTATTACATCTCTTCAACAAAAGGGAAAGAAATTTGAGTGGATAGAAAAGTGTGAGAGGGTCTTTCAGGAGCTCAAAAAGGCACTTACTAGTGCGCCTATTCTTGTTGTGCCAGATCTGTTAGTCGATTTCATGGTGTGTACAGATGCTTCCTTTGATGGTTTAGGAGCAGTCCTTATGCAAGATGGTCGAGCTATAGTGTATGAGTCTAGGAAACTTAAGACTCATGAGATTAACTACCCTACTCATGACCTTGAGCTTGCAGAAGTGGTGCACGCACTTGTGAGGTGGAGACACTTCCTTTTAGGTCATCGTTTTGAGCTTTATTTGGATCATCAGAGCTTGCAATACATATTTACTCGACCTAATCTTAATGCTCGTCAGAGAAGATGGATGGAGTTTTTATGTGAGTATGATTTTGATGTTCACTACATCAAGGGGAAAGAAAACATAGTTGTAGATGCCTTGAGTAGGAGACGCCATGAGATATACTCCATGTCTATAGACACAGATTTGAGAGATCGCATATTGCAGTAGCTGCCTAAGGATGAGTGGTATTTAGAGGTATGTTAGGTAGTGTGATCTCAGGAGATCCTAGAAGGGAAGTATGCAACCTATTCTTTAGAGTCTAATGGACTACTACACCATAGAGGGCACATCTATGTACCTTATTTTGGAAAGTTGCATGATTTCATTGTGATGGAGGCTCATAGAGCTCTTTATGCAGCACATCCCAGAGTTAAGAAGATGCATGCAGATTTGAGACAATTATATCATTGGCCAGGTATGCGGCAACTCATTGCTGAACTAGTAGCCCGATGCCTTGAGTGCGAGAGGGTTAAGGTGGAGCACCGCCATCCAGGTGGGTTACTCCAGTCTCATGCGATACCAAAGTGGAAGTGGGATACTATATCGATGGATTTCGTCATTGGTCTTCCTATGTCATCGTGTCGTCATGATGCCATCATGGTGACAATTGAAAAATTGACCAAAGTGGCCCACTTCTCACCAGTTCGGACTATTTTCATAACACTGGCAGTGGCATGGGTATTCTTACGGGATATTGTCAGACTTCATGGCATTCCATGTAAGATTATTTCAGATAGAGATTCCCTCTTTACTTCTTCCTTTTGGAAGGCATTGCAAGTAGCAATGGGTACCAAACTCAACTTCAACGCAACCTATCATCCAGAAATGGATGGACAAACAGAGAGGGTGAACCAGGTGTTAGAAGATATGCTTTGTATATAAGTCATGGGTCATCAGACCAGATGGGAAGAGTACCTTCCTTTGGTAGAGTTTTCCTATAATAAGGGGCATCACATTTCTTTAGGGATACCACCTTATCAGGCTTTGTAGGGAAGACCTTGTAGGACACCTTTGAGTTGGGACTGCATTAAGGATAGAGTAGCTACTAATCCTGAGATAGTTCGAGATATGGAGCAACAGATGGATTTTATTAGACAACGCCTTAAAGAGGCACAAGATAGACAGAAGAAGTATGCAGATGCGAAGAGGATAGATCATAGCTTCATGGTTGGAGATAGATTCTTCTTGAGAGTGTGACTGCATAAGATTCCAATCCATTATGGAAAGGGTTCTAAGCTCACACCTTGCTTTGTTGGACCAATTGCATATCATCTATCGTTGCCACCTAGCCTATCATGCATCCATGATGTGTTTCATGTGTCTATACTAAGGAAGTATATTTATGATGAGTCTTATATTATAGATTGGGATGCCTTTCAGGTGGAGTCAGACGGGTAGTTGGCTTTGGAGCCCATTCACCTTTTGGCTCATCGGATGCTGGCTCTTCGAGGCTGAGAGCTGGACTAGGTTAGGGTCCAGTAGGATTGTTATGACGAGGTCACAACATCATGGGAGGATGCAACATAGATGAGATCTTAGCACCCCCATCTTTTTTATGAGCTCCAGGAGGAAGTTCATGCCTAGAGGGGTAGGGTGTGAGGCCCTAACCCGAGTCGTCATAGCATTGCAATTATTTTTTATATTGGACCTATTATTGATACTTAATTTTGATGCATTATGGATAGAGATTCTATATGATCTAATGATTAAATAACATTGATATGGTGTATGTCATTTATTTATGATGTTAGAAAACATGGATGCATACCGTTATGAGTGATTGACTTTCATGATGATTATGATGATGTCATTGAGTAAATTATTTCATGTGAATTTTATTAGATAATTGATAATTTGATTGTTATGATTTAAATTATATGCAAAGTGTCTGAATTATATTCTTTTCATATATTAATACTGCATGTGATTATTTGGGATTGCTAATGTGCAAAGTGAGTTGTGTAGGAAAGCTAATCCATGTGACCATGGAAACTATTCGGAGAATCAAGCTAAACCTATGTGTGTTTATGAAGCCGTGGATTATCTATCTAGAGAGACAACACCTCGTGTGTAATGTGTTTTATTTGTAAATATGAATTCTTGAATGTGTGTTTAATTTGTATTTATAAAATTTGTTAATTCCAAAAAGGGACATTGCCATGCGTATTAAAGTATTGTGTATTTTTATGGTGTCACTTGACACTTGTGTTGTGAAGTGACTTGGCAATGACATGTCCCTTGGAGGGAATTTGTATAACCAATGCATTATTCAAAATTTCTTAGTGTGGTCCCAATAGAGTCTTGGATAGAGAGCCATTAGAATGGTCAACTCAATTTTGACCCGTAGGTAAACCTTAGGTGAGTTTCTAGAGGGTCAAACTAACTCCTAAGGTTAAATTTAGGGTATTTTTGAAGGCCCATATGTTATATCTATAGGTAAAGGTCAATTTTAACCATGTGACCACTCACATGTGACTGTCAAGTTACCTCAAAAGTTGAGTTTTCTAAGATGGACAAAATTCAACTTTTGAGGATTTCTCCTTGGTTAGACAACCTTCCATTTGAGTGATATTTTCTCTTCCCCACCTTCTCTTACATTTTTTAGATTCCTTTTTCAATAAGCATGTAAGAGGTTTGGAAGACCAACCTATGATATCTCACATCCTTTCCAAGAGGTTGGAAAGTGTGTGAAGAGTCTACTTAGGGAAGGGATTCAAACTTAGGATTTTGATCACCCACTCTCCAATCTTGGAGACTTAGAGTTATTGTTAGAAATTTGGTCTTAGTTGTTGCATTTCTTAGTTTTGGGAAGAAAATACTAGTGGATTGGGTAGATCTCCTTCAACCATTCCTCATTCCACTTGTAGGATCAAAGGTTGGTAGTGTTTCTTCCTTGCATATTGAATTCCATTGTTATTGTGAAGGAAAGATTGTTGGTGTATTTTGCTTTGTTGTTTATGTGATTTGTGAAGTTGAATGTTGGAGTCCTTTCTTTGTGTTTATTTTTATGAGTTGTATGATTGTATGTGTTATGGGTGCTTCAAGGCCATACTCACCCTTGGGAGGGTAGAGTAGCCTTGGGGGTGAAGGGTTGCTTGACAACCTATGAGTGTAGAGACTCTCTTCTTAAAAGAGAGAGATACACAAGGGTTATGGGACCCTTGCTGCATTGTTTTTATGCTTATGAAAAGGGGGTCATAAGGGGAGATATAGGCTTGCATGCCATGAGAGACATAAGGTTTGTTTTGGGACAAGTATGTGACTTGTAATGGTTATATTTTGGTAGCCTTGTAAAGGCATTAGTTCCTCTTTCTTGCAGATCTCCTCTAGGTACTTGGTCCACCTTCACCAAACAAAATTAGTCACTTGGTGACATTGTAAATCCTTGGGTTGGGAGTTCATGTGTTGATGTGTTCTTCTTGCTTTCATGGTTGAGTTTGTTTGTATCCCGTTTAGCCTTGGTTCTCCTAGTTCGGGGGTGGCTTCATGTAAGCCTAGGTTGGGAGGCGAGTCTCCATAGTCACAACCTATAAGTTTTATTTGCAAGTTTTATTTGTGATAAAGGATGGAGAAAATCCAAGTTCATGTGCAAGTCTCCTATTTGATTCATTGGGAATTCAAAAAAAAAAATGTATTTTAACAAGCCCTCATTTTTGTAGAAATGAAGAGGCTTGAGATTGTAACCTTGTTATTATTGTATTAAGGATTCAAAAAAGAAAAGAATGTATGTTTACTTTGTTGTATATTCATTTCAAAGAAATCAAAGAAGAATTTGAATAGCATTCCTATATAGTTATTTATTACCTTGAAATGTAATCTTATTTTCTGCTTTAATGTCTATTGAAAGAAAAGAAATGCATGTAAAAATAAAAGGGTAGATAAACATTAAAATAAAATGCAACCTTATCTCTTATTTAGTTTATGTGTAAACTTGCTTAGTATAAAATCTAGCATGGAATGTTGAATAAAGCTACCTACACTCCATTTATTTAATCCAATCATTTTCTGAAGTGTATTATGTTAGTTGTATAACTGTTAATAGAAAGGAATTTTATTTCAGAAAGTAGATTAAACAGAAAATATACTTCTTAAGTTTAAAACTTAAATTTACCCATTATTTGCATCTAGTTATAATGTTGGTTAAATAAGAAATTAATATCCTGCTGGTTAGGACAAACAGATTTAGATATATGAATGTAGCTAAATATATATTCAAAGTATATAAATGAATGTTGTTGAAGTATAAAATAACCTGCTCATAGTAAAAGTATTGTTGCATATATATATATATATATAATGAATGCTTGATACTCAGTTGCTGTAAAAATATATATATATATATATATATATATATATATATATATATAGAAAGAGAAAACATGCAACATGCATTGTATTGTCTAAGTTGCTGTTAAATAATATACATTCTATCTATTCTTATTTATTATAATATATATATATATATAATATTTTTTTTAAAATAAGGTTTTGTTAAGTGATATGAACCTAATTGAGATTTCCTCCTAAAAATTATATATATATATATAGAAAAAAAAAAGAGATCATATAAAAAAAACTGTGTAACTAATATATATATAAAACTATATATAATAATTATTTTCTTTTATTATTCCTCGAGAGGCAAAGTTTGTGTTAGCACACACAGTGCAGGATGCAGCCTCCCTGTGTGGGCTGAGGCCCACACAATGCGGTCGCAACCCCACTGTGTGGGCCGAAGCACACACAGTGCGGTCATGACCCCACTGTGTGGGTTGTGGCACACGGAGTGTAGGCGGCATGCATAGTGTGGTTGCAACCTCACTGTGTAGGTCGTGGCACGCGCAGTGTGGGTGACACACATAGTGCGGCTGCGACCCCACTGTGTGGGCCGAGGCACACGCAGTGCGAACGGCACACACAATGTGGCCACGACCCCACTGTGTGGGCTGAGGCACAGGCAGTGCGGGCGGCACAGATAATGGCGTCGCCACTCTGCTACACTCCTTCCTCTACCTCTGCCATTCTTCAAACCCGTCACAGCCGCCATGGGTGCAGTTCAACCTGCATCAAACCAATAACAAAAAAAAAAGTAAAACAAAAGAAAACCCTAACCATATTTTGGGTTAGGGTTATGATATAGAAAATAAAAAAATAAGGGTTTAAGGAATCAAACAATATTATATTAATAAGGGATGTGAATTTTGAAATAGGATATTTGGCAGGAGAGGGGGGGGGGTTAGTGCAGGATCAAGAGGGGCCAAAAAGTGGTGATGTGAAAAAAATAGCCTTCCTCACTTGCCTAAAAACGCAAAAATTTGTGTTGACTTTTTGCTTGGCCTAGGTGTCAGTACACCTTGGCCTGGTAATTACCTATGCAAATCGGATATCCGATTTTTATTTGTAATTTTAATTTAAAAAATATATTATATGTTACATATTATATAATATATAATATATTGTTATATTATATAATGTAATAATATATTATTACATTATATATATTATATAATAGATTATTATATTATATTATATTATAATATAATAATATATTATATAATACAATATATAATATAATATAATATAATATATATAATATTATATTATATTATATTATATTATATTATATTATATAATATAATACAATATTATATATAATATAATATAATACAATATTATATATAATATAATATAATATAATATAATATAATATAATATAATATAATATTATATTATATAATATTATATTATATTATATTATATTATATTATATTATATTATATAATATAATATATAATATAATACAATATTATATTATATAATATATAATATAATACAATATTATATTATATAATATATAATATAATATTGTATTATATTATATATTATAATATATATAATATAATACAATATTATATTATATTATATTATATTATATTATATATTATAATATATAATATAATACAATATTATATTATATATTATATAATATAATATTGTATTATATTATATATAATATAATACAATACGTATTATATAATATAATAATATACTATATAATATATTATTATATTATATAATATATTATTATATTATATAATATATTATTATATTATATAATATGTTATTATATTATATATGTTATTTAAAAATAATTTAAGTATAAAAATCGGATATCCGATTTTCTAAGACTTTTATATTTCGACAGTGATAGTCCCGTGAGTCATTTTTAACTCACGGGTCGCGCGAATTCATCAAAATCCGATATCTGGTGTTTTGACAAAAAATTGCTAAAAAATAGATTTAGAGGTAAGAATTTTATCGTTTTGAATCATTTTCATTCATTTTTTGTATTTTTTGTTAATGTTTATTTGATTTTTCATTGAAAATATAGTTTTTTTCATGAAAACTAGGTTTTTTTAAATCAAATACCTAATTGTTTAAATTTGTTAACTAAATTTAATTGTTTACATTCAATTAGGTTAAAAATGGGAGATAACAATGAAAACACTGACCAACCACAACTGCAACAACCAAACCCTCATTTGCCAAACCCCCCCTCAATTCAAGATTTGATTGCACAAAATTTGTGTGAATTGAGGGGGATTGCAGAAGTATATTGTAGGATCCCTCATCTAAACCCATTGTTTGATCCTCTCACGTCGATCATAAAAAGTATGGAAACCATGACTGAGGAGCACGATGCCGCCCTTTTGTGGTGAGATTCTATGAAGGAAAAATATGTAGATAGCTTTTCGTATAAGGATATCAAGGATCTTGAGATATCCAAAGCCGAAATCGCCTCATTGTTTGTCAATCCCCATACTGGTCAGCCCGTAGATCCCAAAAAAAACAAAACTTTCTATCAAATGGTGCACAAATGATGGGATTGTGAAAAACTTTTGGGATCATTGGTGGATGGTTTTCGACAAACCACCCAACAACAATCTTGATATCCCCTTCTATTTCATAAAAAAATTGTATGCTGAGTTTGCTTTACACAAACATGTGAACTACTTTGACATCCAACCTTTCTAGGGTGTAGGTTTAGGTATGCCCCAAAATAGACTTGGGGCAGTCAGAGTAGTCCAAGGCCCATATGTCCCCCCCTCCTCCTGTTGATCCCCCACCTACAGTTCAGCATCCTGATATCATTTGTGAGGAGGCTTCACGGACCATATCGACTATTCACTCTTTGAGTAGCATTTTTGTTTCTCAGGCTGTGTCAGTAGCTCAGCCTACTCTTGATGGTAGCGGTGCATCCGATGCTGGTGACACGTCATCCTCAGCTCCACACATATGTGTGCCCCATAGTTGTGTCATGTGTGGGCACGTATGCTTGCGTCCAGTTGGACAGCCCGTTGATCCTCCTGTGGACAGTGCAGATTATGAGGTGCATGAGATGCATGATGCACTAGATGTTATTACATAGACTAGAGGATACCCTGGGGAGTCCTCACATGCTAGAGGCGAGGAGGCACCATCATCATACATTGATGATGTATTGGTAAGATTTGTGTTTTCACAGTTCATGTTATATTTTAATTAAATATTTATAAATTAGATAATATTAAGTACTAATTTTTATTTGCATGGTCTATTTAACAGTTGATGATCAAGGATGAGTTGAGACAGATTCAGGAGGGCACCTTGTTGGCCATTTCATTTGGCCTTGATACCTTGATGGTACATATATTATTGCACCTAGTCGTTTGTATTTTATTGTACATACATGCTCATCATTTATATTGGTATTAATTAGATTATGTAGTAACTTGCATGTATATCTTATTTTACTCTTGTAGGGCACAAGTAGCACGAGTGCGAGGCAGTGTGATTTAGGATCTGGTAGTGCAGTTGGAGACAAGGGAAAGGTAATTGAATGCAAATATGATTGAATGAATAGTTTAAATAACATAGTGATTATACATGTCTAGATATAGATTGATAGTTTCATATACTTGTTGTGTATCTATACAGAGAATTCTTGGCTTCACATCCTTGATGACTACACCCAGTATACCTGAAGAAGAAGAAGAGATGCCTCGAGTAGATGTGTGTTTATTTTATTTTTTGATGAGTAGATATAATTTTTTATTATCAGTGACAATTATATGCTAACTTGTATCAATGTTATGTTTCTGAACATATGTAGGTTGTGTATCAAAATATTCAAAACATACCTCCTCTACCAAAGACATACATCAAGAGTCCTGCAAAACTGAAGAGAAAATGTGGAGATGAGGTAAACATGAATAGTTTAATTATAGTTCATTTTTATGTTAACTTTTCGAATGTGAATTATATAATATAACTAATATTAATTGTGGTTTGTTTTTCTTGTGTAGGATCCTTCAGAGCCAAGCAGTGCAGCGAAGAGGATCGATTTTGATGATCCATCAGTAGCTTAGGATATTATAGATAGTTTTAGGATGCTTACATGTCTAGTTGGCATGTATATTTTGTATATGGACATACATTCACGTATTTAGTAATACATTTTGTTTCAGTTGGTGTTTATGCCATATTTGTGTATGGACATACATTTGTAATCATTTGACATTTTAATATATACAGAAGTTGATATTCGATCATATAAATTGTTGCTCATCTGTGCATGGTATTATCATGGAAATATTTAATCTCCATTCCAATAATTAACAATGGTTAATAATGGCTATTTAATGAACAATACAATTCATTTCATTTCATCATAAGTGTTGTTTTTATAATGAACAATATAATTCATTTAATGAACAATACCATACAATTCATTTAATGAACAATACAATTCATTTAATCAATAATACAATACAATTCATTCAATGAACAATACCCTACGCATGCTCCTATTTTTCCGCCCCACTCGATCGAACGCTCGGGGTCATACCCTACCAGCGTCGTCCCTTGAGCACCCTACGTGCTCAAAATTGTCAAACTTTGACGGGCCCTAACTTAGAATCCATGGTGCCTGCGAACAATCTATTTGAACCTGCAAGGCCATGAGAGGGGTCCCTACAAAAGCCTATCTCGGTTTTTCAAGTTGCCCTACGGTTTTATTAGGGCAGCAATTTTTCAGTTGGCAAAAAAATCATCAGTCTCACTCAATGGAATGTTGTCACGTGGTTGATTTCTCGTTCTGCTTGTCACAATGACCAACCATCGGCTCCAACATGTCTAGTTAGGCATTATTACCCTATGCATGCTCCTATTTTTCCCCCCCACTCGACTGAACGCTCGGGGTCATACCCTACCGACGTCGTCCCTTGAGCACCCTAAGTGCTCAAAATTGTCAAAATTTGATGGGCCCTAACTCAGAATCTATGGCACCTGTGAATGATCCTTTTGAACCTATGGGGCCACGAGAGGGGTCCCCACAAAAGCCTATCTTAGTTTTTCAAGTTGCCCTACGGTTTTATTAGGGCAGCAATTTTTTGGTTGGCAAAAAAATCGTCAGTCTCACTCAATGGAATGTTGTCGCGTGGCTGATTTCTCATTCTGCTCGTCGCGATGATGAACCATCGGCTCTGACATGTCCAGTTAGGCATTATTACCCTAAGCATGCTCCTATTTCCCCCCCCCCCCACTCGATCGAACGCTCGGGGTCATACCCTATCGGCGTCGTCCCTTGAGCACCCTAACTGCTCAAAATTATCAAAATTTGACAAGCCCTAACTCAGAATCCGTGGAACCTACAAATGATCTGTTTAAACCTATGAGGCCATGAGAGGGCTCCCTACAAAAGCCTATCTCAGTTTTTCAATTTTCTCTACGGTTTTATTAGGGCAGTAATTTTTCAGTTGGCAAAAAAATCATCAGTCTCACTTAATGGAATGTTGTCGCGTGGTCAATTTCTTGTGTTGCTTGTTGTGATGATGAACCGTCGGCTCCGAAATGTCTAGTTAGGAATTATTACCCTACGCATGCTCCTATTTTTCCCCCCCACTCAATCAAACACTCGGGGTCATACCCTACCGGTGTCGTCCCTTGAGCGCCCTAAGTGCTCAAAATTGTCAAATTTTGACGGGCCCTAACTCAAAATCCATGGCACCTGCAAATGATCTACTTGAACCTATGGGGCCATGAGAGGGGTCCCTACAAAAGCCTATCTCAGTTTTTCAATTTTCCCTATGGTTTTATTAGGGCAGCAATTTTTCGGTTGGCGAAAAAATCATCAGTCTCACTCAATGGAATGTTGTCGCATGGCCAATTTCTCATTCTGCTCATTGCGATGACAAACTGTTGGCTCCAACATGTCCAATTAGGCATTATTACCCTACACATGCTCCTATTTCCCCCCCCCCACTCGATCGAATGCTCGGGGTCATACCCTACCGACGTCATCCCTTGAGCACCCTAAGTGCTCAAAATTGTCAAACTTTGACGGGCCCTAACTCAGAATTCATGGCACCTATGAACAATCTGTTTAAACCTATGAGGCCACGAGAGGGGTCCCTACAAAAGCCTATCTCAGTTTTTCAAGTTGCCCTACGGTTTTATTAGGGCAACAATTTTTCGATTGGCAAAAAAATCATCAGTCTCACTCAATGGAATGTTATTGTGTGGTCGATTTCTCATTCTGCTTGTCGCAATGATGAACCGTCAGCTCTAACATGTCCAGTTAGGCATTATTACCCTATGCATACTCCCATTTTTCCCCCCCACTTGATCGAACGCTCGGGGTCATACCCTACCGGTGTCGTCCCTTGAGCGCTCCAAGTGCTCAAAATTGTCAAATTTTGACGGGCCCTAACTTAGAATCCATGGCACCTGCAAACGATCTGTTTGAACCTATGGGTCCACGAGAGGGGTCCCTACAAAAGACTATCTCGGTTTTTCAATTTTCCCTATGGTTTTATTAGGGCAGCAATTTTTCGGTTGGCGAAAAAATCGTCAGTCTCACTCAATCGAATGTTCTCGCATGGCCGATTTCTCATTCTACTCATCGCGATGACAAACCGTCAGCTCCAACATGTCCAATTAGGCATTATTACCCTATGCATGCTCCTATTTTGCCCCCCCCACTCGATCGAACGCTCGGGGTCATACCCTACCGGCATCGTCCCTTGAGCGCCCTAAGTGCTCAAAATTGTCAAACTTTGACGGGCCCTAACTCGGAATCCCTTGCACCTACGAAAGATCCATTTGAACCTACGAGGCCATGAGAGGGGTCCCTACAAAAGCCTATCTTGGTTTTTCAAGTTTCCCTACGGTTTTATTAGGGCAGCAATTTTTCGATTGGCGAAAAATCGTCAGTGTCACTCAATGGAATGTTGTCGCATGGCCGATTTCTCGTTCTGCTCATCGCGATGACAAATAGTCAACTCTAACATGTCTAGTTAGGCATTATTTCCCTACGCATGCTCCCATTTTTCCCCCCCACTCGATTGAACGCTCGAGGTCATACCCTACCGACGTCGTCGCTTGAGGGCCTTAAGTGCTCAAAATTGTCAAACTTTGATGGGCCCTAACTCAAAATCCGTAGCACCTACGAACAATCTATTTGAACCTATGAGGCCACAAGAGGGGTCCCTACAAAATCCTATCTCAGTTTTTCAAGTTTCCCTACGGTTTTATTAGGGCAACAATTTTTTGGTTGGTGAAAAAATCGTCAGTGTCACTCAATGGAATGTTGTCGCTGGCCAATTTCTAGTTCTACTCATCGCGATGATGAACCGTTAGCTCCAACATGTCCAGTTAGGCATTATTACCCTACGCATGCTCCTATATTACCCCCCCACTCGATCGAACGCTCAGGGTCATACCCTACCAGCGTCGTCCCTTGAGCGCCCTAAGTGCTCAAAATTGTCAAACTTTGACAGGCCCTAACTCAAAATCTGTGGCACCTGCAAACAATCCATTTGAACCTACAGGGCCATGAGAGGGGTCCCTACAAAATTCTATCTTGGTTTTTCAATTTTCCCTACGATTTTATTAGGGAAGCAATTTTTTAGTTGGCGAAAAAATCGTCAGTCTCACTCAATGGAATGTTGTCGCATGGCCAATTTCTCATTTTGCTCGTCACGATGATGAATCGTCGACTCTGAAATATCTAGTCAGGCATTATTACCCTACGCATGCTCCTATTTTTCCCCTCCACTCGATCGAACGATCGGGGTCATACCCTACCGGCGTCGTCCCTTGAGCGCCCTAAGTGCTCAAAATTGTCAAACTTTGACGGGCCCTAACTTGGAATCCGTGGCACCTACGAATGATATGTTTGAACCTATGAGGCCATGAGAGGGGTCCCTACAAAATCCTATCTCAGTTTTTCAATTTGCCCTATGGTTTTATTAGGGCAGCAATTTTTCAATTGGCAAAAAAATAGTCAGTCTCACTCAATGGAATGTTGTCATGTGGCTGATTTCTCGTTCTGTTCATTGTGATGATGAACTGTCGGCTCCGACATGTCCAATTAGGCACTATTACCCTACGCATGCTCCTATTCCCCCCCCCCCCACTCGATCGAATGCACGGGGTCATACCCTACCGGCGTCATCCCTTCAGCGCCCTAAGTGTTCAAAATTATCAAACTTTGACGGGCCCTAACTCGGAATCCGTGGCACCTACAAATAATCCATTTGAACCTATGAAGCCATGAGAGGGGGAATCCGTGGCACCTACAAATGATCCATTTGAACCTATGAAGCCATGAGAGGGGTCCCTACAAAATCCTATCTCAGTTTTTCAAGTTGCCCTACGGTTTTATTAGGGCAGCAATTTTTCGATTGGCAAAAAAATCGTCAGTGTCACTCAATGGAATGTTGTCGCGTGGCCGATTTCTCATTCTGCTCATTGTGATGACAAACTGTTGGCTCGGACATGTCCAGTTAGGCATTATTTCTGTAGCATCAGAATTAGGAATCATCAAAACAAGTAGATCAAAATACTAGACATGATAACTCAATCATAAGAGCACTTATTGCAAATGAACCTAATTCTAAGTACATTCAATAGAGGTATGAAAACAAAGCATTCAAAATAAAAATTATGCAAACCAGATGTAGAATTGAATACTCCTTCCATGCGGCTCCATTGTTGTTCTTTCCTCTTCAATGGGTTTGTGGATCTCACCTACAAGTGCACATACAATTGAAAGCAAGAAAGTTCAAGAGTACTAGAAACGAAAGTTCGGTAGTTTTATAGAAATTCGGATTCATGAAGCAAGGATCAAGGGTTAGGAATCAAGAATCAAGGGTCAAGGGATTGATTGAAGAAAATTATCCAATTTATAGAAGAATTGGAGAAACGAGCAAATTAGCATGATAGTGATTCGAATGGAAATTCAAATCAAGAATAGCAAAATTATGACATATCTATGACAAATTGCTATGCAAGGCTTATGACAATTGATGACAAATTTCTATGTCAAGAATTTATGACATTTTATGACAAATTCTATGACACATTTCTATGTCAAGAATTTTATGACAAATTCTATGACAAATTTCTATGTCATTGCCATAAATTTAGGAAAGAAATAGGAGGAAATTGAATTTGGATAAATTAGAAAATTAGGAAATTAGAGAATAATGAAAATAGGAAATTAGAAATTAGTGAATTAATCAATAATTTTTCATTTATTAATTAATTCACTCATAAAGAGGAATAATTAGCCAATTAAATAAAGATTTAATTGTAAAGAGAGGACTTAGGATTAATAAATAATTTAGTAATCCTAGAGGAAGAAATGGAAAATTAGGTTAAATGACTAAATCATAAAACCCTAGAAGACGAATTAGAAATGCGAAAATGACAATTAGGTAGTGATTGAAGATAATTAATGTCATGATTTTGAATTGATAAATGACCAATGCGACAAAATGATTTGATTTGAGAAAATGCGCCAAACGACAAGATCGACAAGAGGACAAGAATCGACGACAAATAGATTGCAAAATGACCATGATCAATGACAAATTGATCACAAAATGACAAGATCGAACAATGATAACGATCGATGACAAATCGATCGTTAAAATGACAAGATTGAAGGATTGATGATAAATTGACAAGATTGATAAGAGGACAACGATCGATGACAAATTGATCGCAAGATTGACAGGATTGAAAAGAGGACAAAACCCTAATTAGGATTGACGATGTCCAAAATGATGACAAATAAGCATGCTCATTGATGCAATAAGATAAAATCGATCAAAATCATGACTGGATAATGTTGTCGACAAGACCAAATTTGAGGACGAGATGATTGAAGAATGTAGAAGAACGACTCGATGTTCGCAAATGATAAAGACCAAGTGCGAATCATAGGAGAAATGTTAATGCGACGCAAAAACCTAAAATGAGGCAATGCGCAAATGTTAAAGTATGACCTCGCAAGCGTTGACCATTTTTGGGTGTCTACATTTTGCCCCTCTTTGAGACAATGCGATTCTAAGCGTTGTTTCAAAGAACAATAATGAAAATGCCCCGGACGCTGACAATGACATATGAAAATGCCCCAGACAATAATAATGACATATGCATGCCCCCTCGAGGAATTGGCCAAAAACATGCAGAAAAGAGGCCAATTGATCGATAAGAATGATAGAAAATGATAGGTTCGAACAAATCGCCAAGACTGACGGAAGAAATGTTAGTAAGAAGAAATTAGATAGAGGACAGTTAGAGATGAAGAAAAACTTGCTTTCAGTAATGCACTTAAGTAGGTGAGAACCTTTATTTGATATGGCAAAATGGATGTGGCGCAACATGGCAATGAAGGCCAGAGCGATAATGCAATCCTTTTTGCGAAAGACAGACTCATTACAGACAAACGACAATCACAATCAAAAAAAAAGAAAAGGGATCATGAACCATCCCGGTCACTCTAAATCACTCAGTGACATCATTGAGCAACATAGGAACATGATCGAAGCCAAAATCAATAAGAAAATAAGATGCACAAATTCAAGCAAATTAGACAAACATCTTGATCTTCATTGTCAAAAGTTGAAAGTGCTGATAGGACGATCATGTTGTCTGGTTTCAGGAAATGCGGTACCCCATCTAAGACAGGACATAGTTTGGTTTTGAGTATACCACACCCTGTATAAGACCCATGATAGCAGAGACAAGGACAAACGACATTGATGTTGATTCGATTGGTAAGACAATTTGGATCAGTTTGAACGTTTGGTTTTGTTTGAAAAAGCTCATCTGTTAACGCATGATTTCATTAAGGCACAATGTTTGATTGCGAGTTGTTGGAGGGATGCTTAGTGAGCTGTCGATGCATAAAGGGAATACTTTATTGCAAAAATGCATGTTTTTGGTTTTTGGAGTTTTACAATTTTTTTGTGTTCATTTTTTTCAGGACTTTATTTGATTTTTTTTGGATTATTTCAGGACATTTTTCGATTTTTAAGAATTTTTTTTCAGGACTTTATATGATTTTTAGAGATTTTTCATGACATTTTTGGATTTTTGATGACTTTTTTCAGGACATTTTTCAATTTTTAAGACTTTTTTCAGGACATTTTTCAATTTTTTTAAGACTTTTTTCAGGACTTTTTTCAATGTTTAAGACTTTTTTTTTTAAGGAATTTTTTCAATTTTTATGACTTTTTTCAAATTTTGCCCCCAGTGTCTAGCAAGGCAAGGAATATGACAGGTGAATAAATAGGCTTGCTGAAATGATGGTGGATAGAGGGAAGACAAAGGCCTTTTATTATGGAGACAACGCAGATGCAATTTCCAAGAGCTATTGTGTGATGGGACAAGAGACTGGATATGATAATGTAAAGCAGTGACATGGCATGAGGGACATGTCAAGAGGTTTTTGAAACCATGTTTAAATTTTGTGTCCTTATGTCAGATCAAGATCAAGGAATGAAAAAGAATGTATGGATAGTGATAAGAGATGGATAGGATAAGCAAGACCAAGAATGGATAAAGGACATGGACTGAAGGTCGGGATAGGATACATGATGGTGGCAGAAAGTCGCAATAAGCTAGGGAATATGGATGAAAGGTGATAATAAGCAAATGGATAAATGACCAAAAGCTATGATAGACTGAAAGCTGCAAACAAGATGCGTGATGCTCATGATTATTCTCAGCCTTGTCAAGATCAAAGGTGGAAAGAGGAAATTGGACATGAGGGACAATAGGATATGAAGGGTAATGACAGGGGTTTGATAGGATAATGGAACAATGAAGGACAAAAGGATATGAAGGAGGAAACTTGCCCCCAAGTGTGGTGTGCAAGAAGTTCATAAATTATGCATGACGCCTGTTTGCCAGGTTTTCATCATGGTACTTGCCCAAAGCGCCCGTTTGCCAGGTTTTCACCAATGGACGAATTATTTTTTCTTGACTTTTTTCTTCTTTTTCTTTTTTTACTTTTTTCTTTTTTTTTGATTTTTTGACTTTTTCAGAAGAAGATGGACACATGATAGGGGATGGAAGAAGGACTCAATTGTATTTTTATTTGGATAGTAGCCTTGAAAAGAATGGACCATGACCTTTAAAAGTATGCTCAAAGACGTTGGTAGGATAAGGACATGGACAATGAGATGAAACTAAGGCAATGATTTATGCAAAGGATTGGACGAGAGGGATGGAAGGATGGAAAATATGCATTGGATAATGGATAGGGCATTGGAAGAATTGGGCTTCAGTGGATGGAAATGTTGGCAAGATCGACATTGGCACACACCTTGAGGGGTGATGGACTGATGGAGGAAAGACGTATTTTGGATATTGAGATTTGGATGGAGGAATAGCTTGGTATTTTGGGACATAAGGGCCCAAAATGGATAAAGAAGGTGGTGGAGAAATAGACTTGGAAGGTTTGGATGGAGGAATAACAATTTTGGATGCCAAGCTGGGTTGTTCTTTAGGCTTTTGTGCTTCAAGGAGCTTCTTAGGGATCCACATGGTTTTTGATTTTTCATGCTTTTGTGGTTCCTTGGAGTGCATTGCTTGCACAAGGGATTTAGGAACCCATATATATTTTGAATTTGCTTTATTTTGCTCAGTGGGCCTTTGCGGCCTTTTGGATATTTCTTTTTCTTTATAGATCAATTTGTTCTTTGTTTTGACATGTCGATTATATTGGACATGTTGATCCTTGAATACATGTGGATTGCTAGACTTATGACTTTTACACTTGGCATCCAAATTGCTTGGAAGAGAGAATGAATGTCGGTGTGGATGGGAATGATATGGAGGCATGTGGGATGGATGGAAGGTTCTCCAAGATGTGTGTCTTTGTTGATGTTGCATAGGAGATGGAGGGATATAGGGACCTAGAATGGATGGAAGCGATGATGGGGAAGGTGGACATTTGGATTTTGACTTTGAAGGGATACCAATGCCTTGAGTGTGAGCTCTGTAGCCATGACCATTAGTATACTCTTTAATACGGAGAGATTCTTGCTTATGGAGATCTACTCCTTTGCCTTTATGAATATCTTGACTTGTAGGATACTCTTTTCTTTGGGAAGAAGACGCGAGTTCATTATGAGGTGGATGTGATATAAGAGAAATAGCGAGATCTTGAAGTGGATCAGATTGCACCAAAGTGGAAGAACCCATTGTGCATGTCAAGGGTTCATGAACATCTTGCACTGACACGTTAGGATCATGAGAGAGATTAGGATCACTAGGGGGACTAGGATTGTGTAGTGGACATGGTTCAATGATAGGCTCTTCAAGAGATGGAATGGGAGAAATAATGGGATCATCAAAAGGAATGTGATCTTGGAGTGTATATGGAGCATTAAGACAAGGAGATGGAGGAACAAGTGGATCTTGTCGAGGATCTGACAGAATGATTTGATCTTGACAAGGAGGAAGATCATTGGAATCCTCTTTAAAGGTGCTTTTCTCTTGACTTTTAATGGGATCATCGGAAAGGATGGAAAGGATATCTTGATCTTTCTCAGGAAGTGGAATGTCAATGGGATTTGAAAGGACATTGTGTTCATGAAATGGAAGGGGATCGTTTGGGATTTGATGGACTAAGATATCTTGATCTTGCTTGGGGAGTGGAATGTCAATAGGATTTTGGATAGGATGGACAAGAATAGGAGAATCATCATGAGTTTCTAGGAAGATGGGGTCCTGGTCAACAATTGGATGGGATGATAAGGTTTCAGGATCTTGATCTTCATCTTCTTTAGGACACATATCTTCATGCTCTAAATTATCCTCTTGACATGAGGTTGGACTTTGGATATGCATGGAGGATTCTGACAAGGAATCAATGCTTTGGCATGAAGGAAATGCACTTTGAACATTTTTGATGGGTTCTGGCAAGGAATCAATGCTTGAACATGAGGAAGAGGGACTTCGAATGGGGTCCTCTAAAACAGGTAATGGCAATAAAGTGCATGGTGGCATTGGGTCTTGTATTTCTGAAACATGACAAGGATGTGCATCATGAATTGGATTATCTTGGCAATCAATTATGGATAGCTCTTGGATAATTGCAGCCTTGGGTGTATTGTTTAATGAGGACAATATGGAAGGTTCTTGTGAAACTTTTAAAGGTGTAGGGATAGATGCCACTGGAGAGTCAATTTTCTTGCGGGGGGATGAGGAATTGCTAGACATAAGTGTATTATCTTTATCTTCCTCAAAAGACTCACTTAGTCGTTTCCTTAAGAGCATTGCAATAAGGCCACCCTTCTTTTTAGGTTTTGACATGATTGGACTTGGAATTTGAACTTGTTTTTGATTTGATGTCATGTTTTGATATTGGACTTGATGTTGATCAAATTGGTTTGACATGTTTGAAACTTGGGTTGGTGTGTGTTGCAACCTTTGTTTTTGAATGTTTTGTGGCAGTTGTTGACATTGATATGTTGATTGAACTTGAACTTGTTTTTGATTTGATGTCATTTTCTGATATTGAACTAGATGTTGATCATTTTGGTTTGACATGTTCAAAATTCGGCTTGGTGCATGTTGCAAGTTTTGTTTTTGAATTGGTGATTGTGGTTGTTGACATTGATATTCCACCATTGGTTGAACCATTTGTTGACATTGTATAGTTGGTTGGACATATTGTTGAAATTGAACCATTGGTTGTGTTGGTTGCATATGTTGAACAATTGGTTGTGTCATTGGTTGTGATGGTTGAAAATATGATTGATAGTAAACACCTTCTTGTTCTTGTTGTGGAGGCACATAATGTTGAAATTGATGTTGTCTCCTTTCTTGTAATTGTTTCATCATCTCTATTTGGGAGAGGAGAGCCGGTATGTCTGATCGTTCAAGAAGAGATCTTACATTAATTGGCTCAAAATTTGGATTTTGACCTGGAAATTTTTGAAACATTTTGGACATTTGAGATCTTATCTTCTCACTGTTTATCACTTTTTTCTCCAATATCTCCTTTTCTTGAGCTAGATTCTCCTCTAGTTTTTGTATTTGGACATTTAAATCATCATGATAAGTTTGACCGATATTGCCTTGTTGTTGGGTTGGATATAATTGTGATTGCCTTGGATTAAAATTTGATTGCATTGTCGGTTGATATGTCAAACTTTGTTGCATCATTGGTGCTTGGAACCTTGTTTCAATAGACATGTCACTTATGCAAATGCAATATTTTTTTGGAATTTTCAAGGATAATGTATGATATGCAACTAAATGCAAACTAAATAAATGAAAATGCAATCTATGTTTTTGGTTGTTTTGAAGATTTTGACAAACTTTTGAAATGCAAATCTAAGAGATGGACCTTTAGGAAATTGAAATGATGTCTAGACCTCAAAGGACAAAAGGACTTAATTGACAAAGGACAAGATGACAATGTCTCCCCTATATGCTTGGATACTAAGCTAGGTTTGACGAAATGATATTGATGACAAAAGGACAAAGGATTTGATAAGGTCTAGACTTCTTAACAATGACTTAGGGTTTATCAAAGATTTGGATTACTCAAGTATGACAAGACCTAGTTTTTGAGACTATATGCAAAAGGACAATTAATATGCAAATGATCTTAATATGATATGACAATGACTTAGGCTTAATGAAGAGACTTGGGATATGCAAATATGAATGTATGACAATGGTATGACTTTAATACAAGAGGACATATGCAAGTGGATGACTCTTATTAATATGCAAAAGAGTATAACTTAGATGAAACCTAACCTTGATACTTGACAATGACTTTGCTAAATGCAACCTAGGGTGAACCTAAATGTAAGTGACATAAGTGTTGAGACAAGTTTTTGAACAATGTTGGATAACCATGTTGGAAGATGTGTTTCAAACCTTGTTGAATGTCTCTTGTGTTTAATCTTATGTTATATCAATTTGCTTGCTCTTGAAATGGTATTCAACTTTTGACAATCAAAGAATACAAGATGTTACAACTTAGACTCAAGGCAATCATGCTCATTTCCACATTCCTTAGGGTAGGCAAAGACATTAGGTACTTGAGAGGTAGACTCATTATGGGATTCAAGGAGAATACATAGATGCTTGACCCCACGGGCTCCCCTCCACGGCACTCACTTCTCAGGGCAGCCAAGCATCAGTTCCCATGGAATCTCCCCATGGCGAACTTAGTATCTCTTCCAAGTATCCGAATTTGTCCTTCTCAAGCAACTAGAAGGGTTTTTGGCTTCTAAAAACAAGGTATGTAGTAAGGATTTCTGTTAAGCATTACTCCTTGATGTCATGCAAGCATGATTGAGACATTAAGCCCATCAAGATACCAAACAAATGTAGTCGCACAAGTGCGATTTAGACCAAGAGGCCCTACTTAGATGTTGATATGAGAAAGAGTTTCAAGGGGCATCACTTCCCAAGTAACTGCAATTCCCACGTAACACTTCCTTCAAAGCTTTCGCTCATCAGGTATTTGTTTATAGTGAGTTAGAATGCCAAGGAATTCTAGCCGTACTCACTTTGGGTCGTTCCCTTCTCACGATTATCACTCGCTTGCTAAAGCAAAGTGGTCGGGAAGGCAGGCCCTCTAATGGAGACAAACAATCAGCAACACAAGCATGGTATTGAAGATCTGGATTTCTGATCACCCTATAAAGGATGAGAGCATACTCTCCTACTCCAATGTCATACTTAACAAACAAAGCAAACAAGGGTTCATTTCCACCTACTTATAAATCACTAAATGCCTAATTAAAAATCTCAAACACACGATTTGGTTGTTTCTCCAAGGCAACCTGCAAAACACATGTCAGAAGTTTGATTTGTTGTCTTTGGCCATCGAATCTGCATAACACACATTAGTAGTTTGATTTTTAGTCTTTTTCATGCGTATGCCAAGATCCTGCACAAATAATCAGTACCAAAATCCAAAGCATAGAAAACAGAAAGCAAAAAACATCAAAAATTTCAAGTAAACTGCATTTTTTTAACCTCTGATCTGGACTTTACACAGGCGCAGAAGATAGGACACAAGCGCAGGATGTCAAACACAAGCGCAGAAGTCTTCAACACAAGTGCAAGATGCTTCAACACAGGCGCAGAATGCTTCACACAGGCGCAGGATGTGTCCAGAATGCATTGCACGGCTCTGTTTTTGAGTTTTTGACCTGCAAATCAGCTTAGAAGCACTCCAAAACACAGTAAGATGGTTAGAAGGTTAGTATTCACGTCAGGTTCACCAATTAATGTAGCATCATAATTAGGAATCATCAAAACAAGTAGATCAAAATACTAGACATGATAACTCAATCATAAGAGCACTTATTGCAAATGAACCTAATTCTAAGTACATTCAATAGAGGTATGAAAACAAAGCATTCAAAATAAAAATTATGCAAACCAGATGTAGAATTGAATACTCCTTCCATGCGGCTCCATTGTTGTTCTTTCCTCTTCAATGGGTTTGTGGATCTCACCTACAAGTGCACATACAATTGAAAGCAAGAAAGTTCAAGAGTACTAGAAACGAAAGTTCGGTAGTTTTATAGAAATTCGGATTCATGAAGCAAGGATCAAGGGTTAGGAATCAAGAATCAAGGGTCAAGGGATTGATTGAAGAAAATTATCCAATTTATAGAAGAATTGGAGAAACGAGCAAATTAGCATGATAGTGATTCGAATGGAAATTCAAATCAAGAATAGCAAAATTATGACATATCTATGACAAATTGCTATGCAAGGCTTATGACAATTCATGACAAATTTCTATGTCAAGAATTTATGACATTTTATGACATTTTATGACAAATTCTATGACACATTTCTATGTCAAGAATTTTATGACAAATTCTATGACAAATTTCTATGTCATTGCCATAAATTTAGGAAAGAAATAGGAGGAAATTGAATTTGGATAAATTAGAAAATTAGGAAATTAGAGAATAATGAAAATAGGAAATTAGAAATTAGTGAATTAATCAATAATTTTTCATTTATTAATTAATTCACTCATAAAGAGGAATAATTAGCCAATTAAATAAAGATTTAATTGTAAAGAGAGGACTTAGGATTAATAAATAATTTAGTAATCCTAGAGGAAGAAATGGCAAATTAGGTTAAATGACTAAATCATAAAACCCTAGAAGACGAATTAGAAATGCGAAAATGACAATTAGGTCCTGATTGAAGATAATTAATGTCATGATTTTGAATTGATAAATGACCAATGCGACAAAATGATTTGATTTGAGAAAATGCGCCAAACGACAAGATCGACAAGAGGACAAGAATCGACGACAAATAGATTGCAAAACGACCACGATCAATGACAAATTGATCGCAAAATGACAAGATCGAACAATGACAACGATCGATGACAAATCAATCGTTAAAATGACAAGATTGAAGGATTGATGATAAATCAACAAGATTGATAAGAGGACAACGATCGATGACAAATTGATTGCAAGATTGACAGGATTGAAAAGAGGACAAAACCCTAATTAGGATTGACGATGTCCAAAATGATGACAAATAAGCATGCTCATTGATGCAATAAGATAAAATCGATCAAAATCATGACTGGATAATGTTGTCGACAAGACCAAATTTGAGGACGAGATGATTGAAGAATGTAGAAGAATGAATCGATGTTCGCAAATGATAAAGACCAAGTGCGAATCATAGGAGAAATGTTAATGCGACGCAAAAACCTAAAATGAGGCAATGCGCAAATGTTAAAGTATGACCTCGCAAGCGTTGACCATTTTTGGGTGTCTACAATTTCCATATTCATGCTCCTATTCTCCCCCCCCCCACTTGATCAAACGCTTGGGGTCATACCCTACCGGCGTCGTCCCTTGAGCGCAGTAGGTGCTCAAAATTGTCAAACTTTGACGGGCCCTAACTCAAAATCTGTGGCACCTGCGAATGATCCATTTGAACCCATGGGGCCATGAGAGGGGTCCCTACAAAAGCCTATCTCGGTTTTTCAAGTTGCCCTATGGTTTTATTAGGGCAGCAATTTTTTGGTTGGCGAAAAAATTGTCAATGTCACTCAATGGAATGTTGTAGCGTGGCCGATTTCTAGTTCTGTTCGTCATAATGACGAACAGTCGGCTCCGACATGTCCAGCTAGGCATTATTTCCCTACACATGCTCCTATTTTTCCCCTCCACTCGATCAAATGCTTGGGGTCATGCCCTACCAACGTTGTCCCTTAAGCGCCATAAGTGTTCAAAATTATCAAACTTTGATAGGCCCTAACTCGAAATCTGTGCCACTTGTTGTTACTACTTATCAAGTTGCCATTAGTTTTTATATTCAAAGTCATACTATATACTCTAGTCGATTAACACTACCGAATCATGCAGTCGGTATACACAATGAAGTCGGTATGCACAATCTAGTCGGTTATAGAAGGAAAATAGTCACAGAACCCAGTATGCACCGAGCTATCTATCGAGCATCATTTCATTTCTACCGAGCACCAAAGTTCATACACCAAGATGATATACATTGAGTGAAACATGTTACCAGATTCATTGAACTTGGACACTCATATGTAAACGTCAGATCGAGGAACATAGAATCGTTATCACATTGGAAATTGCACTTAAAGATTTTGTATGATTTTGAGATCATCTAACCAATGAAATATTTTATATAGTTATTTATTTGAGGAATCATGTTTGTAAGATCGAAGCAATGAATGGATCACCGACATAAGAGTTCTATTTATACAACATGGATTGAGATCGAAATATGACATGCAGAAAGAAAGATATAGTAATGCATGAGTGTAAGAAGACTGTTACAGAGACACAGAGGTCATCGAGAGAGTTTTCAAAGAACAGTTAAAGAACAAAGTAAACAGAAGGGTTTACCGAGTTACTATATGGATTACCGAGGTATGCTATAGGCAAGGTAACATCATTATTTTGAGCATATAGAATTTGCTTCAACATTCCAGATGTAAAGTTGCAGATATTTGTAATATTGATTGATATATTTTGAGTTGTAAGAGAAACCTTTAACAGGGTAAAAGACTCTAACCAAGTCTATAAATTGTAAAGCCTCTAACCAAGTACAACATTTTTATTGAGTGTTGTGAAACCCTTTAGCAAGGTAGATCTAACTGATCTTGTTACTCCTAACAGGGTAAGCTATCAGAAATAGCTAAATATGTAGCTCTAACTGAGCACTCTTTATTATTGCAGTAGTGAAGTTGTGGGTGCCATCCCCACCACAGTTTTTCTCTCTAACCAAGAGTTTCTACATAACCAAAATATATGTGTTATGGAGTAAATCATGTATGATTATTATTTGGTAATTTTAGCTTTATGTTATGTTACAGCAGTTTATGGTTTATGCATAATAGTAAAGATATTGTTGAAGAAAAGTTTTGAAGTACTTATTCACCCCTCCCCTCTCAGTACATTAGCTTTCCATATTGGGCCTAACAATTGGTATCAGAGCTTGAATCTTGGAAAAGGGTTTAACTGCCTAAAGAGAAAGATCTTATCATTAGAAGGCTATAAACAATCTCGGAGGATTGTGTATCTACAAGAAGAACTAGATCATGCTAATCACGTAATTGCAGACATGCAAAGGCAAATGCAAAAATCTCTGAAAGTAAGAAGAAGACTATTTGATGATTTGCAGGATTCTCAAGAGTTAGTAGAACAAATTGAGACATCATCTGAGAATAGTATATCTGAAGAGACTGAAGAAATGATTGGAGCATTGAGAGAAAAGAACAAAACACTTGTTGATCAACTGAAAGCAATGAAAAGAGAACATGAACATTTCAGTACACAGATGTCTAAAAATATTGATGCATTGAGGACAACCGAGGATAATGTAAGAGATCTGGAAAGAAAGAGTCAACAAATTGAAGCTCTAGTATCTGATAAGAATGATGAAATCATAAGGTTGACTAGGATTCAACAAAATATGTCAAATCAACTAGGATATGCACATCATGAAGCAAATCTAAAAGATGATGAGAATCAAGCATTGAAGCTTGAAGTATCAAGGTTGACCAATGAACTTGAAACAGAGAAGAAATCTAAAGAAATATTGAAGAAGAGCTATGAAGCATCAAAGATGTTGGATGAGCAAATGAATACAAGAAGACCTTACAAAGATGCAGGACTTGGTTACAAAGGAAAAGACTCTACCGAGAAGGGAATCTGTATTACCGAGAGAGGAGAATCATCAAAGCAAGCTGGAATCAAGAAGAACATCAATGAAAAGAAGCCTATTTGCAACTATTGTGGAAATCAAGGTCATACTACCAATATGTGCCAAATCAGAAAAGGTAAGCAATCGAATATCACTAAGTCCAATGGTTATTGTCACAATTGCAATAAATATGGTCACACATTTAACTAATGTAGGACAAAGTCTGTTAACAATTATCAGAAGGCAAAATTCAAAGGGTTTTGTAAAAACTACAATAGATATGGACATAGTATCGAGAAGTGTTGGTTTAAGCAAAAGAACTACATGTGGTTTGCACACCGAGCAAACACTAGAGGTTACCAAACTTACACAGATCCTTACCGACAATATGCAGTAGTACCATGGGATTACAATACAAGCATATGGTGTGAATGTTGTGGAAGATATGGAGATATAAGTGCCAACTATTTTATAAGGTTTGGAATGAACAACCAAAGATCATGGAGAAATCCTGGTATGGCATGTTTTCATTATCACAAAGTTGGACACTTGGCTGGAGATTCCAAAGATCAACCTGGAGGAGACACTGAAGAAATAAAGAGCAAATTACAGATGATTTGGAAAAAGAAGAAAATTGTGTCAAATGAAGAAAGCACCTTACCTACCGAGTTAGGTGCACCTATTCCAAAATAATCGGTAAAGGTATGAAGGGACTGCATTCTCTTAAAGCTAAATCTTAACAGTTCCTATTTTTATTATGTACTTAATCTAAAATCTGCATAGTTAAGATGTAATAGTAAATTTGAAATTCTATCAAAGTCTTTTGAAGCACTATACAGGAAACCTATCAAGTCGGTGAATACCAGAAGCCTGTCTAGTTAGTAAATGAAGGAAATTTGGTTACTCGGTTAAAGCACGAAAAGGAAAGAAAGTTTAAGAGGAACCGAGTGCATTTAATGTTTTACCTAACCTACACGGAGCCCGATAAGGTATTTTGTGTACTTAAAAGCATTTTCGCAGTTATTTTCACTCACCAAGTTTTTGAGAGAGTAGAGCAGAGTGATTTCAAGGCGATCAAACCTCCTATAGAGAAAATTTTAAGGTATTTACATCAATCTCATCACATTGTTAAAACTAGTTTACCGAACATATCAAGTTGTCATTATCTTTTGAGTGTGAAGCATCTGTCGTTTGAAATCCATCAAACCCTAAGGATTTTTTTGCTAAGTTTTATCTGAATTCTACCAATGGCACCTAAAATTCAAGATCCCATAGTTGTGAAGAACATACAGAAGCCCTCACTTAAATATTCTTTGACTCCTAAAGTTGCATCTAAACCAGATGATAAAACCGCCTTTTCACTCATCCTGGATCGTGTCTTGTTAGTTGAAGATGTGAGATTCTTCACCAAATGTCGTGTTGAAGAACTCGCTCATGTTGAAATTAAAGACACTTATGATGAATTATTCACCAATGGCAAACTAGATAGAAAATATGAGCATATCAAGATCAAGGGATTAACTGAAGCCCTAACCTATCCCTGTGTATTCAAACCCCAGTGGGTTAAGTTTGTTCTAAGCAGAGTTCATGATGATTTTATGTGGCTAGAAGAACAATCATTCAAAATCACCAAGGAAATCATTCATGTGATCACCGGTTATCCTATCTATGATCATGCCTGAGCCCAAAAGATGATATCACAGAAGGAATTGATCAGTCTAACCGGAGTGGAATCAGATTACAGAGGACTAAAATTGAACAATGTCACTGATGCAGAACTTAAGTTTTCTATTAGAGTAATTGGTTACTGTTTCTTCCAATCAGCAAGGGAAAACAGTGTACCCTATGGAGCAGTTGACCTGGCTTATAAAATTGTGAAAAAGGGGATGAAAATTGACTTGTGTGAAGTGTTATTGAAGAACCTATTTGAAAATCTGAACACAATAAGGAAGGCGAAGAAGAACAACTCGGCTAATACACTGAAGTTTGGTTCACTTCTTGTATGTATGTTTTTCTATTTTGAAAAATTCTTTCCATCAGTTGGTAAAGTTGTTTGGGAGCTACACTGACCAATCACCCATCAATTCAATGATCTAATCAAGAGGCTAGGAGATAACTTCAATGATATAATGGATGACTATTTCAGCAAGTTTCAGAATAAGATGCATAACAGGTATCGAATTCCATCCCAGCTAGTAGAGAAATACAAAGATGACATATGTTTTCAGGTTGGCACCGATTACTGTTATGTAAATGTTGTGGAACCAAGGACTCAATATTTACCACCAATGGGTTACAAGATTGACCTTGACATCACTCAACAGCAAATCGATGCATTTCTAGCATTACCAAGACATGCTACCGAGCTGAGGTATGGAACCTATGAAGAAGTCAAGGAAAAAATAAAAATGAGCATTGTAGTACCCAAAGCTACAAGAAAGGCCACTAAGATGATAAAGGTTTTAACAGAAAAATTCAGAGAAGACTCTTCCTCTACACCTATCAAAGGCACTCTTGCCATCACCGCAGAGGAATCAGAAGCTCAAGAGGCTGCTATCACATTAAGCACTGAATTGCCTAAGGGTAAAGTATTGAAGGGAAAGAAACAGGACACTCCAAAGGCCCTACCAACTCCTTCAACCAAGTGACAAAATACAAGAGCATCTGTAGCATCACCAAGCAAGAAACAAAAGAATGTTACTGCACCTAAGGTAACTAAGACCTACAAGAAATCTACTCGGAGACTCATTTTGGCAAAAGAGTCTAGTGATACTGAATCTGAAGATGCAGGCAAATTTCAGATTGTGAAGAGCAAGAAGGTAGATGTACATAGTGTTGATAACTTTTGTACTAATCTAAAGTAATATGGTGGATTTTGTGGATTTAGATATGTCAAATATGAATCCAAATCTGCTGATGAAAAGAGACAAATAGAAGAAGTTGTCATTTGCACACTTCTAAAATTTCGAGTGGTCCCATTAGAGATTGCCAATTCCATTCCTAAGGAATTATATGCACATATTGATAATAGGTGCCAATATGCTCTGGACTCAGAAAAATAAATCAGAGAAAGAAGTCTTGTACACCTCTTTCTTGACATGTCTGTAGATGAAATCAAGGATCATCTGAAAAACTACCTGACACAGTTTACAGTAAAACAAAAGGCCTTAAAATTGATGAATGGCTTGTATATTGAAGTTGAGAAGGAAACAAAGGAGCAATGGCAGGAAATATTTCGGAGAAGGGATGCCGATGAGCAAGCGGAAATCGAAATTGTTGATGTTACCGAGCAGGATCCCAATGTCACCGAGCAAGACCCTACTGACACCATACAAATAGATGAAGATATTATGGATGCAGAGGCACCGGAATAGGAGATGATAGAAGGCAATTCATATGCACAACCTGTCTCCAGCAAATTTGTTCTAGAACAAGTTCAGCCCTATCCACTAGTTAAGCAACCTGTCTCAACCAAAGCTTCTCAAGATACAACACAAGGCATAGAAGGTCAGAAGGACACAATAGGAGAAGGTACTACTCAGGAACAAACCTCTCAAGCACCTTCGAGCACTGAAAATGTTGCAGCTAAGACACCATGCACTGAGACACCTAAGGACACCACCGAGGCTACCGAAACCGACCAAAGTGTTGCCTCTATCGAGCAACCTACTGAGGGTCAACAAGCCTCCCAAGCTATTGTCTTAGTCCAACCAGCCAAAGGTAAAGAGAAGAAGGTGAAAAAGCATAGTTTTAAAATTGATTTGTCTAAACCAATAGTGTTGCCCAATGTGGATATCTCAAAATTAAAGGGGCAAGCACTCATTGATTTTGGTGAACTATGCAAAGCTAAAGCCAAGCAAGAAAAACAGATGGCAATTCAAAAGAAGAATAAAGTACTTCAGAAAGTGAAGACATTGCTATCAGATATGCTACCTACAGCAACAGTATCAACTGATGCAGCCATCCATATTCAACTGGATGAACTCCTTAATCAAATCGAAACATCTAGAGTTGATTCATCTGAGTATTTGAGCAAGATGAAAGATAAGGAGCTCACTACAAAAATGATAGAAGAAGTACAGAAAGATATTGTTGTTGGCAAAGTCAAACTTGTCCAATTCATTGTTGAGTTGTCCCCTCAACTCAAGCACATTCTTTATTTATTTCAGAAACTCTGTACATTTTCTATATTCATTAAGGACATTAAGAATAAAACTGATGCTATTGAGAAAGAGATCACCGATCTCTCCAATAAGTTGACCCCAGAGCCAAATTCAGTTCAGAATTTTTATACCAAGCTTCAACAGCTCATGGCTCAACAATTGGAACTGAGAAATGAAGAACATAAGAT
The DNA here is from genome assembly GCF_030272615.1 of Cryptomeria japonica. Classification (NCBI taxonomy): domain Eukaryota; kingdom Viridiplantae; phylum Streptophyta; class Pinopsida; order Cupressales; family Cupressaceae; genus Cryptomeria; species Cryptomeria japonica. The sequence continues at coordinate 604,701,705 of NC_081412.1, read as the reverse complement.
CAGGATGGATATAATGACACTCCAGAAATTATTTCTTCCTCATCTTTCATCAATTCAAGAACAGATCAACCAAGCCACACGCCTATCTACTACACAAGAGGGAAGCACTCTAGATGGCTTAATTTCATTATTGGCTGATATTCAAGCACATAATTCTTTCATAGAAAGTGTCAAGGATGCACTCTCTGTTGCACTCACTGACGCCAAGACAAAGTATAAATCCATTTTTGATCAGTTGCCACCTCCAACTGGTAACTAAATTTTGATGTTTGTCAAAAAGGGGGAGTGTATAGTATTTCAAAGTGTTCACAGGGGGAGTGTATAGTATTCATAGTATCAACAACAAGAGTATAGTATACAGGGGGAGTATACCGAGCAGAGTATTCAGAGTATCCAAGTGCAATAAATTGTGCAGTGAACAGATCAGCAAGCACAGAAACAGAGCAACACACTGATAATAGATCACACAGCATTCATAATCAGAAATTTTGAGCAGTATAATGATAAGGGGAGTATATTGGAATATACCATTTCATTGACTAATGTGCATATTGTTTTCTTAGTCAAAATTTTGTAAAGTATATAGATTTTTGTGTTATGACTTTGAAAGTAGTTTTGTCAAACATCTCAACCAATGTCAAAAGGGGAGATTGTTACTACTTATCAAGTTGCCATTAGTTTTTATATTCAAAGTCATACTATATACTCTAGTTGGTTAACACTACCGAATCATGCAGTCGGTATACACAATGAAGTCGGTATGCATAGTCAAGTCGGTTATAGAAGGAAAACAGTCACAGAACCCAGTATGCACCGAGTTGTCTACCGAGCATCATTTTATTTCTACCAAGCAGCAAAGTTAATACACTGAGATAATATACACCGAGTGAAACGTGTTACCAGATTCATTGAACCTGGACACTCATATGTAAATGTGTTACAAGATCGAGGAACATAGAATCATTATCACATTGGAAATTGCACTTAAAGATTTTGTATGATTTTGAGATCATCTAACCAATGAAATATTTTGTATAGTTATTTATTTGAGGAATCATGTTTGTAAGATCGAAGAAATGAATGGATCACCGACATAAGAGTTCTATTTATAAAACATGGATTGAGATCAAAATATGACATGCAGAAAGAAAGATATAGTAATGCATGAGTGTAAGAAGACTGTTATAGAGACACATAGGTCACCGAGAGAGTTTTCAAAGAACAGTTAAAGAACAGAGTAAATAGAAGGGTTTACCGAGTTACTATATGGATTACCGAGGTATGCTATAGGAAAGGTAATATCATTATTTTGAGCATATAGAATCTGCTTCAGCATTCCAAATGTAAAGTTGCAGATATTTGTAATATTGATTGATATATTTTGAGTTGTAAGAGAAACCTTTAACAAGGTAAAAGACTCTAACCAAGTCTATAAATTGTAAAGCCTCTAACTAGGTACAGCATTTGTATTGAGTGTTGTGAAATCCTTTAGCAAGGTAGATCTAGCTGATCTTGTTACTCCTAATAGAGTAAGCTATTAGAAATAGCTAAATATGTAGCTCTAACCGAGCACTCTTTATTATTGTAGTAGTGAAGTTGTGGGTGCCATCCCCACCGTAGTTTTTCTCTCTAATCAAGAGTTTCTGCGTAACCAAAATATATGTGTTATGGAGTGAATCGTGTATGATTATTATTTGGTTATTTTAGCTTTATGTTATGTTACAACAGTTTATGGTTTATGCATAACAGTAAAGATATTGTTGAAGAAAAGTTTTGAAGTACTGATTCACCCCTCCCCTCTCAGTACATTAGCTTTCCATATTGGGCCTAACACCTATGAATGATCCTTTTGAACCTATGAGACCACAAGAGGGGTCCCTACAAAAGCCTATCTCGATTTTTCAAGTTGCCCTACAGTTTTATTAGGGCAGCAATTTTTCGGTTGGCAAAAAAATCGTCAGTCTCACTTAATGGAATGTTGTCGCATGGCCGATTTCTCATTCTGCTCATCGCGATGATGAACCATCGGCTCCAACATGTCGAGTTAGGCATTATTTCCCTACGCATGCTCCTATTTTTCCCCCCCATTCGATCGAACGGTCGGGGTCATACCCTACCGACGTCATCCCTTGAGCGCTAAAATTATATATAAACAAGCATTACACTGTAGACACATAATGATCATGAATATTTCCATGTATTGTATACACATAATTACCATGAAGGGATATGCAAACATGATTTTTTTTTCATGGACATTGTATATCATCAATATTTTCAAGCATTACATTGTAGACACATAATGATCATGAATATTTCCATGTATTGTATACACATAATTTGCTCATGGACATTGTATATCATCATAACAATGTTACATCAATTCACATCCATATACAAATACAACTTCCCACTTCATCTACATCAGACATCCTCACGTCTTAAGAGAAAAGCTTGCGTATAGCAATGTCTATATATAAATGAAGACCAAAATAAGTAACCTTTTTATGCAGAATGAATGTGCTACAAGAAACAAATTATAACACTTAATATAAATTAGTTTGGCAAATTATAAATAGATCATTTCAAACATTTTTAAGACGCACAAGATTGTATAATTATGAAACTTACCATTTTCTCTGCAAAGTATACAAGCATAACTTTGAAGAAAGGCGCATGTTGATTAAAGCCCTTCTCACTGCATTTCTCTGCATGGTTGAAGACGATGGTAGATATGGTCATTTCTAAATAGCAATACATTCACTTGACTTAATGTTTATGCACAAAATTTTATCTCATTAATGCACAAAAGGATATGTACCATCACCAAGAGAAGGTCTTGTCAATGGAAAATGATCTAGCATGAACTCGTATATCATCAAAAATCATAATGTGATGTACTATTGTATATCATCAATAAACACTTGCATGAGCATAAAGGTTTTGCGATAATTATATCATAAAAAATTGTCAAATAGTGTTCTCTAATAACAAAAATTGTAAAGCTCATGAAATGCATGATAATAAGTCGTGTTGCAAAAATATGTCCCTTCCGATTATATCCTGTACCCGCTATGTGCATTCAAAAACCGTGTTGCCAAAAAAAAATGTTCATCAATAGACCTGCATTTTCAACACATCCTTAATATACATGTAACAAACTTGATCATTAAGGTTAAATGATCATTGTTCCAAATGAAATGCATGATAAAAAAAATAAGGCACCATTAAAGACCTACTACTCAAGTGTGCCTGAAGGGTCATCTCTTTGTTTAAGAGTATCTAGTATTGCTTCATGATCAGTAGTAGTCACTGTCCATAGCTCTTTGGTCTTCAGTTTTGCTTGATGCTTCAACAACTTGACATTTGTAGCTATAATAAGGTGTGAATACATTATAATGGTTGTGTGTCTCTCACAGTCTTCAAATGTAGGCATGCCATTCTTTCTAATCATGTATGTTCGCAACCAAGTCCCCACAACAACAACTAAACCTGTAGGATATGTGAACCCATCATCATCTGTCACTGGTTGTGTTAGCTTTTGTTTTCCCTATACACATCGTGCCAACCAATATTCTGATCACTCTTCATTCCATTGCAATGCAACAACTGCAAAAACATGTCCTGGTTGTACAAGATCTGATAGACGATCATACTCAAGTGAGCTTTCCATGTCATCGTTTGACAAGGATATTGTTTGAGATAAAGGAGTTAGATAGTGGGGAACCCACGTATCAACCCACTCACTTGACTCGCACTGATCCCAATCACACCGAACACAACTCTGAAAAAAACAAGCTAACGCTTGTGTCCAAATGGTCCATGTATTTGCATCTGAGCTGAGAAATGAATGCATCTTTGAAGAATCTTTAATTGTTTGACAATCCAATCTATCTCCCACTGTTCCCTCCTCAACTAACCAAAAGAATCTGCTCACTGTTGAATCAAGAGTACCTCCATGTGACAATGTTGAACTACACCAATCAACAATAGAACATGCATCAAAGAAATTTGCACCTGAAATCCTCAATTGCTCCTTAACTAGAGCTCTCTTCAAACATGCACCTACTCCATCACGCTCTCCCTTCCCATGCCCTTCCTCAAAAAAACACCAAATATGAGGTATATGCCTCTCCACGTGCATTCTACTCAACCAATAAAACATACAGGCATTCTTGAATTGACCCGTACAGTTATCTGACCATATTATATGTCGGTCAATTGCAATATCTTTCTCATGCAAGAACTCAAAAAAAATCTCGAAAGAATGTTGCACATACTCGGAGGAGTGTGATCTATCATCACTCATATAAAAATGATACTCCCTGATTATCTTCATGTCCTCTTTTGTACTATCAGGAGCATGTCTATATGTAATGTGAACAAAAATAGCAATCTGGACTGAATTGTAGTACTGAGATTGTACCTCATTCTGTGGTTGCAATGTATAGTTCTCTACAAAATCGACCACCACTACAATAATGCCTATCGGGAAAGAGTTCTTACACATCCTAAACTGTTGATCCAACCACTAAGACCTATGGGTGTGCCTTGCATACTTGTAGAAAACATTTTCCTTAAAATCCAAAATAAAATCAGCAATACTCACTTCTCTTGAGACTAATTCACATCTAGAACCTTCACCTCCACTCTTCAAATTATTTTTCACTGTCTCATATCTTTTTTTCTCAACATAATTATTTCCAAACTCATGTTCGCTTCCCTCATGAAAACATGAAACAAACTTTGACAACCCACTGCATTCTGAGCACTTCTCATTCAAACAATCATTTCTATAGAAATAGCAACCATCATCTCTAGGGCATAAAAATAGATCTTGCAAGTCTCTTGATGATCTCGGAAATAGCATTGCACCATACTCCTGCAACATCTCATTAGTATGCATCGTAGAACGAATATGACATAAAAGTTCATGGTACATTGAAAACTCCACATGGTACTTGCAACAACAGGTATTGCGAATCTTAAGAGGAACAAAATAAAATGGTTTCAAAGATTAGAAGGCCCTTTGTGATATTTGCAAAGTTGGATGTAATTCACAAAAAAAATTGTACAAAATTGTTTGTCTTGATTCCAAGAAATGTTTGGGATGCAGTGTGCAGTCTCGGTTGTCAATTCTTAATTTCAAAACGTCCTTTACATTGGGTGACACTCTAGAATTAGAGTGCCAAAATTGTTGAATCTCTTCCTTCACATTGTCAGTCAACTTTCTATCAACACGTGGAAGCCTCCCACCAAATGCCCATGTATCTTGTTGAAGTGGATCGTCAAGTCTTTGTCTTCGTGCAAGTGCTCTATCCAAAGTTTTATGGTTTATGTTAAAATCAACACAAGTTTGTCTCATTTGACGAGCCTTCCTCAATTGATGGCTTACTAAGGAGGTTGTAATCACTCTTCAAGCGGCTCTCTTATCTCTTTCTTTGGTATTCTTTCCAATAGAATTGAGAGCGTCAAATAGATTTTTTGCAATAATAGAATTTCTCTCCATCTTCTTGTTCATAAGAATCTTCAATTTGTTTAGCAATGGTCTCATCTTTATCATCTTTAGCAATTGAACAAAGAGTTGGCATTTCTCAGTCAATGTCTTATTGCTAAAATTTTGGTTGAAAAGTGGTGTAGCCCACAACCGAAGGGTTCTTGTTGAACTCTTGCCTTCAAGATTTGCAATAATGTTCTCATCGATTTCAAATAACCATTTTGGGGTTCTTGAAGGTCTTGGATTTGGAATTTGTCTTTCATCCATGAGAGGGTCTTCATTTCTAAAGTAATTAGGTGTTACATATGGTTCACTTGGTTGAGCAATTCCACTTTCAACGTTAAAGTTTTCCACATTTTCACCTCCTATGTCAAAATTTTCCACATGATGAGCATTTTCATTATCACTTACAACATTTTCAAAATTTTCAATATTTTCACTTTGAAAATCTACATTTTCATTTTCAATAACTTGTGGCACATTTTCAAATTCAATTTCCTCTTCAGTTGAAGTAACATTAGCAATATTTAACATACCTTGTCTTCTCCTCCTATGACATTCTCTATCTCTTTCTCTATACACTTCAATTTGGTCATTTGAAAGTTTTCTTTTGCGTTTAGACTTCCGACGACTACTACTCCCCATTTCCCTCCACACATGCTCCTTCATGATTGACAATGTAAGTTTTCACTTTAATAATCTCCCAAAAGCACAAATTTGTCTCTAGCTGTCTAAAAACCCATGATCCTCGACAGAAAATAGAATATGCAGACTGTGGGCCATTGGAATCTATAGAATGGCCCACAAACCCTTCTTTTCTTGCTTTTTTGTACAAAAATCGGATATCGGATAAAATCCGATATCCGATTTTAGTACAAAAATTTGTGGTCCCCAAAAAAATTCTCGTTGCCACCATTTATTTAGTAAACTACCACATTACAGAAATCCGATATCCGATTAAATCGGATATCGGATTTTATTAGTCATATTTTAGAGAGAGAGAGAAGGAGAGGGAGAGAGGGAGAAAGAGAGAGAGGAGGAGAGAGAGAGAGAGAGAGAGAGAGAGAGAGAGAGGGGTCATATGGTGTCTTGGGACACCATAGGACCCCTTAAGACACCAAATCATGTCGTTAGGGGTCATATGGTGTCCTAAGTGGTCATATGACCCCTATGGACCCCATATGACCCATATGGACACCATATGACCCCTATGGACACCATATGGGGTCGCTTTGGGTCATATTGTGTCCTAAGGGGTCATATTGTGTCCTAAGGGGTCCTATGGTGTCCCAAGACAGCATATGACCCCTAACGACACCATAGGACCCCTTAAGACACCAAATCATGTCGTTAGGGGTCATATTGTGTCTTACAGGGTTGTAGGACACAATATGACCCCTAATGACATGATTTGGTGTCTTAAGGGGTCCTATGGTGTTGTTAGGGGTCATAGGGTGTCCATAGGGGTCATATGGTGTCCCATGAACCCTTATGACCTCTTAACACACCATATGACCCCTAATGACACCATATTGGGTCGCTTTGGGTCATATTGTGTCCTAAGGGGTCCTATGATGTCCCAAGACACCATATGAGCCCTATGCACACCCTATGACCCCTAACAACACCATAGGACCCCTTAAGACACCAAATCATGTCGTTAGGGGTCATATTGTGTCCTATGACCCCGTAAGACACAATATGGCCCCTAATGACATGATTTGGTGTCTTAAGGGGTCCTATGGTGTCATTAGGGGTCATATGGTGTCTTGGGACACCATAAGACCCCTTAGGACAACATATTGTGTCCTATAGGGGTCATATGGAGTCGTTAGGGGTCATATGGTGTCCATAGGGGTCATATGGTGTCTTGGGACACCATACAACCCCTTAGGACACCATATTATGTCCTATAGGGGTCATATGGGGTCGTTAGGGGTCATATGGTGTCCATAGGGGTCATATGGTGTCTTGGGGCACCATAGGACCCCTTAGGACATCATATTGTGTCCTATAGGGCTCATATGGGGTCATTAGGGGTCATATGGTCTCCTAAGAGGTCATAAGGGTTCATGGGACACCATATGACCCCTATGGACGCCCTATGACCCCTAACAACACCATAGGACCCCTTAAGACACCAAATCATGTCGTTAGGGGTCATATTATGTCCTACAACCCCACCTCGTAAGACATAATATGACCCCTAACGACATGATTTGGTGTCTTAAGGGGTCCTATGGTGTCGTTAGGGGTCATATGGTGTCCACAGGGGTCATATGGTGTCTTGGGACACCATAGGACCCCTTAGGACACAATATGACCCCTTAGGACACAATATGACCCAAAGCGACCCAATATGGTGTCATTAGGGGTCATATGGTGTCCTAAGAGGTCATATGGGTTCATGGGACACCATATGACCCCTATGGACACTCTATGACCCCTAACGACACCATAGGACCCCTTAAGACACCAAATCATGTCGTTAGGGGTCATATTGTGTCCTACGACCCTGTAAGACACAATATGACCCCTAACGACATGATTCGGTGTCTTAAGGGGTCCTATGGTTTTGTTAGCGGTTATATGGTGTCCATAGGGGTCATATGGTGTCTTGGGACACCATATGACCCCTTAGCACACAATATGACCCAAAGCGACCCAATATGGTGTCATTAGGGGTCATATGGTGTCCTAAGAGGTCATAAGGGTTCATGGGACACCATATGACCCCCATGGACACCTGATGACCCCTAACGACACCATAGGACCCCTTAAGACACCAAATCATGTCATTAGGGGTCATATTGTGTCCTACGACCCCGTAGGAAACAATATGACCCCTAATGACATGATTTGGTGTCTTAAGGGGTCCTATGGTGTTGTTAGGGGTCATATGGTGTCCATAGGGGTGATATGGTGTCTTGGGACACCATAGGACCCCTTAGGACACAATATGACCCCTTTTCCCTAAAATATGACCCAAAGTGACCCAATATGGTGTCATTAGGGGTCATATGGTGTCCTAAGAGGTCATAAGGGTTCATGGGACACCATATGACCCCTATGGACACCCTATGACCCCTAACGACACCATAGGACCCCTTAAGACACCAAATCATGTCGTTAGGGGTCATATTGTGTCCTACAACCCGTAGGACACAATATGACCCCTAACGACATGATTTGGTGTCTTAAGGGGTCCTATGGTCCGTAGGACACAATATGACCCCTAACGACATGATTTGGTGTCTTAAGGGGTCCTATGGTGTCGTTAGGGGGCATAGGGTGTCCATAGGGGTCATATGGTGTCTTGGGGAACCATAGGACACAATATGACCCAAAGCAACCCAATATGGTGTCATTAGGGGTCATATGGTGTGCTAAGAGGTCATAAGGCTTCATGGGACACCATATGACCCCTATGGACACCCTATGACCCCTAATGATACCATAGGACCCCTTAAGACACCAAATCATGTCGTTAGGGGTCATATTGTGTCCTACAACCCCGTAAGACACAATATGACCCCTAACGATGTGATTTGGTGTCATAAGGGGTCATATGGTGTCTATAGGGGTCATATGGTGTCTTGGGACACCATAGGACCCCTTAGGACACAATATGACCCCTTTTCCCTACAATATGACCCAAAATGACCCAATATGGTGTCATGAGGGGTCATATGGTGTCCTAAGAGGTCATAAGGGTTCATGTGACACCATATGACCCCTATGGACACCCTATGACCCCTAACGACACCATAGGACACCTTAAGACACCAAATCATGTCGTTAGGGGTCATATTGTATCCTACGACCTCGTAAGGCATAATATGACCCCTAACGACATGATTTGCTGTCTTAAGGGGTCCTATGGTGTCGTTAGGGGTCATATGGTGTCTTGGGACACCATAGGACCCCTTAGGACACAATATGACCCAAAGAGACCCAATATGGTGTCATTAGGGGTCATATGGTTTCCTAAGAGGTCATAAGGGTTCGTGGGACACCATATGACCCCTATGGACACCATATGACCCCTAACGACACCATAGGACCCCTTAAGACACCAAATCATGTCGTTAGGGGTCATATTGTGTCCTACGACCCCGTAAGACATAATATGACCCCTAACGACATGATTTGGTGTCTTAAGGGGTCCTATGGTGTCGTTAGTGTTCATATGGTGTCCATAGGGGTCATATGGTGTCTTGGGACACCATATGACCCCTTAGGACACAATATGACCCCTTAGGACACAATATGACACAAAGCGACCCAATATGGTGCCATTAGGGGTCATATGGTGTCCTAAGAGGTCATAAGGGTTCATGGAACACCATATGACCCCTTAAGACACCATATGATCCCTAACGACATGATTTGGTGTCTTAAGGGGTCCTATGGTGTCCCAAGACACCATATGACCCCTAACGATACCATAGGACCCTTTAAGACACCAAATTGTGTCGTTAGGGGTCATATTCTCTCTCTCTCTCTCTCTCTCTCTCTCTCTCTCTGATTGATATACTGATTGAAAAACACTCATAACTTTCAAACGGTATAACATTTTTTGAAACTGAAACATGCGTCACATCCTATGCTTCATCTACTATAGGAAAAAAAAATTTAAAAAAAAAATTCATAAGGTTTTGACCAAGTTAAGGTGGTCAGACATAGGATTTTCTGAATTTCTGAAAAGCTGTAGTAAAAAATTCATAAATAATTATTTAATTTATAAAAAATTAAAAAAAAAATATGTGTCACATCCGGACATGAGTCTAATACTTATATTATAAATATTATAAAAAAATATTAAGATTTGATTGTGATTAGGGTGGTCATACATACGTCTACTTCTTATTTTTTTCCTGAAATTTTAGTACCACTCCATTGAAATTTGAAATTTTCATCAAATAGGATTTTTTTTTCCAAAAAACAACTAGTACCTTAGAAACTACATTCAATTTTCTATATATTCTCTTCTTATATATTTTAAAAATAATGTTCACAACTTATTCAAATTTTCATGTCAAGTTGCATTACTCTGATTTTCGGAAATTTCATTGCCACTTAAGGGTCTGTTTTGGCACACCATGATCCTGCACATACTCGGGGAATTTTCCTCATTAGAAATAAAGTAACTTTTGTATGGATTTATGAAAATTTTGTATAGGTTATTGAATTGTAAATAAATATTAGATCTTTGAGAGGAATTTAATTCTACATTAATGAAAGGTCTAGTTGCTAGGTAATATTATTATAGATTTAGTTAAATACCGAAAATACTATTTGGAGACCTTTTTTGTTATTGGCTCAATTAATTATTATTAATACAATGGAATTGTATTAATATTAATTTTATAAATTTTGGAATTTTATTAAATGTTGCAAAGGATTATTATTATCTCTTAATTAATAATCAAAGATTTATTTCGGCAAATTAATTAATAGAGATGTGATGAATTTATAGGGTTAAATTATTCAATTTAAGTAATGGTAATTATTGTAATTGATAAGTAAGTTATAACCTATTTTGTTATTTAACCGTCTAGGAGATTGAGATAAGATTTAAGTCTCCTAATTAAATTAAATACTCTATCGATCTCTTTAGGAAACCATTTTTAATTATTGGTATTATGGATGTGTTGCATTGATTTTGTCACTGATGTCAACACTTATCAACACTTATCTTTCTGGAGATCTTTGATTATGTTGAACCGGCATGTTCAATGACTTATGCACAGTCATCGGTATTTGGTTCACCGGCAGGTTATATTGTTCACCGGCACTGAGGATGATATGTTATCATCTGGAGATTACTTGGTTATGTCGAAGACATGGTTTGGATACTTTGTTTTGATGATTTGGTTATTGGTCTAATCAAGTTGGCATATTTGTTGTTACCGGCAAATTGGTCTAGGTTATGGACCAGCATGCGTTATCTATTCCAGATCAGCACGACACGTTATGGAGATGATTTATTGATTGGTTATTATTGTAAATGCATTGAGCCGACATGATGCATCCCATCTTGATTCATTTGTAATTGATTTAATTGTAATATTCTTAGTGAGCCGACCTACACATTTGGTCTTAGGTTTTGGTATATATGTAAGATCTCATTTGTGAGATTATGTGGTAGAGGAAGGTAATATTGTATGGTAAGGTTGTGATATTCGGTATATATGAATATAAGCAGAGCTACTCACACAGACATCATTTTAAGATTCAAGGAAGGTATGAAGGAGATAATCAGAGCTTAACCGGTACTAAATCCAGCATAGAAGATGCTATTTTGAGCAGTACATTATCATTGGATTTAACCACCCAATTGTAGTCAGTGTGACTCCCATCTTGTGTTTGAGCAGTGAGCTCTAGGCAGTTAGCCTTTCTGCATGTGCAAACCCCATTTGTACACACATGCTATCTGTAATAGTATCATCTGATTGTGGGTAAGGTTTCCCACCATGGTTTTTCCCCTTACAGGGTTTCCATGTACAAATATATGTGTTATATGTTGTGGATGTTGTTTCTCTTTCTGTTTCATGCATTAAGCTTCATCGGTATTATTATTAACTGTTAAACTGTCAACTGACATTAAGTTTGGTTTACTGGTATTATGCATTAAGTTTGATTAAGTTATATTTGGGTTGAAATTAATAGTCAACTGATTCACCCCCCCCTCTCAGTTGCCTCCGGGTCCTAATAATTGGTATCAGAGCTAAGTCCTCTTTTTGCAGAAGTCTAACAGCTTGAGGAGATTCTATGGCAACTAACTTTTTCAGGAAGGACAATCTGAAACTTGACGGAACTAACTATGGTATATGAAAGATCAGAATGGAGACACATCTGAATTGCATTGGAAGAGACATATGGGATGTTACAAAGAATGGCTATGTTGGTCCTACACAGAGTCAACCTAATCCACCAAACTTGAGGAAAGATCAAGAAAATGATTGCAAAGCAAGAGAAGCACTTTTGAGCGCATTGTCAAATCAGCAAATCATGGGATTATCAGACTGATCTACTGCTAAAGATATTTGGGATAAATTGAAAACATTGAATGAAGGAGATACCACTATTAAAAGTGCTAAAATGGAATGCTTCCGGGTCAGGTATGAAAATCTGAAAATGGAAGAAGATGAAAGAGTTTCTTTTTTAATGGAAAGAGTCAATGAAACTATTTTGGGTATACAATGTTGTGGAGGATCCTTAAGTGAAGATGAGATTGTTTCTAAAGTTTTAAGAGAATAGGCACCGGCATAAAAAATGAAAGTAACTGCTATTAATGAGTTGAGAACAATGCCTAATACATCAGTATCTAGAGATACTTTGGTTGGAAAACTTTCAACTTTTGACCTTGAGGAATTTGGTCCTGTTGCTACAATTAAGAAAGATTTAGCCTTCAAAGCATCATCATCTGCAACATCATCATCATCATCTAAGAAATCTAATTGGAAAGCACTTTATGCAAAAGAACTTGAAGATATCAGAAGGGAAAATGAAGAACTGGAAGAACTTGAAGCACTATTCGCAAGGAAATGCCTAAAGGTCTAGTTGGAAGTAAGTATGAAGGTAAAGCACCATTTAAATGTTTTAATTGCAATAAAATTAGTCATATGACATCTAGGTGTCCTGATAGACATGCAAGATTGAGAGAAGAAGCTAAAAGAACATATAAGCCTAACCCTGAATATCAGAGATACAAATTTAAGAAGAATAGAGACAAATCATGTTACTATGCTGATGAAGGAGTTACTGATGATTCTGATGAGGAATCGATAGACAATGGATGGGCTTTTGTTGCAATAATAGAAGATCAAACAGTGCCTACTGTTCAACCGGTAGAGAAGGCCCTGGCAGCTAGAATTGAAGAAAAGGATGAATGGATCATTGATTCTAGGTGTTCACATCATATGATTGGTGATAAAAGTAAATTCGTATATTTTCAGGAATACAATGGAGGTCTAGTAAGATTTGGAGATGATAAAGCTTGTTTGATCAGAGGAAAAGGAACTATATCTTTTGATGGTAAGCACAATACTGACAACGTTTATTATGTTCAAGGTTTGAAGCATAATCTTTTGAGTGTTGGTCAATTAGTTAAAAAGGGATTTCAGTTACAATTCAAGAATAGTAAATGCAAAATCTTGAACAAAACTGGCTTGGAAATTGCAACCGGTAATCAGACTAGAAGTAATATCTTTCATTTGAATAACAATGAAAAGACATGCTTGATTGCACATATTGATGAAAGTTGGTTATGGCATAAAAGACTTTGTCATGTAAATTTTGATTGCATTGTAAAAATCAGTACAACTAAGGCAGTAAGGGATTTACCTAAGATTGTAAAACCTCATAATTTGGTATGTAAGGAATGTCAATTTGGAAAGCAAGTTAGAACAAATTTTAAGAGTACTCTAGAGAAATCCAATAATGTTCTTGATTTAATTCATACTAACTTATGTGGTCCGACAAGAACTAGAAGTCTACAGGGAGATAGATATTTTATGCTAATCATTGATGATTATTCTAGAATGTGTTGGGTTACTTTTCTCAGGGACAAATCAAAAGTTTTTGGGAAATTCAAACTATTCAAGGCAATGGTAGAGAATGAAACCAGTAAGAAAATCAAATTTTTAAGATCAGATCAAGGAGGTGAATTCACATCTAAGGAATTTAATACATTCTGTGAAGTGAATGTAATTAAAAGACAACTATCAACACCTTGGACACCCCAACAGAATGGAGTTGTGGAAATGAAGAACAAAACTATTCTGGATGCAGCTAGAAGCATGATATCAGAAGCAAACCTACCTCATGTGTATAGGAGAGAAGCAGTGAATACAACGGTTTACACTTTCATTAGAGTTCACATCAAAGTTGAAACTAGTAAGACCCCTCATGAACTATGGTTTGGTAATACTCCTACTCTTAAATATTTCAGAATATTTGGAAACAAATGTTATATTAGGAGAGATGAGTATGTCGGTAAATTTGATCCTAGAAGTGATGAAGGAATATTTTGTGGTTATTCATCTAAGAGCAAGGCATACAGATGTTTTAATAAAATATTGTAAAAGATTGTTGAGAGTGAAAATGTGAAGATAGATGAACAATTTAGAGGTAATTCAAGGTCTGTAGATTCTGAACCGACAATTGAGATTATCATAAATGAACCTACACTGAGTGCACTAGTACAGAATGTAGATCCAGTCACACTAGCATCATCAGAGAATTCCACAGTGACTGAAGAACTGCAGCAAGTGAATAAACCCAGGTATGTAAGATTGAATCACTCTGAAAGTCAGATAATTGGGAATAAGTATCAAGTTGTAATGACAAGAGGAAGACTGGAAAATGAAGAGGTATGTTTAATTTCACAAATTGAACCATCATCTATTTTTGAGGCATGTGAAGATAAACATTGGATTAAAGCTATGAAAGATGAATTGGAACAAATTGAAAAGAATAACACATGGACATTGGTTCCCCGACCTAAAGACAAAAATGTAATTGAAACTAAATGGGTATTTAGAAATAAACTTAATGAAGATGGTAAGGTAATAAAAAATAAAGCAAGATTAGTGTGTAAGGGATATTCACAGAAAGAGGGAATTGATTATAATGAAACCTTTGCACCGGTAGCTAGAATTGAGGCAGTCAGATTATTTCTTGCATTTGGTATTTGTGCATTCTTTCTTGGTAGCAGATTGATTTCATGGTTGAGCAAGAAACAAAGTTGTACATCATTATCAACAGTAGAATCAGAATATATTGCAGCAGCAACTAATTGTACTTAGGTATTATGGATTAAGCAAATGTTGAAGGACATAAAGGTAAAATGCAAAGAGCCTATAATCATTTACTATGATAATTCAACAGCAATTGATATATCTAAGAATCCAATATTTCACTCTAAAACTAAACATGTTTCTATCATATACAATTTTCTGAAAGAGAATGTTGAAGCAAAGGAAGTGAAATTGGTTTATGTGAATACTAAAGAACAAATTGCAGATATCTTTACAAAGCCTTTGCCTAAAGAATCCTTTGAATATCTCAGAGAGCAGCTTGGGCTAATACCCTCACTGGTAGAGACTTAGACAGTTGAAGATTGGCATCAGACCAGCAGAAATTAACAGAGAAACCTTTTTCTGGCTTTGATGGAGGAGAGTTACTTCTCAGGGGGAGTAGTTGGTCATAACTATTGGTCACTATAATTGGTTTTGTATGTTCTGATATTTTTATTGCTTTGGCATTTGATGTCAAAGGGGGAGAGATATCTATGGAAAAAGTTTGTATTTAGGAATCATTATCCTAGGGGGAGAGATATTTTGTATTTTGATTTCTAGTAATTGATCTCTTTGGGAGATTGTTGGTATCTGGTTTTTGGCATTCTGATTTTGGCACTTAGATGTTTTTTCATCTTGTGTTGCCATCAATGCCAAAGGGGGAGATTGTTGGTATTATGGATGTGTTGCATTGGTTTTGTTATTCATGTCAATATTTATCAACACTTATCTTTCTGGAGATCTTTGATTATGTTGAACCGGCATGTTCAATGACTTATGCACAGTCACCGATATTTGGTTCACTAATAGGGTATATTGTTCACCGGCACTGAGGATGATTTGTTATCATTAGGAGATTACTTGGTTATGTCGAAGACATGGTTTGGATACTTTGTTTTGATGATTTGGTTATTGGTCTAATTGAGTTGGCATATTTGTTGTTACTGGCAAATTGGTCTAGGTTATGGACCGACATGCGTTATCTATTCCAGATCAGCACGACACGTTATGGAGATGATTTATTGATTGGTTATTATTGTAAATGCATTGAGCTGACATGATGCATCACATCTTGATTCATTTGTAATTGATTTAATTGTAATATTCTTAGTGAGTCGACCTACACATTTGGTCTTAGGTTTTGGTATATATGTAAGATCTCATTTGTTAGATTATGTGGTAGAGGAAGGTAATATTGTATGGTAAGGTAGTGATATTCGGTATATACGAATATAGGCAGAGCTACTCACGCAGACATCATTTGAAGATTCAAGGAAGGTTTGAAGGAGATAATCAAAGATTAACCGATACTGAATCTAGCATAGAAGATGCTATTTTGAGCAGTACATTATCATTGGATTTAACCATCCAATTGTAGTTAGTGTGACTCCTATCTTGTGTTTGAGCAGTGAGCTCTAGGCAGTTGGCCTTTCTACATGTGTAGACCCCATTTGTACACACATACTATCTGTAGTAGTATCATCTGATTGTGGGTAAGGTTTCCCACCATGGTTTTTCCCCTTATAGGGTTTCCACGTACAAATATTTGTGCTATATGTTGTGGATGTTGTTTCTCTTTCTGTTTCATGCATTAAGCTTCACCGGTATTGTTATTAACTATTAAACTGTCAACCGACATTAAGTTTGGTTTACCGGTATTATGCATTAAGTTTGATTAAGTTATATTTGGGTTGAAATTAATAGTCAACTGATTCACCCGCCCCCCTCTCAGTTGCCTCTAGGTCCTAACATTAATGTCACGTGAGTTAATCTTTAGTGTAAACTAATTAAGTTATCTCATCGTTTGAACTTAGAACATCAAGTAATTTCATGTTGTTTAAAAAAAATATATTGTTGCGTTTTTGTCCAAAAGTTTGGGCATGATAGAATAGTTGGTGTTTTGTTTATTGTCATGATGTCACTTTTAGCCAATTGGCTTGCTACATAAATTATAAAGGTTCTTGTTCAACCACTATTTATGTTGTGTTGTAATACTCTTAGTTGTGGCTATTTGAGTAGGTTTTAGAGGCTCTACAATCAACTCTTGTAAATGTGTGTGCTTCTGTTGGCATTCTACACTCTTATGAGAATAGTTTAAGTTGTCATTGATGGCAACCAACTGGCAACCAACTAGCAACTCACTAGCAATAGATTTCTACATGCTCAACATCACATATATTATACACTGGCAGACATCGGCACCAGCGGGCACTTACACCGACACTCAAATTACATCGGCAACAAAGCATATCAGCACTCTAGCCGACATGGGATGATCTTTTTTTATTGTAATATAATTATCTTTTGTAAGATGACATGGTATATTGTAAAAGACTCATATAGGTATGAGATCTTATAGGTCATTTTGATATGCGAGAGATGTGAGAAGTAGTAGATAATATGATATGTATGGTTGAACATAATTGTTTAGTGGCAGCGAAGGTTTTTGGTTAAGGTATCTATCTGAGCTTAAACCGGTATTGAACCTGGCATTAGAGATGTTGTTTTGAGCAGTACATTGTATTGGATTTAATTATCCATTTTGTAGTCAATTAGACTCTTATTTGAGCAGTGAGCTCTAGGTTGTTGGCCTCCCTGCATGTGCAGTCCCCTTATTGTAAGTAGTATTTATTCATTGGCTAGTGAGTAAATATTGTGGGTCACAAATCCCACCAAGGTTTTTCCCATACCGGGTTTCCTCATTAAATACCTTGTGTTATGGTGTGTTTCTATGTTGTCTCTATTATTTCTGTTTACTGCATTAATTCTTGTTTACTAGTACACTGTTTTGTCTGGCAAAATTATTAATAAATTTAAATATTCTAACCACCGATTAGACACTGATTCACCCCCCCTCTCAATGTCTATGGGACTTTCATTGAATCTAACAGCTTCTACTTTAGTTAGTTTCAATGTTGATCTAGGACATTTTCTTTCATTTTCTACATTTCAGCTTGTACTCATTATTTTATTAAAATTTTGTATTCTTCTTTGTTCAATATAAAACAAAACAAAAACAAAAAATTTCTTAATATCTTGAAAGACATCATATTAAATAAAAAAATTGTCATCACATTTTATCTAATAGACTTTTTAAGGGAATGGATCTTGCTTTTAAATACATTAGAGGGGCATGCTAACTAGAAGGTTAATTCACTTATCTACATGTTTAATGACTCGTTCTCTCTAATGAGGAAGAATGGCAACAATATTAAGATTATATAATGAAAGAAATTTGACCATTATATCCCAAAATTGTGTTCTTCGTAAAGTTTATCTCTAATGATCTATAATGTTATTAGTATAAATGAGGATAACACCAGTTGTAGGGCATGTAGTTGGATTGTTTCTTGAATGATTGTAGTTAGCTAAGTTTTTTTTTTTTGATGGAGGTCCAGACCTACAAGAACAATAGCCCTGCAAGGGCATGAAGCTCACGAGCTGCCATCCCAACAAGGGTCTTCACAAATTATTTTTTGCCACCCGATACGGGGGCACAAGCCAATAGGCTAAACCTCTTTGGCTAAGAGCCAAGGACTGAGGGGTATCCATTTCGCCAAATCCGTTCGGGGCATGATCTTGACCTCATCCCTTATGATGTTAGAGCCTTGCACTCTAGAAAACTTGATCACTGGTGGGATCCTTTGGAGCCATTCAACTTCACCAATAGACCAAAGGCCCATTGACTAGTTAGCTAAGTTTGAATCATTATTGTTTAAAGAAATATTGGAATTGAGATAATCATGAACATGACATTACATTGTTTTAAGTAGTTTTTTTTTTAATTATTCAATTTAATTTATGTTGTTTTAAAGCTTTTGGAGCTTTTAATAAGTAGTGCCACTTTAAGGTTGATGTAGGAGCATCCCTAGTTCTTGGCAATCTTGCATCACCCGAAAAACATTTATATTCCAGTTTGTTTTTTGTTCAGTTCGGCTTTGTAGTTCCACCATTTCAATCTGTGTTTTATCGCATTTGTTCACTAGATCTTGCAGAGCTGGATTTTGTTTGTGGACATGTTCATCTACTTGGATCTTTTTTTGACAAGTTATCATTTCTAGAAAGTGAGAGAGTTTTCTAACTCAGAGCACTTGAATTGCTTGGACCTATCTACTAATGGAGAATATTGTGGATCATTTATGTGGATTGCGGAGCCTCATTCCATAGCCTCCAACGTTCCTTGGCTTATGGCCAACCTTTCCTTAGGTTTTCACCTCATTCTATGTATTTTTTGGAGGAATTCTTTGGTGGAGGCTAACCTAGTTGTTCTACATGTTACACCTTCTTCATCGACAATAGTTTTTCATCTTGGGCCAACACAGATCATCCTAGAGCTATGAATACCATATAAATCAATGTAACCGAGCATTTAGAGAAAAACAACAAGAGAGAACATAGAAGATTCATTGGAAGATTAGGAAATTTGAAGTTAGCTCGCATTCTTGCTTGAGCCCAGATATTGTATTTTGAGCATGTTTGTAATCAGGCCTGTGTGCCAAACCTACAAGCCCACATGTTGTCGGTTGATTTATATTTGAATTCCTTGATATAATAAAATTCTGATTTTGCATCGCCTCCATCTCATTGTGTTTCTTATGTTATGTTGCTCTTGTTGCATGGTACAAGCAGTTCTCTTTGAGGACTCTCTCCTGTCGTGATTGCACAAAAGGTAGTGCTCATCAAGTGTTTTTTTTCAAATCAATAATTGTTGATAGGGACTATTGACATGATTGAAGTAGTTTCATTTGTTTTTTGGGTTAATTAAGTCTTTTCTCTTTGATTACTTTAATTTTTTCTTTTAAACTTTTGAATTTTTTTATAAATAGTGCTCATTAATATTTCTTTTGTTACACATATATACATATATGTGTATATGTGTGTGTATATGTATGTGTGTGTGTGTGTGTGTGTGTGTGTGTGTGTGTGTGTGTGTGTGTGTGTGTGTGTGTGTGTGTATAATTAATTCAATCCGAAAGATAACAAACTTTTTTTTCGATTGAGCGTTTGAGAATATCTTTATTGAATAGTCTATGAGACTTTCAATGAAATTGCAATAAAATTTATACTAAATTTTGTTTGGAAAAACTTCAAATTTATGTCTTTATTTCAAAACAAAAAGCTTTTCAATTTAGCTAATTAATTTTTTAGTGGAGTTGTATTGTTAGTCTTGCACAACTAACTTGGTTCAATCTTTAAAACATGACAGTAACACTAACCAAATTTAATTCCATTATCTTTTCTCTATTCTTATAATTATTTTTATTAGATTTATAAAAAATAATTGATCTGAAGATGAAGTGATATTGACAATGGTACATATCTTATGAGACTAAACTCATGCACAATAGCATTTGAACAATATAAATCATCTAAGCCTACTTGTAAATTTTTTAGTGCTTTGACATTGGAAGTTTTGATTAAGGTAAATGTTTTTTTCGAAATTATGAAAAAAAAAGATTTTGAAAAGACCCCAAAACCTATTACAAGAAAATCAACAAGGACCCCCCGCAAAAAAAGAAGACGACACTAGACTACAGAACCAACCACAAGAAGTGAAACACCAAACCAACAGTCAAGATTGTTTGAACCCAGATTCCTTGGATTTAATGAATGGAAATGCTTTCCAAATGCATGCTCTTTCCAAATCCAAAAGGAAAGAGTGGGTCATAATGCTCATCTCCAAAGTTCATATGCAACTGATCCACATTCTTAAACCAGGTCCTTGGCAATCTTCCATGAAAATCATAGCCCCCAAATATAACATCTATCACACCTTGCCTTTCACTACCAGGAAGCCATCCAGCCATAAAGGCATACATTTTATTCAAATACGGTTCCACCACCAAAGGCCTTCCTGATATCATTATTACAAGGCATTTGATATTCTTATTGCATACACTATTTATCACCTCTGTTCCATTCAGATGGATTGCAAGAACAGAATTGTCACCGCTGTTCTCAAAATATGGAGGTTCTTCAACAACAACAATGGCATAGGAGAATTATTTCCCTTCAAGGAAATTTGAATCTGGATTTTCTTCATACACCACTTCAGTGTCTGGACTGACTACCTTTTTAATTGCTTCTAGAATAGTGGTGCCTATTAAAAAAGACACAAATTTTATTAGAAAATTGTTTTGTTTTTTTTTAATTGGAAACACTTCGACATATGATATACATCAAAAAACATTTTACCTATGGTTGTGGGTCCACTGCTACCTCGCTTGCTTACTGTCCATCCTCCACACCGGTATCCCAGATTGTCTGCATGACTGCCTGCAACTAGTATCTTCTGGGCATTCTTGTTTAAAGGTATGCTTCCATTCTTCAATAGAACCGGTGACTTGCGAACTGCCTCTCTGGCTATTTCTCTGAGCCTGAACCAAAACCATTCATTAAAGATCAAAATGAATTAATCCAATGACCTCAAAGTTGTTAAGTAAAACAAAGTACTCTGCATCTTGTCACATTGTAATACAAAGTGGTCAAAGTGAAAAAATACATGCAATACAAGTGGATTTCATTTTATTCATAGGATTCCCAACCATGCCTAACAATGATCTATCTGTTTTGGGATGCTCAAACAAGCCCGCAATGAACTTGACTTTGAGAATCCTCCTAACTGCATCATCTATTCTGCCCATAGAAATTTGGCCTGAATTGAACAATTCTATAAGGTTACTGATGAATGTTTTGAAGTTAAGGGGGACCATCACCAGTGTAATTTCAAGATTAGATAAACTAAATTACTATTTGGAAAGGAAAACCAATATAGTGGTATAAAATTAAGATAGTATAAAAAAGTTACCATGTCAATTACTGCATTGATCGAAGAAGAAACACAGTACGAGTAGCTTGAACCAAATGGGGAAGTGATGGTATATATTCCTTCCCAATCTGAAATGATAAATCCTTGTATCCAAATTGATCAAGCCAATTATCAACTCAACATTTCTTGCATTTTGTTTGTGCGGGTATTTCATATTTTTCTTGCATAAGCAAAGACATGCTGCTTAAACGGCCCTGCTCTGTGTCTTAATCAGAATAAAAAAAATGAGAAGCTATAGCAATTCAATGTAAGCAGTGGTTTGGTTTTATTTCCTCCTCTGCAAGGGAATTATTGTTATAGAAATCAAATAATAAAAATTGAACTCTACTTGTTATATTTACTTTAAATCCAAGCTCATCTTTCAAAATCCTAG
This sequence comes from Cryptomeria japonica, assembly GCF_030272615.1. Classification (NCBI taxonomy): domain Eukaryota; kingdom Viridiplantae; phylum Streptophyta; class Pinopsida; order Cupressales; family Cupressaceae; genus Cryptomeria; species Cryptomeria japonica. The sequence goes on along the minus strand of NC_081412.1, from coordinate 604,679,203 downwards.
TTAGAAGGTAGTGATTTCCATGCATTCTCATACCATTCCAACTAGAGTAAGAACCCTTGATAGTGGATACACCCTTGGCCAAGGAGTACAGGTATGGATGCATGTGAATCTGGAAAAGATCGTCATAGGTTGCCAGAATATTGTGTTCATTGACTCCTCCCTCTGTTCCACCATCTCCAACAAAATGCTTGGCACAAGCTACAACATTCATTCTGAAGTTGAATATTTGAACATAAGACAAACATGAAATTGAGAAACATTCCAACAGTTCAAAGTATATTAAGTAATAATAAAAAATGATAACAAAGCTAGCATACCCTCCACCCACACATGGATAGCCATTAGGATGTTCTTTAGGAGGAGAGCCCTATAGCCCTTCAATGATCTCTGACATTTTTATAACTAATTCAGTATCTTCATTGTAAGATTCAAAGCACTTTCCCCATCTTGGGTCACGAGATACCTATTCAATTACTATGATCACAGTATAAGAACACTAGACAAATACTATATACCCAAAGATTGACTGCAGAGTGCAGAGGTCAATTTTACTTTAAGTTAGAAATACAATATGCCCACAGCTTGTGACTACAGAGGGTAATTTTTCTTTCAATTGTAATTAAGGTTCTATATACAATAAACATAGAATCCAAAGCATTGGAAAAGGATATGAATTGACAGGGCCTAAATAAACCTACAAAATACAATAGTCACATGCACCAGGCTAATAAATTGAAAATACATTAAAGCTAGCAAGAAATTGTAAGAGAGCTACTAGACCTTTTGGTACTAGATTACAATAGACATCAAACAATTCTTATCAAACTATATGTATCATAGACTAACAAAAGAAAAATGAAGCATGACCAAATTTTTAACCCACTAAAGATGTGTTACTACTTATCAAATTGCCATTAGTTTCATAGGCAAAGTCATACTATATTCTAGTCAGTTAGTATTACCGATTCATGCAGTCAGTACACACAGAGAAGTCGGTATGAATAGTCTAGTCGGTTACTGAAGAAAGCAGTCACAGAACACAGTATTCACCGAGTTGTTTATCGAGTAAAGGTTCATGACTACCGAGTGGTATAATTAACTCACCGAGTTGATATTCACTGAGTAAAACATCTTACTAGATACATTGAACCTGGACATGCACATGAAAACGTGTTACAAGATCGAGGCACATCTAACCGTTTTTGTGTTGGAAATTGCACTAGGAGATTGTGTATGATTACAAGATCAATCTAACCTATGAGATATTTTGTTTAATCGAAGAATCTTTTTGTAAGATCAAAGCAATAAATCAGATCACCGTTGTAAGAGATCTATATATACAACTGTGTAGGGGAAAAAAGTGAGACTAGGACAATGTACCCTAATCCTAACTTTTGACACACATTGCGGAATACGAAAGAGCCTAGAGATATCGCACGGTTGGCTACTTCTTTTGGTGAAAGAGAGAGCCACGAGATATCTATTAGGATTTCTATTCCCTTGTTGAAATTGAAAGCTAAAATGATACAAGTTCAAACCCTAACCTCAAAATGTAAGTATGAACTAGTAACAAGTTTGCAGAATTGAGATTAAGCAATGAACAGCTGTAAATGTAAGGATAAACTAAGAATGCAGATATGTACCCGGAGTCGAAATCGGACTGAAGATGTTCGGGACGGGGGCGCGGGCGCCACTGTCCTGAAAACTGCACCGGAAACCACTGTTTTGCACCCTGAAACACTGTCTAGAAACTGTCGGAAAGCTGTCTGTCCGGAGGACCAGGGCGCCCAGCGCCTCTGTCCCAGGGACCAGGGCGCCTAGCGCCCCTGTCCTGGCAGGACCAGGGCGCCCAGCACCCCTGTCCCAGTCTTCTGAGCTGCAATTGCACACAGAGTTCTGTCTCAGTCTCCTCTTTCCGGATCTGTGTCCTGCGGCGTCGTCCGAATCCCGAAACCTGCAATAATATCTGAAAAGGGGGAAGGGCGGCTATATAGGGTTTTGCCTTAGTCAAACCCCCGCTTTGGTGATTTCCACCTCCACGAATAGCCAAGTTGTTTGTAAAATGTATTGTGTGTGCAGACCTAGTGTGTGTGCAAGGTCCAAAATGCAAGAAAGCAAACTAGAGCAACCTAGAAAGTAAACCCTAATTGCTTGTAAATGATAATGCAAATGCTCTAAATCAAGATGCAATGTGATCTAAAGCATGAATAAATGATATATCAAAGCTTATGTAAGGACATGAAAACAATATGAAATCATACCCAACCCTTAAGGGAGGAGTATAAGCCAATCTTCAGTCGGTAATCTCCTATTGTTCTTCAATGTCTTCCAAGCCCTAATTGGATGAATGAATGAATTTGATAGATGCTTGATAGAATGATGTTGAGTGTTGTTGAAGTCTTCTAAGATCTGCTCTTTCGCTGCATATGAAGTTCCTGGAAACAAAAATCCGATCCTTTCAAATGAAGAAAGAGAGCTCTTATGTATGAAACCCTAGGTCGTAAATTCGTATTTTGGCCGACCTAGAGATTGAATATCCTGCCAATTTCTTGGGGTTAAGCTTTATTTTATGATTGGATCGTGCTCCCAAAATTTCAGGAAAAATGTCCGGGACCATGTTGCACGGGCGCCATGGTCCCGACAACTTTTCACCAAATTTTCAGGGCCGTCAGATATGATGATTTTAGAGAGAATCCCGAAGTTACAGGTGATTTCGAGATGTTTAGACCCCGAAACCAAGCCCCCAAGTTTGAAATAGGACTTAATTAGGGTTTTTGATTAAGTGGTGTATTGGAAGAATAAAATGCGAAGGGCGCGCTTTAGTGAAAGGGCCCAACTTTGTGATGTAGAAAATGATGAAATAGGGCCTTAGACCTAATTAATTTGATTAATTAAGTGCTTAAGGAGAAATGCAATGCAGAATGCAAAACGCACTAAGGCGGGTGCTAAACTAGGTGCGAAATTGTATCACCCTAGCGAGTGCGTACAATTTACGACGCTACATTTAGCCCCCACTTTAGCGGTCATATGAGTACTACGTGCATATGCAAGCTAAAGTACAGAAAAGTAAACATTATTTGAAAAAGGATATATCCATAAGTCGTCGGACGAAGCCCCCAGTGGTATCTGCAGTACACAGTTAGGAACTGCACCCTACAAAACAAACGTTAGATCACAAAAATCACCTAATGCTTACTAGGGAAAGTGATGAAATCTGTGAGTAGCTATATGCCCCCCCCTGTTTCGACTTGCTTATTTAGGGAGGTGAAACAGGGTAGCATGTTTACTTGCGACAAATTGTGTAATAGAGTATTGATGAGGGGTGTTCACTAAATAGGCTTCATCAGAGCACTTTTTGGAACATCCTGAGAGTAGGAGAAGGAAAATACGATTCCAACGCAACAAACGGCTCGAAAATCGCATCTCCCAAACCCAAGTTATGATAAAATGAAGGATAAGATAAAAATTAGGGTTTTAAGAAGTAAGAATAAACAAACGAGAGTATATACTTCGAAAGTGACACTTGTATTCGTCACTTTGTCAATTTCAAGATACTATTCAGTGCAGCGGAGCCCACCTAGTCATCATGCCTTCACGACGACCGGAACGTCCCACGAGGATCGAGATCCTGCGCCAGGCCGTGATCGACGACGAGCCACTGGACGAGGTGAGTTGACTGAACATTTGACTTTTGATTTCTCGCATGTTTCACTTTTTCGTGATCGAATGCGGACCCTGAATGCCGACCGGGGCCCACCTAGGGCACCCTAGTCCCTGAGGGGTGCCCTGGTCCCTGCAGGGCGCCATGGTCCCTGATAGGGCGCCATGGTCCCCTCAAGGCGCCATGGTCCTTGACAGGGCGCCATGGTCCCTGACAGGGTGCCATGGTCCCCAATCAGGGCCTGGCGAGGGGTTACAAGGCAAGCATTCAATGTTCAACAGTTTGCATTTGCGATTTCGATGATTGAGTACTGATTTTGGTCATGTTTGCGTTTTGCAGGGTCTCCCGTACATGAGAGAGCACACAGCGGGACACATCCTTCGCACTTTGCGAGACCAGATTCCACGGCTGACTCAGTCAGAGAGAGACACCCTATCGATAGTAGGATTGTGGTACATGATTCTTATGCCGGCCATTCGATTTCATCCTGCGATGCTGATGGCACTGATGGAGAGATGGGATCCGGACACCTATACCTTTCACCTTCCGGTAGGAGAGCTGACGGTCACACTCGAGGATGTGTACCGTATACTGCGTCTTCCTATTAGAGGAGCGACAGTCACATATGCGACTGATCGGGTAGCAAAGGATCATCAGAGGGAGCAGATGTACTGCATAGGGAGAGTCATGCCGAGCGAGACGAGAGGTCGTATCATGGTCAGCTGGCTCTTACATCCTACAGGAGAGATACCACTTCTGAGACGCCTCATGATAGCCATCATAGCACTAGTCGTCTGCCCTAATGGGCGAGGGACACACATGCATGGGGGCCTCACATGGTGTATCAGAGGGATGGAGAGACATAGGAGAGTTTATGCATGGGGTCGGAGTATGCTTGCACATCTCTATCACGACCTTGAGGAGTATGTATTCGGACAGGGTTGTAGTTTGATGACATGCACACTTCTGCAGGTGTGGATCTTAGAGCACTTCACATGCACCAGGCCCGTCGGCTATCCACTGAGTATAGCGAGCGAGCGACCTAGGGTGTTCGCTTATCCATTGACCAGCGAGTGGAGATTTGGGGATTTGTTGTATTGGAGAGTGACTATTGATAGACTGACAGCCGAGGTGACAGTGTGGAGACCTTACCTACGGATGCACAGATGGGATGGTATGGAGAGATAGTTAGCATGTCTATAGAGGAACCGCCTACTGCGAGGACGATATGCACACATCATAGTCCCTTTCTACTTTGACCGAGTACGGAGGCAGTTTGGACTAGAGCAGTGTGTTCCAGCCGATGTGCCCATCTATACTCGACACTCACGGGTCCTTCCCAGACCTAGAGCAGTAGCGAGACCGACGGTGGATGATATCGAGATGATAGACATAGAGGGATCAGATCAGGATGTAGTCACTGACTATTCTGCAGAGCCTGGAGCACAGCGTAGATATATTTCATGGTTCATGAGATCATATCCAGGTCCTATCTTTCCACCAGATCATCCGACAGGCTATCCAGGCCCATGGAGACATGGAGACCGAGACGAGGACGAGGGATCCAGGTCAGAGGAGCCAGATGAGGGAGAGGATCATGAGGAGGCGGGAGATCCTGATCCACCTATAGGCGATCAGCCTAGTGACGAGGAGGAGGAGGATGCAGATAGAGAGGAGGACGAGGAGGATGCAGGTGATGATGCGGATGAGGATGAGGATGATGAGGAGGACGAGGAGGAGGATGATAGAGATGATGAGGAGGAGTCGGATGCAACTCCCCACCATTCAGGAGACGATACCATAGCCCTGGACCCACCTTTTATTCCCCAATAGGGGGAACAAGAGGCGATACGGAGACCTGTCACCAGTACCATCCAGCCTACACCCATCATGGATAGAGTATTTGAGCGAGGGGAGCCTAGCGGTTCCCAGTCACAGATGCTACCATATCATGATCCCTACTGGCGTGAGGGAGATCCAGGTATAGTAGGTTTATATTGATTGATTAATGCTTTGATGATATAGAATGGTACTAACAAAGATCTATTCTACTGCCACAGCTAATGTGCAGGAATGGCGTTCCTTGATTCAGCAGGCAATGACAGACATCTCCATGATAGCACAGATTCCTAGTTCCTCACAGATTACCTACAGGCCTCAGGGGAACGCGGGTCGGCATGAGGATTTGTTTTTCCCATTCCGATTACAGGTAGATATATGGAGGGAGAGAGAGAGAGTCCTATCAGAGGATCTCCGTCAGGTGCGGCAGAGAGAGGGAATCCTATCGGAGGATCTCCATCAGGCACGGCAGAGAGAGAGAGTCCTATCAGAGGACCTCCAGCAGGTGCGGCGAGATCTAGTAGCGGCCCAAACCGAGGCTACCACCTATCGTGCGATCCTCATGGATAGGGATCGTAGGAGTTCCTCTCGGAGTCACTCACGATCTGTATCGCGCTACACACCCATGGGTCCACCTCCACGGCCAGATCAGGAGGGAGCATCCAGTCGACACTCTCCAGCCACTAGCCCTAGGGATAGGAGATGATTGTATGATGTAAGAGAGAGGTCACATTTTGGATATACAGTGACCCATGTTTGTACACGATCCACACATATATATATGTATATATACATGCTTCTCGTTTTTGTCTCAAATGTGTTATCTTTAATTCCTAAAACAATGTATATTTTGTTTTGATTAAATCTAATACATTTGGTAAATGTACATGTATGTTCAGGATTTAATTTCTATGTGATTGATTTCTCAATGCTCCATGATTAAATTGATACATGTGTGACTTAATTAAAATATTTAATCAAGTACGACATTGATGATAAGGAAGAAATATGCATTAAGTCTAAGAATCATATAACTAATGTGATTTAATTTTGAACTTAAACACAACATGACACGATTCTACTTAACACACATAAAGACACTGTATAATATGCTAGTATTATGAAAATGTAAACCTTTTACAATTTACATTAATGAATTCAAGACAAACTATAAAGTAAGAAGAAATACTTGTCAGGAACGAAGCAATATAGATCAAACATCATAACATTTAATTCTATTTTGCTTTTAATTAAGAAATACTAACATATTATCCAATGTTGAAGAAGATAGATAAGAAGTGAAGAATTTAAGCATAATATCTACGCAAGTGCATAGCATTGATAGGTTCTTTAAGAGGTGTACCGTCTACATCCGCTATTTTGTAAGCACCTGATCCATAATCCTCAATGACGATATATGGTCCAAGCCAATTAGGACTAAATTTTCCCTTTTCGGCCGGCAAGGCATTCACATTGCGTTGATTCTCATAAAGGACTAAATCACCTACTGAGAAGGAACGTTGAATGACCTTATCATTATAGCTTTGCTGTAGAGTTTTGTGATACGCTTGGATATGCTCAAGAGCGTTTATACGCTGTTCATCAAGCATCTCAAGCTGTTGAAGTCGTTGTTCTCTATAGGAGTCGTCATCTACTATACCTTTAAGAGAAACCCTAAGTGATGGAATTTCTAACTCTAAGGGCATAATAGCGTCAGCACCATAAACAAGATTATAAGGAGTAGTTCCCGTAGCAATTCGTACACTCGTTCGGTAAGCCCAAAGAGCGTAGATTAGCTGGTTACTCCAATCCTTACCATGCTTATTTATGGTTTTACGAAGAATTTGCTCAATTATCTTATTAGATGATTCGGCTTGACCATTTGACTGAGGGTAATACGGTGTAGAAAATCGATGTTTGATATGATACTTCTCGAGGAATTTCTTCACATCCTTGTTCTTAAACGATGTTCCATTATCTGATATAACAGTGGAACGTATCCCAAATCGAGAAATAATGTTTTCTAGAAGAAATTGACAAATCACTTCAGCAGTAGTAGAGCGAAGGGGAATAGCCTCTACCCACTTCGTAAAGTAATCTGTTGCGGTTATAATGAAGGTGTGTCCTTGAGATGAAGGAGGAGAGATTTTTCCAATAAGATCCAAACCCCATGCGGAGAAGGGCCAAGAAGCTACTTGAGAGCGAAGTTCTTGGGCAGGAGCATGAATCAGGTTATTGTGTTGTTGACATTGATGACATTTCTTAACAAATGAAAAGGAATCCTTCTGCATAGTTTGCCAATAGTATCCCATACGAAGCAACCTATGAACCAAGGATTTGCCCCCAAAGTGCCCTCCATAGGCACCCGAATGTGCCTCTTCAAGGGCAATAGGGATTTCCGACTTGTTAAGACAACGAAGGAGAAGACCATCATAACCCCTTCGATAAAGGACATTAGAAAGGATGATATATCTAGCAGACAACTTGCGGATTCTAGCCCTAGTGTTCCTATTAGCAGAATCAGGGAAGGTACCATCGGTCAAATATCTTACAATATGCGAGAACCATTCATCTGAGTCTACAAAGTCACAACATGTTACCAAGCTAGAATCATCTTCAATAGCTGGAGAAGTAAGATTGTGAATAACGAAGTTAAGATCAACCATAGGGTCCTCTAAAGATACTAACGAAGCCACACATGCCATTGCATCCACATGTCGATTATCTTTTCGAGGAACAGGTTCCATGGTATAAGAATCGAAATTTTGTAATAAAGATATAGCAAGGTCTTTATATTGTGATAATTTGTCCTGTTTCGCTTGATATAGTCCTGTTACTTGTCTTATAATCAATTGCGAATCTCCATAGATATGTATGTGTTTTATATTAAGAGCTAGGGCTGCTTTTATTCCTGCTATAAGAGCCTCATACTCAGCAATGTTATTGGTACACAGGAAATTTAGATGATATGACAAGGGAATAGGTTTCTTTGTAGGAGAAATCAGAACAACACCTGCCCCCGATCCCGTATGACACTTAGAGCCATCAAAGAATAACTCCCAAGTTTCATCTTCCTCTATAGAAAGAATGAAGTCATCAGGAAAGGACTCAGGGTTAGGGAATGAAAAAGGTGAAGGAGCCTCAACTAAGTGATCAGTCAACGCTTGTCCTTTAATTGCTCTTTGTGAAACAAATTTAAGGTCAAATTCAATTAACATCATAACCCACTTAGCGAGACGTCCTAATAAATCAGTTTTAGAGAAAAGATGCTTCAACGGATCAAACTTAACCATGACATGGACTTCTGAATTTAAAAGATAATGTCTCAATTTCTGAGTCGCAAACACCACGGCCAAGCATTGTCTTTCTATCACAGAATATCGGGTCTCATAATCGAGTAAGGTACGACTTATGTAATACACCGGACACTCTTTACCATCTTTATCATGTTGTGCTAACAATGCTGCGAGAGCATGAGAAGAAGCAGCTGTATACAGGATAAAGGGTTTAGAAGGTTCAGCAGGTTGAAGAATAGGAGGACTAGCTAAATACACTTTTAAATCTTCAAATGCTTGTTGACAATCTTCATTCCACTGAAAAGTGATATCCTTTTTAAGAAGTTGAGTAAAAGGAAAGGTACGATCCACAAGTTGAGACACAAACCTACGAATAGCTTGAATCTTTCCTTGTAAGCTTTTAAGTTGAGATACATTTCGAGGAGGTGGCATGTTAACAATAGCATCTATTTTCTTAGTGTCCACCTCAATCCCACGATGCGAAACTATGAATCCTAATAGTTTTCCACTATCCACACCAAAAACACATTTTCGGGGATTCAAGCGCATGTGATATTTACGAATTCTTTCAAAAATTTGACAAAGGACTTTAACATGATCCATGCGAAGAAAGGATTTAGCCAAAATATCATCAACATAATCCTCTAAAATCTTATGCATATAATCATGAAAGATAAGGGTCCTCGCTCGTTGATAAGTTGCACCGGCGTTTTTAAGTCCAAAAGGCATCATTATCCAACAAAACGTACCCCAAAGAGTGGTGAAAGCGGTTTTGAATTGATCTTGAGGGTTTATGAAAATTTGATTATAGCCTGAAAAACCATCCATGAAGGATAACAAAGCATGTCCTGTCGTAGAATCAACTATCATGTCAATGTTTGGAAGAGGGAAATCATCTTTTAAAGAAGCCTTATTTAGATCCCGAAAGTCGGTACACATCCTTATTTTATTATCTGGTTTAGCCATAGCGACAATGTTTGAAATCCAGGGGGAATAGTCAATAGGGCGGATAAATCCAGCCTCTAATAATTTTTCAATCTCAGCTTTAACAAGCAGAGCTATCTTAGGATTCATTTTTTGAATCTTTTGTTTCACGGGCTTAGCATCAGGGACTAAGACAATATTATGAGTAACAATCTTAGGATCTATACCAGGCATGTCAGAATATGCCCAAGCAAAGATCTCAGGGAATTCATGCAATAGCTCTTCATATTGTTTCTGTTCCTCTTCATCCAAACATTTTCCAATTTTAATGATTTTTTCTTTGTTGCAAGGATCCATCTTAACATCAAGGGTATCACTTATGAGGAGGTTACTTTGTTGAGGAGTATCCTTTAACTGAGGGAATTCTTTCACCTTCTTATCATTATCAATCTCTTTTCCAAAATAAGCTTCAGTGTTCAAACAATAAGGGAGACCCCTATTGTGATGATAACGAGGAAGAGTGTCATAGGCTCCCAAGAACTTAGCTAAAGCATCGTCAGTAGGGAAGATATCCAGAGCACAATCATCCAAAGAATCCTCATCAATATACTCAGGGTGTTGTATTGATAAAGATGTAGAGATAGCATTAACACTAATGCATGGTCTTTTAGAGGCTTTAGTACATCTGCAGGGATTATAACCAAGTCCAAAGGCATAATTATGAAAATTAGTCTCTAGAGGAACTCTAATCCCTTGTTCATTAGCACCACAACCTTTTCCATGATACCCATGCTTAGCAAAAATGTGAAAACCACAACCATAGCGATCAGCCATTTCAGGAAAAGAAGGTGGTTTTTCATAAGACAAAGAATCAAACTCTTCATAGTTATAGATGTGAGAAGAGGAAGTTTGAGAAGCGGCTACAAAGTTATTACTCATAGCCTTAGGCAGGGTTGATTGATTTTTAGTTTCTTCCTTCTTTTCAACTTTGTGATTTTCAGTTTCTTCCTTCTTTTCAACTTTAAGCTCTCTAGAAGGAAGTTTATATTCACCTACAAAGGTAGGATTAAAATCAAGAGATCCCCAATCATCTTCTACAAGAACCTTCTCAGGATCAAAATCCTTTTTTTGTGTAGTTTCAAGCCGAGAAAGATCTTCCTTAGGAATTCCAGATTCATCCCAAGGATTTTGATCCTCGAGAAACGAAGACTCATCAATAGGTTTCTTGTTTAAAGAGTCATCATTAGACAAGGATGGCTTAGAAGAATCTCCTTTAGATGTTTGTAGACATGCTTGAAAATTAGTATCTCCCATCAAAGTATATGTCTTATTGTTATAGATGAATTTAACTTGTCTATGCAATGTAGAGGGGACAGCTTGCATGCTATGAATCCAAGGCCTCCCTAATAACAAGTTGTATGTTAAATTTCCCGGCATAACATGGATAGGAGTAGGCAAAGTAACAGGTCCCACTGTGAGAGGTAAGGTGATGATACCCAATGAAGTCTTAGCCACATTGTCAAAGCCACGAATGGAACGAGAGTCAGGCTCCATAAGAGATGTATCCACATTCATCTTATGCAATAGATTGATGCTACACACATTAAGGCCAGAGCCATTATCTACTAGTGTTCGTCTTATAGCAGTGTCTTTCATGACAACCACAATCATCAAGGGATCATATTGTTGTTGGACTTCACTAGTAGGCAACTCATCTTGCGTAAACACAATTTGAGGTTTAGGATTCATCACAGAGTTAACAAAAGATGCTATATTACTAGATGTATTCGGTGGAGGAACATTCAAATCTTTCAAGGCATCTTGTAACATCCCATGATGAGCGAAAGAAGTTTGAATCAAATCCCAAAGGGATATCTTAGCAGGGGTAGCTTTAAGCTATTCTATGAGATCATATTCCTTACCCATAACTTGCAAAATACGGGGAGCTTGGGGAAGAATTGGTTGAGGATTAGGAAGCGAAACTGGAATAACAGGAGGAGGGTTAGGTTGCTTATTATTTCTGGTATGATAAATATGGGCAACCGCATGATAACTCTCTCTAGTTATTTGCTTAGCATAATTGTAAGGACTTATAGATTGTCTTCCTTGTACGGTAATGATTGGTTTATTCGGAGTACAAAAGGAATCATGATCATACCTCCCTTGGACAGTAAGGAGAGGAGTCTTAGGAATTTGAAAGGTGGGAGAAGGATAAGCACCTTGGACTTCAAAGAGAGGTTTGTTATATTCATTCAAATTTATCATGTTAACCAATTTAGAGGTCTTGTTTTTGTTTATAGGTTTCGACAAAGCCACAAAGTCATCAGGGGCATCATCCAACAAAGCATGATCATATCGGTTAAAAGGTTTGTCTTTTGATTCAAAAGGAGACATCTCCTCATAGAGGGGATTATTGAAAACAACCATGTTACTAGATTCAGGGGAAGAGTGGATAGGAATGTATCCTTGAGAGGAATCATTCACCATATCTTTCTCATCACACCTAAATGGCATAGTAACAAGGTTTATGAGTTTTTGGTAAAATGAAGGTTTAGCATCCTTAGGGTTTAAGAACTCATCTAAGGCTTCATCTAATTCATCTTGGCTATACTCATAATAATCATCAAATGCATGAACATTTTGCAAATAAAAATCTGACATTTTGAAAAGATTGCATAAAATTGAAACACACAATGCAAAGAAACACAAGTTCTCTTTTTTTTTTTTTTTTCTCTTTTAATGAAATGAAAAACACACTAAATCTAGATCTAGGAATAACAAATGCAATGCAAGAGGAAGCAATGATAGATTCATGTCGGGTTCACCAAAATGTGTAGGGGAAAAAAGCGAGACTAGGACAATGTACCCTAATCCTAACTTTTGACACACATTGCGGAATACGAAAGAGCCTAGAGATATCGCACGGTTGGCTACTTATTTTGGTGAAAGAGAGAGCCACGGGATATCTATTAGGATTTCTATTCCCTTGTTGAAATTGAAAGCTAAAATGATACAAGTTCAAACCCTAACCTCAAAATGTAAGTATGAACTAGTAACAAGTTTGCAGAATTGAGATTAAGCAATGAATAGCTGTAAATGTAAGGATAAACTAAGAATGTAGATATGTACCCGGAGTCGAAATTGGACTGAAAATGTTCGGGACGGGGGCGCGGGCGCCACTGTCCTGAAAACTGCACCGGAAACCACTGTTTTGCACCCTGAAACACTGTCGGAAAGCTGTCTGTCCGGAGGACCAGGGCGCCCAGTGCCTCTGTCCCAGGGACCAGGGCGCCCAGCGCCCCTGTCCCAGTCTTCTGAGCTGCAATTGCACACAGAGTTCTGTCTCAGTCTCCTCTTTCCGAATCTGTGTCCTGCGGCGTCGTCCGAATCCCGAAACCTGCAATAATATCTGAAAAGGGGGAAGGGCGGCTATATAGGGTTTTGCCTTAGTCAAACCCCCGCTTTGGTGATTTCCACCTCCATGAATAGCCAAGTTGTTTGTAAAATGTATTGTGTGTGCAGACCTAGTGTGTGTGCAAGGTCCAAAATGCAAGAAAGCAAACTAGAGCAACCTAGAAAGTAAACCCTAATTGCTTGTAAATGATAATGCAAATGCTCTAAATCAAGATGCAATGTGATCTAAAGCATGAATAAATGATATATCAAAGCTTATGTAAGGACATGAAAACAATATGAAATCATACCCAACCCTCAAGGGAGGAGTATAAGCCAATCTTCAGTTGGTAATCTCCTATTGTTCTTCAATGTCTTCCAAGCCCTAATTGGATGAATGAATGAATTTGATAGATGCTTGATAGAATGATGTTGAGTGTTGTTGAAGTCTTCTAAGATCTGCTCTTTCGCTGCATATGAAGTTCCTGGAAACAAAAATCTGATCCTTTCAAATGAAGAAAGAGAGCTCTTATGTATGAAACCCTAGGTCGTAAATTCGTATTTTGGCTGACCTAGAGATTGAATATCCCGCCAATTTCTTGGGGTTAAGCTTTATTTTATGATTGGATCGTGCTCCCAAAATTTCGGGAAAAATGTCTGGGACCATGTTGCACGGGCGCCATGGTCCCGACAACTTTTCACCAAATTTTCAGGGCCGTCAGATATGATGATTTTAGAGATAATCCCAAAGTTACAGGTGATTTCGAGATGTTTAGACCCCGAAACCAAGCCCCCAAGTTCGAAATAGGACTTAATTAGGGTTTTTGATTAAGTGGTGTATTGGAAGAATAAAATGCGAAGGGCGCGCTTTAGTGAAAGGGCCCAACTTTGTGATGTAGAAAATGATGAAATAGGGCCTTAGACCTAATTAATTTGATTAATTAAGTGCTTAAGGAGAAATGTAATGCAGAATGCAAAACGCACTAAGGCGGGTGCTAAACTAGGTGCGAAATTGTATCACCCTAGCGAGTGCGTACAATTTACGACGCTACAACAACATGATTCAAGGGTTAGATATATGACACGATATGATGTGATAAGAGATGCAATGAGATAGCAGTGTGTATGCATGAAGGAAGACTGTTATAGAGACATAGAGAGGTCATTGAGAAGGTTATCAGTGAACAGTTGAAGAACAGAGTAAACATAAGGGTTTACCGAGTCTCATTATGGGTTACCGAGGTATGCCACCAACTAGGTAATCTTATTCAGAGCACATAGAATCTGCTTTAGCATTTTAGATGTAAAGTTGCAGATATTTGTAATGATTATATTGTAATATTTTGAAGTTGTAAGAGAAACCTTTAACAGGGTAAAAGACTCTAACCAAGTCTATAAATTGTAAATCCTTTAACCAAGTGCTACACTTATATAGTGTTGTATAAATCCTTTAGTAAGGTAGATCTAACTGATCTTAATACTCCTAATAGGGTAAGCTATCAGAAATAGCTAAATGTAGCTCTAACCGAGCATTCTTTATTATTGCAGTAGTGAAGTTGTGGGTGCCATCCCCACCGTAGTTTTCTCTCTAACCAAGAGTTTTTGTGTGACCAAAATATATGTGTTATGGAGTGAATCATGTATGAATGTTATCTGTTGATTACAGTTTTGTTTTATATTATTGCACTATTTTGTTTATGCATAATAGTAAGGTTATTACAAAAGAAAAGTTTTGGAGTACTGATTCACCCCTCCCCTCTCAACACATTAGCTTTCTATATTGGGCCTAACAAGATGTCCATTAGATTTGAAAAGGTAGGCCTAACTGAAACATCCTTGAGTGCATCATTCCTATGGCCAAACAAGTCATGAATCAAGAAATTTAGAATTAATTTAGGCCCACATTAAGTAAGCACGTCCCACACCGTCAGTCCCGCATCAAGTACTTACAACCATGCAAGGTTCAAATACAAATTGAATACCACTCACCCTAACTTCAAGAGCAATATCAGCTCCTATTCTTTTCACCAAATTATTATCTCTGCAAAGCAATACCTCATTAGACAACTGTAGAAATCATTTTTGTGTTAAATCTATCCACACAGACCCAAAAAGGCAATGGACATCACTTTCCCTATTGCACCAAGGCCTATGTGTTGGCATTTTGGCATTAAAGTTGTCATTGATGTCAACCTCCATGATGGATATTCACATGAGTGTGAGTAGACAGAATGAAGGCTTATCGATAAGGCACAAACTAGTCTGAAGGATGGTTTCTTGTTTACGATGAAGAGGCAAAAAGTTAAAGTTGTCACAAACCACTAAAGGTGAAGATGTGTTACCGGTATAGTGTGCACTATCGATTAGCAAAAGAAGAAGGCCTTACCGGTAAAGGCGTGTATTGGTATGAGTTTGCTGAATGTTCAAGTTTGAACCAACTATGTGTCGGTGAGAAGAGTGACTGACCATGGTGATTCCATATGGAGCCGAGGTGGAAAATAGGCAGAGGTTGATAAAACCATCATCGACACGGTTGGTGAAACTGTTTTTCAATATAAATGAAACAACTACAAATCACGGGATTGTAACTGACCATTGCGGCTTGAGGAAGAAAGAATAACAGAGGAAGATCAGGGAGAAGTTGGTGCCTAGATCAATGCAAAGGAAATATGATTCAAGAAGACCTTGAAAAGCAAATAGCTGAAGCGTTTTATGTGCCGACAGATTTCAAGACAGAAGATCTTGTTCAAGATTTCTATTTTAAGAAAATGTGCGTTGGATAATGGAGACCGTGTATAGATACATACTTGAAGGATAGGTGATCGATCCAAGATAGGTTGGATCGGATCTCAATAAGATTGTGTCAGGAAGAGGAAACCCTAACCTCTCTGAAGTTTGAATTGCTTTCTAGCAGGAAATCACATGATAAGAGATGAGAGCTCAAGATAGAGCGTGTGGATGCTTTGGAGAAGAGGAAGAGAAAAGAGAGAGAGTTAGAAAAGGAGAATATTTTCTAGCCTTAGAAATAGTTCTAAGAAAGTTGCAG
Source organism: Cryptomeria japonica (assembly GCF_030272615.1). Lineage (NCBI taxonomy): Eukaryota > Viridiplantae > Streptophyta > Pinopsida > Cupressales > Cupressaceae > Cryptomeria > Cryptomeria japonica. Next base: position 604,663,044 of record NC_081412.1, on the reverse strand, counting down.
TGTATGTGAGCAAGCATACCATTGAGAGGATTCTACCAGCATAACTATAGTTTTGCATTTGAGCCTAACCGGCGAGGTGTGGCAGAGCAGGCAGCATCCAAGTGTGACTTAGTGTGTTGAGAGATTGTGTGAAAGAGGGAGAGAGAGACAATAGAGGCCGAGAATCAGAGAAAGTAATCTCACAACCCGTAGTATGAGATTTAGTGGAGGAGAAAAGGTTGTCAATCGACAGTGAGTTATTTGATCAAAGAGTTGCAGAATTCATTTGCAACAAGAAGCCTTAATTGTATTCAAATAGTATTTCAATATACATTGCCAAGCTGAAGCTTTGTGCAGGGGTTGGTGCTCCTTGGGTTGGTGCCCAAAATATTTGTAATTCAGTGTTTTACCTATGAGGCTGGATTGGAGTAGTAGTATCCAGCAACTTTTCTCATTGAGGTTTTTCCCACATTGGGTTTTCCTTGTAAATATGGTGTTGTGAGTTACATTTGTGTGATTGATCCTTTGGGCTTTCTTTCTTGTTCTACCAGTTTGATTGTTTAGTGTTTAAGTGCATAACTGATATTCTGAAGTTTACTTGAAAGTCAAAAAGTTCAGGAACCACTGATTCACCCCCCTCTTAGTGGTACTCTGTGTTCAACAATTGGTATCAGAGCCTAGGTTCTCGGTTATCTTTAAACCTTGGGTAGATTCTTGAATTTGAGCACAATGGCAAGAAATGAGTCTGGTTCCTCAAAAGCCCCCATGTTTGATGGATCCAACTATGCCTTCTAGAGCAGAAGAATGGAGACATATATTTCCTCCCTGGGTTTTGATGTGTGGATGTTTGTCAAGAATGGGTATGTTGTTCCTAATGCTCCTCCCTCTGATCCAAATGCTAAAAAGGAGTATGAGAATAATGCAAAGGCCAAACATGTTATCTTGAGTGGAATGTCTGATAATGAATTTGTCAAAGTCATGCACTGTGTTTCATCAAAGAAGACTTGGGACAAATTGCAGAGGTTGTTTGAAGGAGATGCAAAAGTCACAAGTTGCAAACACTAAGGGGCCAACTTGAAAGCATCAAAATGAAAGATGATGAAAAGATTGCAGACTATCTTCACAGATTTGATGAAACTGTGAATACTATGAGAGGACTTGGAGAAGAGATTGCAGATAAGATTCTTGTCAAGAAGGTACTTAGATCTCTCACACCCAAGTACGATACTAAGGTGTCTACCATAGAAGAAGCCAAGGATCTAAATACTTTTACAATGGATGAGTTATTTGGCTCTCTGATAGCCTATGAGATGAGAACAACCGGTGATACTTCCTCAAGGAAAGAAGAAGCATTCAACATCACCAAAAAGGGGAAAGAAGTAGCTACGCATAAAGAATCCAGTGAAGACTCAGATGCAGAAATAGAAAAATTTGTCAGGAAGCTCAAAAGAGGATCTGGCCGGTACAAAGGAAAGATACCACTTAAATGTTTCAACTTGTTAGGATTGATGATTGTCCCAAAGATACTGAGAGGGGGGGGCTAAATCAGTATCTAATCGGTTGATAGAATTTCTGAACTTATTAGGTAATTTGCATTCCAAAACAATGTACTGGTAAACAAGAATTAATGCAGTAAATATGAACAATAAAGACAACATAGAAAGCACACCATAACACAAGATTTTTGGCGAGGAAACCCGATGTGGGAAAAACCTTGGTGGGATTTGTGACCCACAATATTCACTCACTGGCCAATGAATGGATATTACTTACAATAATGTGCCTGCACATGCAGGAAGGCCAACTGCCTAGAGCTCACTAGTCAAATACAAAAGGAAGTCTCACTAACTTACAAAATGGATTATGAGAATCCAATATGATGTACTGCTACAAAACAGCATATGCTATGCCAAATTTAGTACTGGTTTAAGCTCATACTATGACCATAACCCTATACAAAATCTGCCTTAATATTCGCTTATCATATCCATCTTCTATCCTATTATGTATATCAAAATGATCTACAAGATCTCATACTTATATGAGTCTTATTATAATATGCCATGTCATCTTACAAAAAGATATTACAATTAAATACAATATACAATAATCAAAATCATGTTGGCTAGAGTATCGGTAAACATTATTGTCGTTGTCAGTGAAGTGTCTGTCGGTATAGAGTCTGCCAGTGTTGGTGCCATAAGATTGCAAGGTTGCCATCAATGATAACACCTTCAATTACCTTCAACTACCATTAGAGTGTGAAATGCCAACACAACTATGGGAAGGTAGGACACTTTGCTGCTAATTGTCCTCACAAAGAAATCGGTGGAGATTAGTCAAGAGAGTTCACAAGATCTGCCAGCAAAGACAGAGAAAGGAATGACTACCGATAAGGAAGGAGAGGCTACCGGAACCAAAACAGTCTATATACTATTAAGGATGATACAATAGATGAAGAAAATGCATCAGAAGATGATTACCATGAGAACGACAGAAAATTCAATCTCTTCATGGCACTTGATAAACCAGTTGATGAAGATGAGGAAGAGGAGGATATTGAAGATGAAGTGGATTTGGAGAGCGAAATTATCAGTGCTCTTGAGGAATTGAGTAAAACAAGAAGAAAACTCAAGAGGGTTAAGCTTGTTGCAGTAGATGAACAAGATCTCTTGAAGCAATCCCTGGAAGAATCCAGTCAAGTTATATCTGACTTGAAATTGCAGCTGGAACAAACTAAGAGGACATGTAAAGCTACAACCTCTGATCTGACAAAGAAGGAAAAGGAGCATCAAGAGTTGGAAGCAGAAATAATAAAGCTCAAAAAGGAGGTTGAAGAAAGTAAGGAAGAAATAAAAATAAGAAGCAAGTATGAAAGCAGCATCGAGGCCTTAGACAAGATGTTGAGCAAATAGAAGCAATCCAAAGACACTGGTGGCTTAGGATTTGAAGAAGGTCAAAGTTCAACTCAAAAAGATAAATCTGACAAAGAAATAATGTTCACCTCTTCAATTAAAAGTGAAGAAAAAAAGACATTCACTATAGGCAAGGATACTGGCAAAAAGACTTATGCAGATGTTGTTGGAAATCGCCACTCAAATCGGTATACAACAATGAACCGGAGGTCACACTTCTTGTACCAACATGCAGATCCAAGGAGAAATGCAAGAGTTGACCATTAAGGATTCACTAGACTCAACAACATGAAGGGAAGACCCCCAATGAGGTGGTTCCATTCGAGACCAAGACAAACTAACTGATATGTTTTGAACTTTCATGGTTACTATTACCGGTGTAACAAATTTGGGCATAGAATAGATGACTGAAGATTAATCAATAAGCCCTCTATGAGTTATGAAAGTAGAAATCAGTTTAATGCACTCTGGGATATGAATCTTGTATGTTATCAGTGCAATGGATATGGTCATAATAGTTTTGAATGTAGGAAGAATAAACCGGTACCCTACAATAATTTTAAGGATGTTCCTTTAAATAAAGATGTAAAATGCTATAACTGTCAGGAGTTTGGACATATAGCAAAATTATGTAAAAACTAGAAGATCAAGAAGAAGAAGACAAATTCGGATCAAGAGTTGGTAACTGAACCTGAGCATAATATAGTGGCCGACAAGAAGGAGACCAAACCTGTTTGGGTTGAGAAAGAAAAAGAAAAGCCAGAATCAAGTCTCATAGTGCAAACTGCCCTACACGCTGAGAGGAAAAATCTATGGTTTGTAGATAGTGGTTATTCCAACCACATGACTGGTGACAAAAATAAATTCATCAAACTTGAAGACTAGAATGGTGGATCAGTAAGGTTTGGAGACACTTCTTCCATCAAAATAAAGGGAAAAGGAACTCTAAGCATTGATGGAAAACTGAAGGCATGTGATGTATATTATGTGGAAGGCCTAAATCACAATCTGGTGAGTGTGAGTCAGATGTGTGACACAAGTTACAAATTCACCTTTGAGTCAACCAGATGCCAAATAAAGAAAGACAATACCGGTAAAGTTGTGGCAGGAGGAAAGAGAACAGATCAAAATGTTTATAATCTGAAGGAATGATATGAGTCACAATGTATGTTAGGACAAGTAGATGAAAGTTGGTTGTGGCACTGAAGATTAGGCCATGTAAACTTTGATAACCTAGTGGCAGTAAGAAAAAAGGGGTGTGTGAGGAATATTCCACCCATCATCAAACCGGTAAGCACATTTTGTGATGAATGTGTAAAAGGTAAGCAAACTAAAGTGATCCTCAGGACAAAAGAGCACAACACCTCAAGACCACTTGAAATTGTGCATACAGATCTGTGTGGTCCAACTAGGACAAGAGAACTTACAGGTGAAAGATACTTTATGCTCTTCATTTATGATTACTCAAGAATAACATGGATCACCTTCCTACAAGATAAATCACAAGCATTTGAAAGATTCAAGATCTTTCGGAAGATGGTGGAGAAAGAAAGAGGGTGCAAGTTAAAATGCCTAAGATCAGACTGGGGTGGAAAGTTTACATCAAATGAATTTGAAGATTATTGTGAAAAACATGGAATTAGAAGGCAATACTTTTCTCCTAGGACACCACAACAAAATGGTGTGGTAGAAAGGAAGAACGGGACAGTCAAGGAGATGGCCAGAACCATGTTAAATGAGGCCAGTCTGTTGAACACATATTTGAAAGAAGTTGTTCATACTATTGCATATACTTTAAACCAGTTTCAATTAAGAACAAACAACAGGATGACACTTTGTGAGTTGTGGTATGACCAAAAGCCATCAGTCAAATACTTCAAAGTATTTGGAAGCAAGTGCTTTATCAAGAAAGATATGGATGGTCTAAGAAGTTTTGACTCCAAGAGTGATGAAGGAATCTTCCTTGGTTACTCGTCAAACAACAAAGCCTACAAATGCTACAACAAAAGACTAAGAAGAATCATTGAGAGTGTGCATGTAAAAGTTGATGAGGATATGCACAAAGGATGTCAACCCCTGATCAATTGGTATGATAACTCCAATGATGAAGATGATGAAGCTCAGTTAGACATTAAACCAGAGAAAGCATCCAAGAAGGGTCCCAACCGGTATGTACAATTGAATCACCCGGAAGAGAAAATTCTGGGAAATAAGAGTGATGGTGTGCAAACTAGAAGAAGAATTTCCCAAAATGATGAACAAGTCAACCTATGCCTCATGACTGAAGTTGAACCCAAAACATTTAATGAGGCAAGGAAAAGACAAGAATGGATGGATGCCATGGAAGAAGAAATGCAACAAATTGAGAACAACAAGACTAGGGAATTAGTCCCTAGACCAGAAGACAAGAACATCATTGGCACTAAATGGGTCTACCGGAACAAGATGAATGAAGAAGGTAAGATTGCTAGGCATAAAGCTAGACTAGTGTGCAAAGGATACTCTCAAGTAGAAGGGACTGACTTTGAAGAAACATTTACACCGGTAGCTAGATTAAAAGTAATTAGAATGTTTCTAGCCTACTCTTCCTACAAGGGCTATAAAGTATACCAAGTGCATGTAAAATCTGCCTTTCTAAATGGAAATTTGGATGAAGAAGTGTAAATGGAGCAACCGGAACGGTTTCTGCTACATGGTGATGAGACTTTTGTGTGTCGGTTGAAGAAGGCCTTGTATGATCTAAATCAAGCTCCTAGAGCATGCTATTCAAGGTTAGATCATTACCTAAAGGAGCAGGGATTCAAAAACGGAAGTGCTGATAGCAATTTGTACATAAAGAAAGATGGAAACCACATGATCATTGTGGTTGTGTATGTAGATGACATCATCTTTGGAGGCAACAAGGACACCCTCTACAAAGAATTTGTTGATCAGATGTAGTCTGAATTTGAGATGTCAATGCTTCATGAATTGACTTACTTCCTGTAAAGTGGAAAAATCGAACCCTAGTCGTTCTCCCCTCCCCAACTCCGAGGAGAGAGAAGGGAGAGTCACTAGGGTTGATGGTTTTCACTTAGGAGAGACTTTACATTCAAAAGAGGGGTTGAAACCCACAAGATCCAATCCCACGCAATGCAAGATTGGATTCTAAATGAGTTTCAAGGGTTAAGATATCAAGGATACCCTCTTTTGTAAAGAAATGTAGATAGAAAGATTGAACTAGGAATGCATGTAAAGTAGGAAAGATTCACTTATAAACAGAGATAGGAATATAGGATGAAGCTGCGGACCTAGAATTAGCAGTAAAATGTCGAGACGTAGTTGTTCTGCAAATTTGAGCGAAAGTTGACGGGACGATGGCACCCGGCGTGCACACGGTCCTCCGAAAAATCCGCAAAACGAAGGGGGATCTGTTCGTCTCTGCACAAGGATTCCAGATCTTCAATTACAGCCGCGTACCTACAACCTACACATAGAAAAGAGAGGACGATTGGGGGGGTAGGGATGAGGGGTTTGCCTTTAGGTCAAACCCCGGTTTTGGAATTAACCAAGAAATGAGAATGCTGTAAATGTAAATGTTTGTAATGTAAACAAGTATTGATACCTTGTTGTAAGAATGTTTTTATCCTTACATGCAAAGGTGTAATGTATGTAGCATGTAATGTGTTGTATGTGATCTCCTCTTCAATGGTTGAATCCTTGTCTTGAATGCAACACTTAGCCTTGAATGGAGACTTAGAATGCTCGATTGCTTGAAGGAATGCTTGAATGCTTGAATGCTTGAATGTTTGAATATCATTTTCGCCTTTTTTTTTCACCTACCAAAATGGGAGAGGAAATGTGGTTTATACACTTGTCAATTAGGGCTGATAGACTGATTTTCCCCGACCTTAGGCCGACCAGGAAATGTTATTTTCCAATTTGCAAACATAAAGACTCGAGACCCAAAAGAGACCGGGCCCAAAAATAGGGCCAAGGACCAGGGCGCTGGGTGCCATGGTCCTGGGGGACCAGGGCACTAGGCGCCCTAGTCCTAAAGGACCAGGGCGCTGGGCGCCATGGTCCCATCTCCCGGGACAGCAGGGTGCAAGGAGGATCAGGCCAGGGTGCTGAAAAATGCAGTTTTTGATGTCATGAACAAGTTTCGGGGTCTCCATTCAGGTTCCGTGTTGCATCACCATCGTGAAGACCCAAATGCAATCGAAATTGCAAGTGTTGCAATTTTAGGACGCTACATTTAGCCCCCACTTTAGCGGGAGTATAAGCGTACGCCAATACTTCCGGTAAAGTACAAGGAAACAACATTGAAAAACTTTCACCACGTCAAGGAGGCAAGATACACCAAGCCCCCAGTGGACTAAGGATCTTACGACTTCGATTGACAAAGTAAAAGGGAAGATCACGAGGGAGAACCATGATTGTCAGTAGTAAGGTTCCCTCACTATGAGTCATGCAAGAAAGATATCAAAAATTTTCAATGCAAAGCTGAATTTGTCAAGAAATTTTCAAGTATCTTGAAAAGATATGAACGGGATGTATGCCCCCCTACGTTAAAGCGATCACACACGACTCACCGGGGGTGATTGCTTTAAGGTAGTGATACATATAAGAAATGAAAAAGGGAAAGGAGCACGTTATCACAAGGATTTAGCCCCCAAGTGTGAGATAAGCCCAAGGATAATAGACACAAAACACCAAGCACGAGGTGACTTCGCTTTCCTCGGGGTCAGTATGCTATATGATAATTCATGTATATCATATGTATGTATGCATAATTGTTCTTCATTCCCCAATCAAGGAAGGTCACCTAGAAGAAGGGAACACATGTGTCTTTTGAGTCAACATGAGAGAGACCAAAAGAGATCTCAATGTTTTGCATCATCCTCAAGTAGACAACACTAAGGACAACAAATAGAAGAATGAGGATAACACATAGAAGAAGTAACAAAAGATCAAGAGAGGAGGAGAGAATCTGCTATGCTAATGAACTAGTCTAGCATGTCATCTACCCCCCGATCTTGCTGATCAATATTTCGGGAAGGTAGGAAACATGCTAGAGGAGGAACATCCAACACAGCAGATGGAGCTATCACAAGATCCAAACAAGGCCTATGTTCATGTTCCGAGCCACATTGTTCTTGTCTAGGAGCTAGGATAAGTGCTTTAGAAAATGCGTTAGATAAATGGTTATCAACATCAACATATTCATATTCACTATCAAAATGAACAGGAGTAACATTTTCATCATGAATAACATTTTCATCTATATCATCATCAAGATTTATAAAAATAGGATCTTTAACTCACACAGGATCAAGACCATCATGCATCTTATGTTTAGGAGATTTTGGCTCAATTTTCGGCTGAGGAGAAAATGGAATAATACTAGCTGAAGGTGTTTTTGGAGATTGCAAAGTTTGAGAAGCAGCTGCCTGAGCTCTAAGACGATGCTTTCGTCGGCGTTCACGTGCAGAACGATTTCGTCTAGTCTTAGTAGGAAGCTGAGAAGATTGAGGAGGAGGAATGTTCTCATCTTTATCACTTGGGTGTTTAGGTTGTGGTCTCTTAGGTTGAATAATAGGAGAAGAGGAAGGTCTCTTCTCTCCATAAGACGAAGGAGGAGGAACTGCTCCATATAAGGGAGGAATATTTGGTTTAGGAAGGAGACCAAGTCCATCATGACGAGGAGGTATAGGTCTACTTTTAGGAAGTTTATTAGATATAGGCATAGTCACATCCATAGGGATGGGTTGGGAATCTTCTTGAGGAAAGACATTAGTTTTATCTTTCAAAGGAAGAACTTCCTTCTCAAGAACGATAGGAATGTCAAGTTTGGGTGTTCTAGGTTCACTTAGAGATAGGATCATATCTTTTTTCCACTTTTGATAAGATTTAAAAAGATGATCACTTCGCGGAGGAAGAGATTGAAATTGTTTAGGCCAAAAGTAATCAATAGGAACGCTAGAAGTTCTTTCAGCAGGTTTAAAGAGACTATGATTGATAGTAACAACTTCACCATTATGGGGAAATTTCAAACACTTGTGGATAGGAGAAGCAATAGCTTTCATGGAAGATAGCCAAGGATAGCCTAGCTTCACACAAAATTGTTCGGATGATGGAATAATAGCAAAGTCCACATGAAGGGATTTGTTATGGACCTCAATAGGTAATGTAATAGAACCAATTGCAAGAGAAGAAAATGCATCAAATAATTTCACAACGACATTTGTTTCATCATAGATCACTTGATTCAATTGTAAAGTAAAAAGAAATTCTTCAGTAATGACATTAACCATACAAGAAGGATCAATAAGCACTCCACGGCAAGGTGTATTCTTGACTTTTGCAACTATATATAAAGGACCATCAGGTGCCCTGATAGTTTCACTGGAATCAAATGTGATGGAAGGTTCTTTAGGGATTTTCTGCTGCTCCACAAAGTTAATCACATTAGGAGTCATAGACACAAGATCATCAGGTGAGACAGAGGAATCAGTAGTATCAATCGCATTAGAGGTATGAGAAGGCAATGGATCAGTAAAAATCTGAAGATTTTGGTTAGGAGGAGCTACAGATGTGTTGCCTTTATCATTCACTCCAGAAACAGAGATAGTATTATTATCAATCAAATCTTGAATTTTTCCCTTTAAAGCAAAACATTTTTCAGTATCATGCCCAGGATGACGATGAAATTGACAAAAAGATTTGTTATCAAAATAGGGTGAATTAATCTTTGCAAGATCTATTTGCCTTATAGGAGGAAGAGTAAGCACATTTTGTTCCAATAACTTATTCATAATACTATGCAATGATTCATTCAAAGGAGTAAACTTTCTTTCTTTCTTGAAAAACTTAGAAATAGGAGGCACACCTGATGCTGCATTCACATTGTTGTTGATGATGTTTTCATTGAATTTAATGGACTCTCTATTCGGTTTAAACTTCCCAAATGGTTGTTGACTACTATCACCCTTATCACTCGGAGTCATAGGATTTGCTTGTTCCATTTGACTCACAGTCAGTTGATAATTGTGAAGAGTTGCGCACAACTGTTGGAAAGAAGTAAACTCAGAAAACAGGAATTTTTCTCTAATATCTTTTTGTAAATTAGAAATAAAGATTCTTTGAATATCATTGTCAGGTACTGGAAAAGAAATCTGAGCATACAAATGCTTATATCTACCAATGAAATTGGTCACTTTTTCTTTAACACCTTGTTTACAATGGATTAAATCAATCAAAGTAACTTTAGGACTTATATTGTTTTGAAATTGTTGAATGAAAGCATTTGCAAGTTGTTCGAAAGAAGAAATAGAATAAGAAGGCAACGAGCAATACCATTGTAGGGCTTTATCTCTTAATGTTCTAGTAAACAATTTTGCAAGCAACCTTTGGTCATAAGCAAAATCAGTACATATTGTTTGAAAGGTCTTAACATGTGTTAGAGGATCACCCTTACCATTATAAAGCTCCAAATGTGGAATTTCAACATGTTTAGGGGGGATAGCTCGAACAATGTCAAGAGAAAGTGGGCTCGCAATGTCAAATGTGGGCACACTAAACTTAGATTGATTCATAGAGGCAATTTGTTGCTGTAAAGAAGAGATAGTTTGTGCAAGATTGTTAATGGTCGCTTCAGTCAAAGAGTTCATATTAGACGTGTTAGATTGTGATGGAGGTGTTATGTTATTGAAAGAAGGTAGAGAGTAAGGTGGTGGGACACTATGATAGTTAGTCATAGGAGATGATTGGAAAGGAGGAACACTACAAGGAGGAATGGAATGATTAAACGAATTGCCCCCTTGCGTCATGTTCATTTGTGGAGATATAATAGGAACACTCACTGAAGGAATGAATGAAGAAGTTGGATTGAATGAAGGAAGAGGGTTGATTGAAGAAGATGGATTGCCCCCATGACTGGTGATCATAGGTGGGATGTCTTGTGTTGAAGTAGTCATTATGTTTGATGTAAAAGTAGGTATACTAGCAATAGAAGTTGTGAAAGGAATAGAATGATTGACTTGGGTAGGAGGTTGTGTATAACCCAAGGTTTCGGCACAACTCTTCATCGACATCACATTCGAATCCACAATGTGTGCAATACCACGCAAAATATCAATTCCATTCTTATCACTTTGAACCATACGTTTTAGACCCTCAATTAATGAAAGAGCTTGACTATTGGGGTATTCTTGAGACATCCATTGTCGAAAATCATCAAATTGGTTATCCAATTTTGAAAGTTGTTCTACAAAAACCTCATGGAGAGCTTCTTCATCATTAAGAGGATTAGAGGAATTACCCATGTCCTCGTTAAAAAGGCCATTCAAATTAGGTTCCATCTCCTCGGTAATTACACCTTGGAAAGACTTAATTCTAAGGCTTCGTCTAACGGGAATAGTGTAAGTAGGGCTTATTGTTGTAAAACTCATGCACTAAAGAAAGAGAGAAGATTTTGGATTTTAGAGGTAGAAAATTTTAATAAAATCAGCCAATCTCCTAGATTTAAGCTGTTAAATACAATTAGGACAATCTCCCGAAATTTCGAAAACAATGTTCGGGACCGTGGCGCTCGGAGTGCACATGGTCCTCACAACTTTTTTCGAAATTTTCAGGGATGAAAGTTATGATGATTTTAAAGCCAATCTGAAAAAATTGAGTGATTTTACGATCTGTAGATTGGCCAAATTAAAGTTGCAATCTCAAAATTGAACCCTACCAAGATTGTTGAAAAATGTAAAATTTGAATTTTGAAAAAGAGAGGGAAACTGAAATTTTGAATTTTATGATTTTAGAGGGAATGCTGAAAGCAATGCAAGTTTTGAAATTTAGAAGTTGACTCGATTTAATGCAAAATTCGAATTTGAAAGTGGAAATCAAAGTTGTTGCAATTAAACACTTAATTTCAAAAGTCACAAACTGCAAAAATTTGAATAAAACACTGAAATTTCGAATGAATGCCAACACACTTTTCAGATTTAGGATAGTAAGAAGCACAATTCTGACATGAATTTCAATTTCAACAATTTTTGAATGATTAGAAGCCTTAATCCAAGCAATCCCTAGACCAACTTTGACTGTAATTTTAAAAGTGTTAGAATTGATGAAATCAGCCAAAATTCTGGATTTTAGCAGAAAAATACAGTAAGATCTAGCTCTCGAAATTTCAGAAAAAATGTCGGGGACGATGGCGCTCGGGGTGCACACGGTCCTCGCAACTTTTTTCCAAATTTTTAGGGATGAAAGATATTGTGATTTTATTGCGGAATCCAAAATTACAGCCGATTTGGAGGTGTTTTGATCAGTCAAATTATCAGTCAAAGATTGAATCAAGAAGGTTTTAAAAATTAGGGTTTTGACACTTAACCACTTAATTTTCAAAATTAAAGCACAGATATGATTTGATAATTTGTGATAGAAGGGTAGATCTGAAACAAGCATTAACATTTAGACATTTCACAAGCTTAATTACTAAAAAGAAAATTTTAGGGTTTTTATGCAATTAGCCTCTAAAATTTGCAAAAGATCAAACATGGAAATGTAATTAAGGAAACAAAATTTTCAGATCTAACCATGAATAATCAGAATGAGGATGTTCACGTCGGGTTCACCAAAATGTAAAGCGGAAAAATCAAACCCTAGTCGTTCTCCCCTCCCCAACTCCGAGGAGAGAGAAGGGAGAGTCACTAGGGTTGATGGTTTTCACTTAGGAGAGACTTTACATTCAAAAGAGGGGTTGAAACCCACAAGATCCAATCCCACGCAATGCAAGATTGGATTCTAAATGAGTTTCAAGGGTTAAGATATCAAGGATACCCTCTTTTGTAAAGAAATGTAGATAGAAAGATTGAACTAGGAATGCATGTAAAGTAGGAAAGATTCACTTATAAATAGAGATAGGAATATAGGATGAAGCTGCGGACCTAGAATTAGTAGTAAAATGTCGAGACGGTGCTGTTCTGCAAATTTGAGCGAAAGTTGACGGGACGATGGCGCCCAGCGTGCACACGGTCCTCCGAAAAATCCGCGAAACGAAGGGGGATTTGTTCGTCTCTGCACAAGGATTCCAGATCTTCAATTACAGCCACGTACCTGCAACCTACACACAGAAAAGAGAGGACGATTGGGGGGTTAGGGATGAGGGGTTTGCCTTTAGGTCAAACCCTGGTTTTGGAATTAACCAAGAAATGAGAATGTTGTAAATGTAAATGTTTGTAATGTAAACAAGTACTGATACCTTGTTGTAAGAATGTTTGTATCCTTACATGCGAAGGTGTAATGTATGTAGCATGTAATGTGTTGTATGTGATCTCCTCTTCAATGGTTGAATCCTTGTCTTGAATGCAACACTTAGCCTTGAATGGAGACTTAAAATGCTCAATTGCTTGAAGGAATGCTTGAATGCTTGAATGCTTGAATGTTTGAATATCGTTTTCGCCTTTTTTTTTCACCTACCAAAATGGGAGAGGAAATGTGGTTTATATACTTGTCAATTAGGGCTGATAGACTGATTTTCCCCGACCTTAGGCCGACCAGGAAATGTTATTTTCCAATTTGCAAACATAAAGACCCGAGACCCAAAAGAGACCAGGCCCAAAAATAGGGCCAGGGACCAGGGCGCTGGGCGCCATGGTCCTGGGGGACCAGGGCGCTGGGCGCCCTAGTCCTGAAGGACCAAGGCACTGGGCGCCATGGTCCCACCTCCCGGGACAGCAGGGTGCAAGGAGGATCAGGCCAGGGTGCTGAGAAATGTAGTTTTTGATGTCATGAACAAGTTTCGGGGTCTCCATTCAGGTTCCGTGTTGCATCGCCATCGTGAAGACCCAAATGTAGTCGAAATTGCAAGTGTCGCAATTTTAGGATGCTACACTTCCTTTGTTTGTAGATATTACAGCAAAATAAAGGAATCTTTATCTCACAAATCAAGTGTGCAAAGGAGATATTGAAGAAATTCCAACTGGAAGATTGTAAATTGGTAAGTACCCCCATGGTGACCAGTAGCAAATTGAGCAAGAATGATGAATCATCAGTGGTGGATCAGACTCTGTATAGGTCCATGATAGGAAGTCTACTGTATCTAACTACTTCAAGACCAGATATAGTTCAGGTAGTATGCATGGTGGACAGATTCCAAGCTACACCAAAGCAGTCACATATGAATGTTGTTAGCAGAATTTATAGGTACCTGCAAGGGACACTCAGCTATGGTTTGTGGTATCCTAAACAAGGAGATTTTATCTTGGAAGCATACACTGATGTTGATTGGGCAGGTTGCATTGATGATTGAAAGAGCACAAGTGGTGATGCATTCTTTCTAGGCGACCGGTTGGTCTCATGGTATAGCAAGAAGCAGGACTCAGTCTCTCTATCTACTGCTGAAGTTGAATACATTGTTGTTGCTACATGTTGCTCTCAGGTGCTTTGGATGATGAAGACTCTCAAAGACATGCAGGTGGACATCACTGATCCTATTCTCATCCGGTGTGATAATTCGAGTGCAATCAACATAGAAAAGAATTCATTCATGAATTTCAGAACAAAGCACATTGCTATCAAGTATAACTTTCTCAGAGAGAAGGTTGAAGGACGGGAGGTAAAAATGGATTATGTTCCTATTGGTGAACAAGTAGCAGACATTTTCACCAAACCGTTACCGGTAAGCACTTTTGAGTACCTCTAACAGAAGTTGGAAGTTGTGTCATCTGTCTAGGAAGGCCTTATGTGGTTTAGGGGGAGCTTATAGCGTTCAAAGGGGGAGTGTACAGTACCCTTTGTCATTGTGTTAAAGGGGGAGAAATGTACCGATATAGAGTGTCTTGCGAGATGATGACATCAATGCCAAAGGGGGAGATTGTTGGAATTTTGGCATTAAAGTTGTCATTGATGTCAACCAGCATGATGAATATTCACATGAGTGTGAGTAAACAGAATGAAGGCTTACTGGTAAGGCACAAATCGGTCTAAAGGATGGTTGCTTGTTTATGATGAAGAGGTAGAATGTTAAAGTTGTCACAAACCACTTAAGGTGAAGATGTGTTACCGATATAGTGTGCACTAGCAGAAGAAGAAGGCCTTACCGGTAAAAGCATGTACCGGTATGAGTTTGCTGAATGTTCAAGTTTGAATCGACTATGTGTCGGTGAGTAGAGTGACTGACCATGGTGATGCTATCTGGAGCCGAGATGGCAAATAGGCAGAGGTTGATAAAACCATCATCGACACAGTTGGTGAAACTGTCTGTCGATATAAATGAAACAACCAGAAATCACAGGATTGTAACTGACCGTTGTGGCTCGAGGAAGAAATAATGAAAGAGGAAGATCAAGGAGTAGTTGGCGCCTAGATCAATGCAAAGGAAATCAGATTTAGGAAGACATCGAAAAGGAAACAGCTGAAACATTTTATGTGTCGAGAGGTTTCAAGGCAGAAGATCTTGTTTGAGATTTCTATTTTTTAGCAAATGTGCATTGGATAATGGAAACTGTAGCATAGGAAATAGGAAATCATCACAAAACAAGATAAACGTAATAGCTCAATCACAAATGCATTCATTGCAATGATCTATCCTAAGACACATTCAATAGAGACATGAAAACGAAGCATACAAAACTAAATATTATGCAAACCGGATGACGATTTGAATGCTCCTTCCATGCGGCTCCATTGTTCTTCTTTCCTCTTCAAATAGTTGTGGATCTCACCTACAAGTGCACACACAATTGAAAGCAAGTAGACGGGATTCTTGATCAAGAGTACTAGAAGCTTAGATTTGATAGCCTGATTATCAATTACCAATTACCAAATTAAGGGGTTTGATTGAAGAAATTCATCCAATTTATAGAAGAATTGGAGAGATGACAAGATTAGCATGATTCAATTCAAATGGAAATTGCAAATCAATTATGTCAATTATGACAAATTATGACAAATTGACATGTCATTTCCATGAATTTAGGAGAGAAATAGGAGGAATTTGAAATTAGGAAATTATAAAATTAAGAAAATTGAAATTGATGAAAATTAGGAATTAGAAATTAGGTAAATTAATTAATAATTTATCATTTATTAATTAATTCACAAAGAGGAATAATTAGCCAATTAAATGAAGATTTAATTGTAATGAGAAGACTTAGGATAAATAAGTAATTTATTAATCCTAAAGGAAGAAAGTGATAAGCAAGGTTAAATGACTAAATCACGAAACCCTAGAAGGTGAATTAGCAATGCGAGAATGACAATTAGGTCTTGATTGAAGATAATTAATGTCGATCATGATTTTGATTTTGGATTGATAAATGACCAATGTGATAAATGATTTGATAAATGCGCCAATTGACGAGGAACAATGACAAATTGATCCAAATTGACATAATTGAGACAGACAATGATCGATAGCGAAATGATCGCAAAATGACAAAATTGACAAGAGGACAAGGATTGATGATAAATAGATTGCAAGATGACAAGATTAAAAATGACCACGATCGATGACAAATTGATCGCAAAATGACAAGATCGAACATGACAATGACCAGTGACAAATCGATCATTAAACGACAAGATTGAAAATGATAAAGATTGATGACAAATCGATAAGAGGACAAAACCCTAATTAGGATTGACGATGTCCAAAATGATAAGGTTGATGATAAGATTAATAAGAGGACAAAACCCTAATTAGGATTGACGATGTCCAAAATGATAACAAATTAGCACGCACATTGATGCGATAGGATGAAATCGATCAAAATCATGATTGGATAGTGTTGTCGACAAGACCAAATTCGAAAGTGAGATGAATGAAGAATGTAGAAGAATGACTTGATGCTCGCAAATGATAAAAACCAAGTGCGTGACATAGGAGAAATGTTAATGCGACGCAAAAACCTAAAATGAGGCAATGCGCAAATGTTAAAGTATGACCTCGCAAGCGTTGACCATTTTTAGGTGTCTACAGAAACCATGTATAGATACATCCTTGAAGGACAAGTGATCGATCCAAGACAGGATGGATCGGATCTCATGAAGATTGTGTTGGGAAGAGGAAACCCTAACTGCTCCGAAGTTTGAATTGCTTTCTAGCGGGAAATCACGTGATAAGAGATGAGAGCTCAAGACATAGCATGTGGATGCTTTAGAGAAGAGGAAGAGAAAAGAGAGAGAGAGAGAGAGAGAGAGAGAGAGAGAGAGAGAGAGAGAGAGAGAGAGAGAGAGAGTTAGAAAAGGAGAAGATTTGCTAGCCTTAGAAATAGTTCTAAGAAAGTTGTAGTGTATGTGAGCAAGCATACCATTGAGAGGATTCTACTGGCATAACTATAGTTTTGCATTTGAGCCTACTAGACAAGGTGTGGCAGAGCAGGCAGCATCCAAGTGTGACTCAGTGTGTTGAGAGAGTGTGTGAAAGAGGGAAAGAGAGACAACAGAGGCCGAGAATCAGAGAAATTAATCTCACAACTGGTAGTGTGAGATCCAGTGGAGGAGAAAAGACTGTCAATCGGCAGTGAGTTATTTGATCAAAGAGTTGTAGAATTCATTTGCAACAAGAAGCCTTAATTGTATTCAAATAGTATTTCAATATGCATCGCCAAGTTAAAGATTGGTGCAGGGGTTGGTGCTCCTTAGGTTGATGCCCTAAAAGTGCAGGGGTTAGTGCTCCTTGGGTTGGTGCCCAAAATATTTGTAATTCAGTGTTTTACCTGTGAGGCTGGATTGGAGTAGTAGTCTCCAACAACTTTTATCACCGAGGTTTTTCCCACATTGGGTTTTCCTTGTAAATCTAGTGTTGTGAGTTACATTTGTGTGAATGATCCTTTTGGCTTTCTTTCTTGTTCTACCGGTTTGATTGTTTAGTGTTTAAGTGCATAATTGATATTCTGAAGTTTACTTGAAAGTCAAAAAGTTCAGGAACCACTGATTCACCCCCCTCTCAGTGGTATCTGTGTTCAACACTATGTTATGTGAAAAAATTGTTGCTCCATAAACATTACTATGACCATGAACAACATCAGCTCCAAAAATCATAGGAATCCTAAGACAGGAGCTCATAGCTCTATCCTGAAACTATCAACCATATTAGCCCACATTATAGGAGATGTCTTAGTTCCAAGGATACTTTCTGCACCAATTATAAAACTACCTGCATTTATATAAATATGTAAAATACCTGAGATCCAAATCACCACTTCAACTAACAAAAACATTTTGTTAAAAAATTGTACTAAGATGGGAGGATATTAGTCCTTCCCAAATCATGATGAGCCATCTAGATTCTAACCCTAATGGAATGCATCCTTAAAATCTGCAGTATATAGAAAACCCTTGCAATTCAAATCTCTACATCAATGAATAATGATGTCATAAAAAATACTACCAACATAGTACCATCAATCATTCAAAACTACATGACGCTCTTTAGCCACAATGCAACAGTATGCTTACTATGAAGCATACACGAAATCCTTAACAAGACAAGAGTATAGCATTCTTTTAAAACCAGTATCAGTCACCTTTGCCCAATACCACACATCCTTAAAATTTATTAAGTATAAACAAAACTCTAAAATCAATGAAAAAAAAATCATTTTTAATTACAAAATGGGAAGATAGCAGTAGAAGTCCTTTAATTTTCAAACCTGTCATGCTCCATCTATCTCCAAAAACCCATGAAATTCAAATACCCACATCAATGAACAAATACATAATAGAAAAATTAATATTCTAATGTGGGAGGATTTCTCTTTCACTGAAATTTCAACTTGGGTGTCCATTTTTTTGCCTCTAATTCACTCACCAACTCAAAATCAATAAAATCCTTATGTTAGGCCAATCTCAATGTTGTAACACATGCAATACACATAGCAAAAGAAATGTAACTACAAGTTTTATGGACTGCTCCAACCATCTTACTTTTTATGCTAAATAAATTGCATTTTCTAACAGAAGAAACCCAAAACAAATGCAATGCAATTTCCAATTCAGACATTTCACAAGCTAGAATACCTTAAAAGTTTAAACCTAAAAAGATGAAATTTATCATACAATACCCAATTCATAATGACTAAAAATGTAGTATGACACCCAGTTGGATCATAATAATCCTAAGCCACAACACTAAAAAAATTCATACCTATTCCTAGGTCCCTTATAATTGCAGGGGTAGCCACTACCCTCTTAATTTGGGTCATCTACCCAATTTTCTCAGCCAAAGTCATCCTTGAAAGCAAATCCTCAACCCTGTCTTCAACAGGCTGGTGGGGATCCATATAAACCACTATACAGTTCCCATGTTCTGAATTCTACTGTGTACTGATCAAAACCATGATCAAAACCAACACCAAAACTCTAATCCCCTTTTCCTGTGAGTATTTTCTTCTGTGTTACACTCACCTTGCGTATAATTAATGCCAAGAGTATATATGCATACTGATTACAAGTGAAAGTGGTGAGCACTGAATTTATATTTGTAATGAGTCTTGTTTAACCAATTATTGCTCTTTATCAATTGTATGTTATAATTTTTCAAGATTAAAGTTTCTATTTATGTTGGTTAATATAGAGAGATAAAAAAATTTAATAAATTACAAAAATCTCAAAATATGGTTAATGCCTTTGGATTTGTCACCTTTTTGAAAACCAAACTCAGCTTCCTTTTTCATGCGCTTTATCACAAAAGGCTAAGGAATTTCAACTAGTATAAATATAAACTATCGCCTTCATGTTTTCATGCCTAGAATTTTTTGTAGGCTAATCATGCCTGTCATTCATTTCTTTTTGGTCGCTTGTAAATTTCCATAACCTGTACTTGTCAAGACCTGCCATTATATGCCAAAATATTTAAGTTAAATCTTTTTTTTTAAAGCAAGGATGATGTGTATGTCACTTTAGGATAATTATAGATGACCTCTCTATAAGACAATCATGAATACGGGTGACCATGAAGAGCTTGAGAATTTGTTTATTGGCATAGCCTATTACGTAAGGGAGATAGGCACTTTTTAGAGAGTTGTATAGAATTGTGATTTCATTTTATGTATGGCTTTAATTATGTTGTATTAATGGAGCTATTCGTTTTTTTATCATTAAATGTAGAAACATTTTTAAACCATTTTATTATGATTGTTGCTATTGATCTATTTCTGAAATAATAAAATGGGGTAATATAGATAGTTATTAATTTAGTTCTTCACATTGTTGTGAATATTTCAGATTTCGCTTATGTATGGAGTAGATCGTTTGACTAGGACCATCAGCCTCACTCTCCTGGTATTTTCGCATGAACTTTCTTAATATTTTGAAAGACATTATAACAATTAAAAAATTATCATCACCTTTGACCTACTCAACTTATTAGAGGATAGATTTTTCTTTCAAAAAAATTAAAGAGGGTATGTTGACTAAAAGATTAATTTACCCATCTATATGTTTAATGACATCCTCTCTATTTAGAAAGAATGCCAACAATATTGAGACTATAAAGAAAGAAATTTGATGAGTATATCCACAATATTTTTTTTTGTAGTTGGGTATGTGCAGAATCATGGTGTGCAAAAACAGGCCCTTAAGTGGCAATGAAATTTCAGAAAATCAGAGTTATGCAACTTGACATGAAAATTTGAATAAGTTGTGAACATTATTTTTAAAATATGTAAGAAGAGAATATATAGAAAATTGAATGTAGTTTCTAAGCTACTAGTTATTTTTTGGAAAAAAAAAAATCCTATTTGATGAAAATTTTAAATTTCAATGCAGTGGTTATAAAATTTCAGGAAAAAAATAAAAAGTACACGTATGTCTGACCACCCTAATCACAATCAAATCATAATATTTTTTTATAATATTTATAATATAAGTATTAGACTCATGTCCGGATGTGACACATATTTTTTTTTAATTTTTTATAAAGTAAATAATTATTTATGAATTTTTTACTACAGCTTTTCAGAAATTCAGAAACTCCTACGTCTGACCACCTTAACTTGGTCAAAACCTAATGAAATTTATTTTTTTAAATTTTTTGTGATAGTAGACAAAGCATAGGATGTGATGCATGTTTCGGATTCAAAAAATGTTATACCGTTTGAAAGTTATGAGTGTTTTTCAATCAGGACTATTGTCAGAATTCAATTAGAAAATAAATAATAATTATTTATTAAAGTCGAAATAAGACAAGCCTTATATTGTTGGAAACCTAGGAACGTCCTTAAAAAACCCTTTTCATTTTATCAATTTTGGCTACTAAAAAAGTCATCAGCCACTAATGTAAAGTCTGGAAAATCAAGGAATACTGAAAAACACGTTTTTTCAGTTGACTTTTCAGGCTTGTCACTTCCAAGCCAAATACCAATACATTCCCGAGCCGAAATTTGAAATTTGAAAATTTGATAGCAAAAATCGGATATCCGATTTTAATCAGTAAATTCTCTAACTAGATTTGTTTATTAATATATTAATATATTAATTTATAAATAAATTAGTATATGATATTAGGGAGAGGGAGAGGGAGAGGGGGAGTGGGGGGAAAGAGAGAGAGAGGGAGGGGGGAGGGATAGAGAGAGCTTAGGGGAGAGAGTGAGAGAGAGATGGGGAGGGGGAAGGGAGAAAGAGAGAGAGATGGAGAGAGAGGGAGGGAGGGGAGGGGAGGTAGAGAGAGATAAAGAGATTAGTGGAGAGAGAGAGAGAGAGAGAGAGAGATTAGGGGAGAGGGATAGAGAGAGATTAGTGGAGAGATTAGGGGAGAGAGAGATAGAGACAGAGAGACAAAGGGAGAGAGATGAGGAGGGGGAGGGAGAGAGAGATAGCTGGAGAGATTAGGGGAGAGGGATAAAGAGAGATTAGGGGAGAGAGAGAGATAAGGAGAGGGAGAGAGAGATTAGGGGAGAGAGAGAAAGATTAGGGGAGAGGGGGAGAGAGAGAGATTAAGACACCATAGGACCCAAAGCGACCCAATATGGTGTAATAACGGGTCGTATGGTGTCCTAAGGGGTCATAAGGGTTCATGGGACACCATATGACCCCTAAGGACAACATACGACCCCTTATGACACCATATGGTGTCATTAGGGGTCATATGGTTGTAAAGCGGAAAAATCGAACCCTAGATGTTCTCCCCTCCCCAACTCCAAGGAGAGAGGAGGGAGGTCACTAGGGTTGATGTTTTTCACTTAGGAGAGACTTTACATTCAAAAGAGGGGTTGAAACCCACAAGATCCAATCCCACACAATGCAGGATTGGATTCTAAACGAGTTTCAAGGGTTGCGACATCAAGGATACCCTCTTTTGTAAAGCATGTAGAAAGATTGATTGAACTAGGAATGCATGTAAAAGTAAGAAAGATTCGCTTATAAACAGAGATAGGGATACGGGATGAAGCTTTGGACCTAGAATTAGCAGTAAAATGTCGAGACGGTGCTGTTCTGCAAATTTGAGTGAAAGTTGACGGGACGATGGCGCCCGGATTGCACATGGTCCTCCGAAAAATCCGCGAAACGAAGGTGGATCTGTTCGTCTCTGCACAAGGATTCCAAATCTTCAATTACAGCCGCGTACCTACAACCTACACACAGAAAAGAGAGGATGATTGGGGGGTTAGGGATGAGGGGTTTGCCTTTAGGTCAAACCTCGGTTTTGGAATTAACCAAGAAATGAGAATGCTGTAAATGTAAATGTTTGTAATGTAAACAAGTACTGATACCTTGTTGTAAGAATGTTTGTATTCTTACATGTGAAGGTGTAATGTATGTTGTATGTTATGTGTTGTAAGTGATCTCCTCTTCAATGGTTGAATCCTTGTCTTGAATGCAACACTTAGCCTTGAATGGAGACTTAGAATGCTCAATTGCTTGAAGGAATGCTTGAATGCTTGAATGTTTGAATATTGCTTCCGCTACCTATCTTTTTTCCTCCTCCTTTTGAGAGGGGAAAATGTAGTTTATATACTTGTCAATTAGGGTTGAAAGACTGATTTTTCCGACCTTAGGCCGACCTAGAAAGATTTTTTTCCAATTTGCAAACTTAAAGACCCGATGCCCAAAAGGAGACCGGGCCCAAAATAGGGCCAGGGACCAGGGCACTGGGCGCCATGGTCCCACCTCCCAGGACAACAGGGTGCAAGGAGGGATCATGCCAAAGTGCAGAAAAATGCAGTTTTTGGTGTCAAAAACAGGTTTCGGGGTCTCCATTCAGGTGAAGCATTGCACCGCCATCGTGAAGATCCAAATGCAGTCAAAATTGCAAGTGTCGCAATTTTAGGACGCTACAATGGTGTCCATAAGCATCATATGGTGTCCTAGGATACCATATGACCCCTTAAGACACCAAATTGTGTGTTATGGGTCATATGTTGTCCTAAGGGGTCGTAAGACACCATATGACTCAAAGCGACCCAATATGGTGTCATTAGGGGTTTAATGGTGTCCTAAGGGGTCATATGATGTCTTAAAGGGGTCATATGACACAATATGACCCACTAGGACACAATATGACCCATAACGACCAAATATGGTGTCTTAAATTGTCATATGGTGTCCTAAGGGGTCGTAGGACACCATATGACCCCTTAGGACACCATATGACCCAAAGTGACCCAATATGGTGTCATAACGGGTCGTATGGTATCCCAAGACACTATATGACCCCTATGGACATGATAGGACCCCTTAAGACACCAAATCATGTCGTTAGGGGTCACATGGTGTCCTAAGGGGTCATATGGTGTCCCATGAACCCTTATGAACTTTTAAGACACCATATGACCCCTAATGAAACCATATTGGGTTGCTTTGGGTCATATTGTGTTCTAAGGGGTCATATTGTGTCCTAAGGGGTCCTATGGAAACCATATGACCCCTAACGACACCATAGGACCCCTTAAGACACCAGATCATGTCGTTAGGGGTCATATTGTGTCTTACGACCCCTTAGAACACCATATGATCCCTAATGACACAATTTGGTGTCTTAAGGGGTCCTATGGTGTCCCAAGACACCATATGACCCCTATAGACACCATATGACCCCTAACGACACCATAGGACCCCTTAAGACACCAAATCATGTCGTTAGGGGTCATATGGTGTCCTAAGGGGTTGTAGGACACAATATGACCCCTTAGGACACAATATGCCCCAAAGCGACCCAATATGGTGTCATTAGGGGTCATATGGTGTCCTAAGAGGTCATAAGGGTTCATGGGACACCATATGACCCCTCAGGACACCATATGACTCCTAACGACATGATTTTGTGTCTTAAGGGGTCCTATGGTGTCGTTAGGGATCATATGGTGTCCATAGGGGTCATATGATGTCTTGGGACACCATATGACCCCTAATGACACCATATTGGGTCACTTTGGGTCATATTGTGTCCTAGGGGGTCATATTGTGTCCTACAACCCCTTAGGACACCATATGACCCCTAACGACACAATTTGGTGTCTTAAGGGGTCCTATGGTGTCCCAAGACACCATATGACCCCTATGGACACCATATCACCCCTAACGACACCATAGGACCCCTTAAGACACCAAATCATGTCATTAGGGGTCATATGGTGTCCTAAGGGGTCGTAGGACACAATATGACCCCTTAGGACACAATATGACCCAAAGCGACCCAATATGGTGCCATTAGGGGTCATATGGTGTCCCAAGACATCATATGACCCCTATGGACACCATATGACCCCTAATGACACCATATGACCCATTAAGACACCAAATCCTATCATTAGGGGTCATATGGTGTCCTAAGGGGTCATATGGTGTCCTATGAACCATTATGACCTCTTAGGACACCATATGACCCCTAATGACACCATATTGGGTCGCTTTGGGTCATATTGTGTCCTAAGGGGTCATATTGTCTCCTACGACCCCTTAGGACACCATATGACCCCTAAAGACATGATTTGGTGTCTTAAGGGGTCCTATGGTGTCGTTAATGGTCATATGGTGTCCATAGGGGTTCATGGGAGACCATATAACCCTTTAGGACATAATATGACCCCTAACGCCACAATTTGGTGTCTTAAGGGGTCCTATGGTGTCCCAAGACACTATATGACCCCTATGGACACCATATGACCCCTAACGACACCATAGGACCCCTTAAGACACCAAATCATGTCGTTAGGGGTCATATTGTGTCTTACGACCCCTTAGGACACCATATGACCCCTAACGACACAATTTGGTGTCTTAAGGGGTCCTATGGTGTCCCAAGACACCATATGACCCATATGGACACCATATGACCCCTAACGACACCATAGGACCCCTTAAGACACCAAATCATGTCGTTAGGGGTCATATGGTGTCCTAAGGGGTCATATGGTGTCCCATGAACCCTTGTGACCTCTTAGGACACCATATGACCCCTAATGACACCATATTGGGTCGCTTTGGGTCATATTGGGTCCTATGACCCCTTAGGACACCATATGACCCCTAATGACATGATTTGGTGTCTTAAGGGGTCCTATGGTGTCGTTAGGGGTCATATGGTGTCTTGGGACACCATAGGATCCCTTAAGACACCAAATTGTGTCGTTAGGGTTCATATGGTGTCCTAAGGGGTCGTAAGACACAATATGACCCCTAACAACATGATTTGGTGTCTTAAGGGGTCCTATGGTGTCGTTAGGGGTCATATGGTGTCCATAGGCGTCATATGGTCGTTATGGGTCATATTATGTCCTAGTGGGTCATATTGTGTCATATGACCCCTTTAAGACATCATATGACCCCTAACGACATGATTTGGTGTCTTAATGGGTCCTATGGTGTCTTTAGGGGTCATATGGTGTCCATAGGGGTCATATGGTCGTTATGGGTCATATTATATCCTAGTGGGTCATATTGTTTCATATGACCCCTTTAAGACATCATATGACCCCTTAGGACACCATATGACCTCTAATGACACCATATTAGGTCGCTTTGGGTCATATGGTGTCTTACGACCCCTTAGGACAACATATGACCCATAACATATAATTTGGTGTCTTAAGGGGTCATATGGTGTCCTAGGACACCATATGACGCCTATGGACACCATACTACCCCTAATGACACCATATGGTGTCATAAGGGGTCGTATGTTGTCCTTAGGGGTCATATGGTGTCCTAAGAGGTCATAAGGGTTCATGGGACACCATATGACCCTCTCTCTCTCTCTCTCTCTCTCTGTCTAAAATATGACTAATAAAATCCGATATCCAATTTAATCGGATATCAGATTTCTGCCATGTGGCAGTTTACTAAATAAATGGCGGCAACAGGATATTTTTTGGGGACCACAAATTTTTGTACTAAAATCGGATATCCAATTTAATCGGATATCAGATTTCTGCCATGTGGCAGTTTACTAAATAAATGGCGGCAACGGGATATTTTTTGGGGACCACAAATTTTTGTACTAAAATCGGATATCCAATTTTAGTACAGAAAAAAGAAAAAAAGGGTTTGTGGGCCATTTTGTAGATTCCAATGGCCCACAGTCTACATATTCTATTTTCTATCGAGGATCACAGGTTTTCAGATAGCTAGAGATAAATTTGTGCTTTTGGGAGATTCTTAAAGTGAAAACTTACATTGTCAATCATGAAGGAGCATATGTGTGGAGGGAAATGGGGAGTAGTAGTCATCGAAAGTCTAAACACAAAAGAAAACTTTCAAATGACCAAATTGAAGTGTATAGAGAATGTCATAGGAGGAGAAGACAAGGTATGTTAAATATTGCTAATGTTGCTTCAACTGAAGAGGAAATTGAATTTGAAAATGTGCCACAAGTTATTGAAAATGAAAATGTAGATTTTCAAAGTGAAAATATTGAAAATTTTGAAAATGTTGAAAGTGATAATGAAAATGCTCAACATGTGGAAAATTTTGACATAGGAGGTGAAAATGTGGAAAAATTTAACATTGAAGGTGGAATT
This sequence comes from Cryptomeria japonica, assembly GCF_030272615.1. Taxonomy (NCBI): domain Eukaryota; kingdom Viridiplantae; phylum Streptophyta; class Pinopsida; order Cupressales; family Cupressaceae; genus Cryptomeria; species Cryptomeria japonica. Next base: position 604,636,214 of record NC_081412.1, on the reverse strand, counting down.
GCTCAACCAAGCGAACCATATGTAACACCTAATTACTTTAGAAATGAAGACCCTCTCATGGATGAAAGACAAATTCCAAATCCAAGACCTTCAAGAACCCCAAAATGGTTATTTGAAATCGATGAGAATATTATTGCAAATCTTGAAGGCAAGAGGTCAACAAGAACCGTTCGGTTGTGGGCTACACAACTTTTCAACCAAAATTTTAGCAATAAGACATTGACTGAGCAATGCCAACTCTTTGTTCAATTGATAAAGATGATAAAGATGAGACCATTGCTAAACAAATTGAAGATTCGTATGAACAAGAAGATGGAGAGAAATTCTATTATTGCAAAAAATCTATTTGACACTCTCAATTCTATTGGAAAGAATACCAAAGAAAGAGATAAGAGAGCTGCTTGAAGAGTGATTACAACCTCCTTAGTAAGCCATCAATTGAGGAAGGCTCGTCAAATGAGACAAACTTGTGTTGATTTTAACATAAACCATAAAACTTTGGATAGAGCACTTGCACGAAGACAAAGACTTGACGATCCACTTCAACAAGATACATGGGCATTTGGTGGGAAGCTTCCACGTGTTGATAGAAAGTTGACTGACAATGTGAAGGAAGAGATTCAACAATTTTGGCACTCTAATTCTAGAGTGTCACCCAATGTAAAGGACGTTTTGAAATTAAGAATTGACAACCGAGACTGCACACCGCATCCCAAACATTTCTTGGAATCAAGCCAAACAATGCTGTACAAATTTTTTTGTGAATTACATCCAACTTTGCAAATATCACAAAGGGCCTTTGAATCTTTGAAACCATTTTATTGTGTTCCTCTTAAGATTCTCAATACCTGTTGTTGCAAGTACCATGTAGCGTTTTCAATGTACCATGAACTTTTATGTCATATTCGTTCTACGATGCATACTAATGAGATATTGCAGGAGTGTGGTGCAATGCTATTTCCGAGATCATCAAGAGACTTGCAAGATCTATTTCTATGCCCTAGAGATGATGGTTGCTATTTCTATAGAAATGATTGTTTGAATGAGAAGTGCTCAAAATGCGTTGGGTTGTCAAAGTTTATTTCATGTTTTCATGAGGGCAACGAACACGAGTTTGGAAATAATTATGTTGAGAAAAAAAGATACGAGACAGTGAAATATACTTTGAAGAGTGGAGGTGAAGGTTCTAGATGTGAATTAGTATCAAGAGAAGTGAGTATTGCTGATTTTATTTTGGATTTTAAGGAAAATATTTTCTACAAGCATGCAAGGCACACCCATAGGTCTCAGTGGTTGGATCAACATTTCAAGATGTGTAAGAACTCTTTCCCGATTAGCACATAGCAGGTACACGATATAATCGGAAGGGATGTATTTTTGCAACACGACTTATTATCATGCATTTGATGAGCTTTACAATTTTTGTTATTAGAGAACACTATCTAACAATTTTTGATGATATAATTATCGCAAAACCTTTATGCTTATCCAGGTCTTTTTTGATGATATACAATAGTACATCACATTATGATTTTTTATGATATGCAGGTTCATGCTAGATCATCCGCCATTTACAAGACCCTCTCTTGGTGATGGTACATATTCTTTTGTGCATTAATGAGATAAAATTTTGTGCATAAACATTAATTCAAGTGAATGTATTGCTATTTAGAAATGACCATATCTACCATCATCTTCAACCATGCAGAGAAATGCAGTGAGAAGGACTTTAATCAACATGTGTCTTTCTTCAAAGTTATGCTTGTATACTTTGCAGAGAAACTGGTAAGTTTCATAATTATACAATCTTGTGCGTCTTAAAAATGTTTGAAATGATCTATTTATAATTTGCCAAACTAATTTGTATTAAGTGTTATAATTTGTTTCTTGTAGCACATTCATTCCGCATAAAAAGGTTACTTATTTTGGTCTTCATTTATATGCAGGCATTGTTGTACGTAAGCTTTTCTCTTAGGACATGAGGATGTCTAATGCAGATGAAGTGGGATGTTGTATTTGTATATGGATGCGAATTGATGTAACATTGTTGTGATGATATACAATGTCCATGAGCAAATTGGTTTATTTATATTGATGATAATGTCCTTGTATCTGTACATGAGTACATTAGTGTAGTTGTATTGATAATGAAAAAAAATCATGTTTGCATATCCCTTCATGGATGTCACATGCAAGTGTAATGGTAATTATGTGTATACAATACATGGAAATATTCATGATTATTATGTGTCTACAGTGTAATGCTTGTTTATATATAATTTTAGCAGTTAGGGCGCTCAAGGGACGACGCCGGTAGGGTATGACCCCGAGTGTTCAATTGAGTGGGGGGGAAAAATAGGAGCATGCGTAGGGTAATAATGCCTAACTGGACATGTCAGAGCCGACAGTTCGTCATCACGACGAGCAGAACGAGAAATCAGCCACGCGACAACATTCCATTGAGTGAGACTGACGATTTTTTTGCCAACAAAAAAATTGCTACCCTAATAAAACCGTAGGGAAACTTGAAAAAATGAGATAGGATTTTGTAGGGACCCCTCTCATGGCCTTGTAGGTTCAAATGGATCATTCGCAGGTGCCATGGATTCCAAGTTAGGGCCCATCAAAGTTTGGCAATTTTGAGCACTTAGGATGCTCAAGGGACGACACCGATAGGGTATGACCCCGAGCGTTCGATCGAGTGGGTGGGAAAAATAGGAGCATGCATAGGGTAATGATGCCTAACTAGACATGTCGGAGCCGATGGTTCATCATCGTGATGAGCAGAACGAGAAATCAACCACGCGACAACATTCCATTGAGTGAGACTGACAATTGTTTTGCCAACAGAAAAATTGCTGCCTTAATAAAACCGTAGGGAAAATTGAAAAATTGGGATAGGATTTTGTAGGGACCCCTCTCATGGCCCCATAGGTTCAAACAGATTGTTCGCAGGTGCCACAGATTCCGAGTTAGGGCCCATCAAAGTTTGACAATTTTGAGCACTTAGGACACTCAAGGGACAACGCCGGTAGGGTATGACCCCGAGCGTTTGATCGAGTGGGGGGGGGGGCGAATAGGAGCATGTGTAGGGTAATAATGCCTAACTGGACATGTCAGAGTTGACGGTTCATCATCGCAATGAGCAGAACGAGATATCGGCCACGTGACAACATTCCATTGAGTGAGACTGACGATTTTTTCGCCAACAGAAAAATTGCTGCCCTAATAAAACCGTAGGGCAACTTGAAAAACCAAGATAGGATTTTGTAGGGACCCCTCTTGTGGCCCCGTAGGTTCAAATAGATCATTTGCAGGTGCCATGGATTTCAAGTTAGGGCTTGTCAAAGTTTGACAATTTTGAGCACTTAGGGCGCTCAAGGGACGACGCTGGTAGGGTATGACCCCGAGCATTCGATCGAGTGGGGGGGGGGGTGAAATAGGAGCATGCGTAGGGTAATAATGCCTAACTAGACATGTTGGAGCTGACGATTCGTCATCGCGACGAGCAGAACGAGAAATTGGCCATGCGACAACATTCAATTGAGTGAGATTGACGATTTTTTTGCCAACCGAAAAATTGCCTCCCTAATAAAACCCCAAGCATTTGACTGAGGTGGGGGGAAAAATAGGACCATGCATAGGGTAATAATGAATTGTATCAAGTATTGTTCATTAAATGAATTGTATTGTATTGTTCATTAAATGAATTGTATTGTTCATTGAATGAATTGTATTGTATTGTTGATTAAATGAATTGTATTGTTCATAAATTGTATTGTTCATTAAATGAATTGTATTGTATTATTCATTAAATGATTTATATTGTTAATTATAAAAACAACACTTATGATGAAATGAAATTAATTGTATTGTTTATTAAATAGCCATTATTAACCATTGTTAATTATTGGAATGAAGATTAAAGATTTCCATGATAACACCACACACAGATGAGCAACAATTTATCTGTTCGAATATCAACTTTTGTATATGTAAAAATGTCAAATGAATACAAATGTATGTCCATACACAAATATGACATAAACGCCAACTGAAACAAAATGTAAGTCTAAATACATGAATGTATGTCCATATACAAAATATACATGCCAACTAGACATGTAAGCATCCCAAAACTATCTATAACATCCTAAGCTGCTGATGGATCATCAAAATCGATCCTCTTCGCCGCACTGCTCGACTATGAAGGATCTTGCACAAGAAAAACAAACCACGATTAATATTAGTTATATTATATAATTCACATTCGAAAAGTTAACATAAAAATGAACTATAATTGAACTATTCATGTTTACATCATCTCCATGGTTTCTCTTCAGCTTTGCAGGACTCTTGATGTATGTCTTTGGTAGAGGAGGTATGTTTTGAATATTTTCATACACAACCTACATATGTTCATAAACATGACATTGATATAAGTTAGCATATAATTGTCACTGATAATAACAAATTATATCTACTAATCAAAAAATAAAATAAACACACATCTACTCGAGGCATCTCTTCTTCTTCTTCAGGTATACTGGGTGTAGTCATCAAGGATGTGAAGCCAAGAATTCTCTGTATATATACACAACAAGTATATGAAACTATCAATCTATGTCTAGACATGTATAATCACTATAAGTTATTTAAACTATTCATTCAATCATATTTTCATTCAATTACCTTTCCCTTGTCTCCAACTGCACTACCAGATCCTAAATCACACTACCCCACACTCGTGCTGCTTGTGCCCTACAAGAGTAAAATAAGATATACATGCAAGTTACTACATAATCTAATTAATACCAATATAAATGATGAGCATGTATGTACAATAAAATACAAATGACTAGGTGCAATAATATATGTACCATCAAGCTATCAAGGCCAAATGAAATGGCCGACAAGGTGCCCTCCTAAATTTGTCTCAACTCATCCTTGGTCATCAATTGTTAAATAGACCATGTAAATAAAAATTAGTACTTAATATTATCTAATTTATAAATATTTTATTAAAATATAACATGAACTGTGAAAATACAAATCTTACCACTACATCATCAATGTATGATGACGGTGCCTCCTCGCCTCTAGCATGTGAGGGCTCCCCAGGGTATCCTCCAGTCTGTGTAATAATATCTGGTGCATCATGCATCTCATGCAACTCATAATCTGCACTGTCCACAAGAGGATCAACGGGTTGTCCAACTGGACCCAAGCATACGTGCCCACACATGGCACAACTATGGGGCACGCATATGTGTGGAGCCAAGGATGATGTGTCAACGCCACCGGATGCACCGCTACCATCAAGAGTAGGCTGAGCTACTGACACAGCCTGAGAAACCAAAAGGCTACTTAAAGAGTGAATAGTCGATATGGTCTGTGAAGTTGCCTCACAAATGATATCAGGATGCCACACTGCAGGTGGGGGATCAACAGGAGGAGGGGGGACATATGGGCCCTGGAGTACTCTGACTGACCTAGGTCTATTTTGGGGCATACCTAAACCTACACCTTGGAAAGGTTGGATGTCAAAGTAGTTCACATGTTTGTGTAAAACAAACTCAGCATACAATTTTTTTATGAAATAGAAAGGGATATCAAGATTGTTGTTGGGTGTTTTGTCGAAAACCATCCACCAATGATCCCAAAAGTTTTTCACAATCCCATCATTTGTGCACCATTTAATAGAAAGTTTTATTTTTTTGGGATCTATGGGCTGACCAGTACGGGGATTGACAAACAATGAGGTGATTTCAACTTTGGATATCTCGAGATCCTTGATATCCTTATACGACAAGCCATCTGCATATTTTTCCCTCATAGAATCTCGCCACAAAAGGGTGGCATTGTGCTCCTCAGTCATGGTTTCCATACTTTTTATGATCAACATGAGAGGATCAAACATTGGGTTTAGATGAGGGATCCTACGATATACTTCTGCAATCCCCCTCAATTCATTCAAATTTTGTGCAATCAAATCTTGAATTGAGGGGGGGTTTGGCAAATGAGGGTTTGGTTGTTGCAGTTGTGGTTGATCAGTGTTTTCATTGTTATCCCCCATTTTTAACCTAATTGAAATTAAACAATTAAATTTAGTTAACAAATTTAAACAATTAGGTATTTGATTTTAAAAAACCTAGTTTTCATGAAAAAAACCATATTTTCAATGAAAAATCAAATAAACATTAACAAAAAATACAAAAAATGAATGAAAATGATTGAAAACGATAAAATTCTTACCTCTAAATCTATTTTTTAGCAATTTTTTGTCAAAAAATTGGGTATCGGGTGCACCGGATATCGGATTTTGATGAAATCACGCGGCCCATGAGTTAAAAATGACTCACGGGTTGTCACTGTCGAAATATAAAAGTCTCAGAAAATTGGATATCCGATAAAATTGGATATTCGATTTTTATACTTAAATTATTTTTAAATAACATATATAATATAATAATATATTAATATATTAATATATTAATATATTATATAATACGTATTGTATTATATTATATATATTATAATATATAATATAATATAATATTATATTATATTATATATAATATTATATTATATTATATATAATATTATATTATAATATAATATTGTATTATATAATACGTATTATATAATATATTATTATATTATAATATAATATAATAATATATTATATAATATATAATACAAATTGTATTATATTATATATATTATAATATATAATATAATATAATATTATATTATAATATAATATAATATAATATTATATTATAATATAATGTTATATTATAATATAATGTTATATTATATTATATATTATAATATAATAATATATTATATAATACGTATTATATAATATATATAATGTAATATTATATTATATAATATATTATATAATATAATAATATATTATTTATTATATAATATGTAACATATAATATAATAATATATTATATATTATATAATATGTAACATATAATATATTTTTAAAATTAAAATTACAAATTAAAATCAGATATCCGATTTGCATAGGTAATTACCAGGCCAAGCAAAAAGTCAACACGGATTTTCGCGTTTTTGGGCGAGTGAAGAAGGCTATTTTTTTCACATCGCCACTTTTTGGCCCCCCTTGATCCTGCACTAACCGAGTTGAAAGAAGACATAAGAGATACAAAAAGTTAAGCATGACAGTTGTAGCCAACAAACAACAACAACCAAAAGGGGCTAATCTAATAATGACTAGTAGTTCATAATGTAGACATCTAAAAATGGTCAACGCTTGTGGAGTCATACTTTAACATTTGTGCATTGCCTTATTTTAGGGTTCTTGTGTTGCATTAACATTTCTTCTATGTTGCGCACTTGGTCTTTATCATTTGTAAGCATCGAGTCCTTCTTCTGCATTCCTCATTTTTCTCACTTTCAAATTAGGTCTTGTCGATAGCAATCTTCAGTCATGATTTTGGTTGATCCTTGTCCTCTTGTCAATCTGTCAATCATCTTTAGCTTTTTAGTAATCATTTGCGATTATCAACTTGTCAATCTCATCATTTTGCGATCGATTCATCATCGATCCTTGTCCTTGTCAATCTTGTCATTTTGCGATCGATTTGTCATCGATCCTTGTCCTTTTCAATCATGTCAATTTGGATCGATTAGTCATTGTTCCTCGTCAATTGGCACCTATCAATTTGATCTCCTTGTCAATCTTGGTCAATTTGTCATTGATTTTTGTCAATCAATCTCAATCATTTATCAACATTGGTCCTTTGCCAATCAGAATCATGATCGAACCTACATTAATTTCTTGTTGTCTTGACCTAATTCCTTGTCCTCTTATTTCTAGGGTTTTATGATTTGTTCATTTAATCCTTTTCTTCTTCTTTGTGGGTTAAATAAATCTATTTATTTAGTCCTAGGTCTCTTTCATGAATTAATTAATGGATGAAAACCTATTAATTAATTCACCTAATTTCTATTTCATCTTTTTCCTCAATTTTCTAATTTGCTAATTTCTCCTAATTCCTAATTTCTATTTCAATCTTGTCATAATTTGTCATACATCTTGCATAGCAACTTGCCATAATTTGTGCATAATTTGTCATACACCTTGCATAGAAATTGTCATACATTTGTCATAATTTTGCCATTCTTGATTTGAATTTCCTTTCAAATCTCTTCATGCTAATCTTGTCTTCTCTCCAATTTGTCTATAAATCGGATGATTTTCTTCAATGGAGGAATCAATCACATTTTCAGAATCAATCACATTTTCGAGTAACCTTATGCTACGAATTTCATCAACAACTTGCTTTCCACTTGCAATTTTGCACTTGTAGGTGATATCCACATCAAATTTGAAGGTGAAAGAAGAACAATGGAGGAACAATGAAGGAGATACATGCTTTGGTTTACATTTTATTTTAGTATTTCATCTTCATGCCTTTATTGAATGTATTAGGATTTCTTTTCATTGCAATTTAGCTTTTGTGGTTAGCTAATATTTATTTGTTTTGATGCTTCTCAATTTCCTGACCTACATTTTTGGTGAACCCGACGTGAACATGTAAATCTGACAATTTTGTGAGTCTGATATTTGCATGCAGGTTTTATGTATGGATTTGTTTTTGCATGCAGGTTTTTGGTGTTAATCCATTGTTGCATGTAGGCTTTTTGGACTAATCCATTGTTGCATGCAAGTTTTTTGCACTAATATGTTGTTGCATGCAGGTTTTATGTGAGCATTTGTTGTTGCATGTGTATTTTTTGGACTAATCCATTGTTGCATGCAGGTTTTTTGCACTAATATGTTGTTGCATGCAGGTTTTATGACAGGATCTATTATTGCATGTGGGTTTTATGGAGTCTAAACAATGATTTATGCAGGATTTCTTAACATGCAATGAACAACAAATCTTCACATAGTTTAATTAGAGGGATTTAATGAACAACAAATCTTCACATATCCTAATTAGGAGGTTTTAATGAACAACAAATCTTCACATAGCCTAATTAGGAGGTTTGAATGAATCCTACAATTCTCACATAGTTTTAATTAAGATTTGGATCAAAGAACAACAACAAATTCCATATTTCATGCATGCAAAGGGTTTAAAATAAACAACAAATTACATTTAATCATGGCTTAAATTGATCGAATCTTTTTCAAATTAATGTGGAATTAATCTCATCTAGTCTTAATTAGGATGCAAATGAATCAATAAACTCATTTGATTTTCTAAAGGTCAAAAAAAAATCAATGCTTATCATGTCTTTTTTTTAATTTTGTTTGTGTGTTTTTAGCCTTTAGATATTGGGCCTGCCTCCCGATTTGCCTGGCACTTCGCACAGGCATTGGTGAGAGGGAATGACCCAAAGTGGTGATGGGCTAGAGCCAAGCTCTTTTGAACCACTCTAAATAACTATGGATGCAACGGAATTTGTAGACAACGGGTGCTGGAATGGTATTGCGACGATTTATTCGTCGGATCAATACCCACCCGAACGGATGCCCTTACTAGAATCTCTTGTTTTTAGATGCCAAAATCCTTCTATCTGTTGGCTCAGGCTTTGTGACATGCGCATGCCAAAGACACCTCTCATGTACTCCTCAGTTAGAGATAGTAAGTTCTTGGGAAGTGATTCCCCTTGAACTCAAAGCTTGGTATGCCCGAGAAGTGAGTGCACTGTAAGCGAGAGCCAGTGCTACCAAGCATCTAGCTATCTGGCTGAGTGTTGTATTTTATGGTTAGAGGATTCAATAGATATTTCCCTTGCCAACCATAGGATTTGTTGTGAATGTGCTTGATTGTCTTGAGTCAAAGTCAAACAAACATTTTTGTCTTCCGTGATTGTCAAAAGTTAAATCAAAAACAAACTTTCAAAAGTGCTCATAATCAACTTGGGTTTTCAAAATCAACAACCTTCAATTCAAAACAAAATCCAAACAAAAGTCCAAATTTATCCAAGTATTCATCCAACATTTGAACGTGGCTTGTCAAAACATTGAATGTCTTTGTTTTAAAATTCATGTCACTTTAGGCTAGGTTTTGCATAGTCCAACTTAGGTCCTAGGACATATTGTCATCTCCCTTCATTTTAGTCCTTTTCATCGCAAGCGTCCTCATTTTGCACTTAGGTTCAAAATCATTTCCCTAAGTTTGCATTTCATTGCCATATCTAAGCTAGATTTCCCTTTAGGTGACATTCATGCATTATCCTTGTCATGCTAAAATTAGGTCTTGCCTAGGTTGCATTTTGCATATTCCAAGTCATTGGTCTTTGCATATCCTTATCATTGTATTGTCATCTTGTCTTGGCTTCATCTTGTCATATCATATCCTTAGATCATTTTCATTTCATATCCTAAGTCATTGTCATAATCATTGCCTTCTTGCATTTAGTCTCAAAAATTTGGTTTGTCAAACTTGAAAAATCAAAACTTTCGATGATACCCTAAGTTGTTGTGAGGGAGTCTTGACCTTGTCTAAAATTTGTCCTTTCATTAATATCATTTTTTGTCAAACCTAGCTTAGTATCCAAGCATATAGGTGAGACATTGTCAATTTGTCCTATTGTCATTTGGTCCTTTGTCCTTTAAGGTCTTCGCTTCATTTCAACTTCCCAAGGTTGAGTCTTTAGGTTTGCATTCCAAAACGTTTTTCAAAATTTTGAAAAACAACAAAAATATTTAGTTACATTGTCATCCTTTTAGGTTGCATTTGTCAATCCCATTAGTTGCATTGCATAGTGACATGTTTGTTGAAATGAGGTCTCAACCTTCTTATGAAGCCATGTCATCACAATTGAGAAATCAATCATGTCAATCCAATCTCTACATGTCTCAGAACTTGGATCAAACTTATCATGATGATGTAAATGTCCAAATACAAAAACTAGAGGAAAAACTAGTTCGAGAAAAAGAGATCTTGGAACAAAAAGTGAAAAATAGTGAGAAGATTAGATCCCAAATGTCCAAAACATTTAAAAAATTTCAAGGTCCAAACCCAAAATTTGAGCCAATTGATGTAAAAGCTCTTATCGAATGATCAGACATACCAACTCTCATCTCTCAAATAGAGATGATGAAACAATTTCAAAAAACAAGCACAAATTTCAATCAAGTCCCAAATCAAAATTCATTTGGTCAAATTTCATTCAATCAAATCTCGAATCAACAACATATCCAACAGACACAACCAATGGTCCAACATATACAACCAACACAACCAATGGTCCAATTTCAATAATATGTCCAACCAACTATACAATGTCCACAAATAGTTCAACCAATGGTGGAATATCAACAAGTTCAATCAACATATCAATGTCAACAACTACAATCACAAATTCAAAAACAAAACTTGCAACATGCACCAAGCCAAATTTTGAACATGTCAAACCAATTTGATCAACATCTAGTTCAAAATCAAAACATGACATCAGACCAGAACCAACTCCTTTCCAAACAAGTTCAAATTCCAGATACAACTATGTCAAAACCTCGAAAGAAAGGTGGCCTTATTACAAGGATCTTAAGGAAACTACCAAGTGAGTTCTTTGAGGAAGATCAAGATAATACACTTATATCTAGCAATGCCTCATCCCCCCACAAACAAATTGACTCTCCAATGGCATCTATCCCTACACCTTTAGAAGTTTCCCAAGAACCTTCCATACTGTCCTCATCAAATAATACACCCAAGGATGAAATTATCCAAGGGCTATCCATAATTGATTGCCAAGATAATCCAATTCATTATGCACATCCTTGTCATGTTTCAGAAATACAAGACCCAATGCCACCATGCACTTTATTGCCATTACCTGTTTTAGAGGACCCCATTCGAAGTCCCTCTTCCTCATGTTCAAGCATTGATTCCTTGCCAGAATCCATCACAAATGTTCAAAGTGCATTTCCTTCATGCCAAAACATTGATCCCTTGTCAGAATCCCCCATGCATATCCAAAGTCCAACCCGATGTCAAGAGGATAATTTAGAGCATGAAGCCACGTGTCTTAAAACAAATCAAGTTCAAGATCCCGAAACCTTATCATCCCATCCAATTGTTGACCAGGACCCCATCTTCCTAGACACTCATGATGATTCCCCTATTCTTGTCCATCCTATCCAAAGTCATATTGACATTCCATTCCCTGAGCAAGATCAAGATATCCCAGTCCATCCAATCCCAAACGATCCCCTTCCATTTCATGAAAAAAATGTCCTTTCAAATCCCATTGGCATTCCACTTCCTAAGAAAGATCAAGATATCCCTTCCATCCTTTCCGATGATCCCATTAAAAGTCAAGAGCAAAGCACCTTTAAAGAGGATTCCAATGATCTTCCTCCTTGTCAAGATCAAATTATTCCTTTAAATCCTCCACAAGATCCTTTTGTTCCTCCATCTCCTTGTCTTAATGCTCCATATACACTCCAAGATCTCATTTCTTTTGATGATCCCATTATTTCTCCCATTCCATCTCTTGAAGAGCCTGTCATTGAACCATGTCCACCTCACAATCCTAGTCCCCCTCATGATCCTAATCCCCCTCATGATTCTAACGTGTCAGTGCAAGATGTTCATGATCCCTCGACATGCATAATGGGTTCTTCCACTTTGGTGCAATCCGATCCACTTCAAGATCTCATTATTTCTCTCATATCATATCCACCTCATAATGGACTCGCGTCTTCTTCCCAAAGAAAAGAGTATCCTACATATTCATAAAGGCAAAGGAGTAGATCTCCATAAGAAATAATCCATTCATGTTAAAGAAAATATTAAGGGTCATGGCCTCAGTGAAATTCCTCAAGATGTGGGTACCCCTACTAAATCCAACATCCCTTCAAAATCCAAACATATCCCTTCCCCATCATACTTTCCATCCATCTTAGGTCCTTATATCCCTTCATCCTCTATGCAAGGTCAGCAAAGGCACACATCCTTGAGTAATTTTCATCCATCTAAAAGAACTCCATTTCATTCATATCCATCCATGCATTCCTTTCCCCCTCCAAGCAATTTGGATGTCAAGTATAAAAGTCATAAGTCTAGAAATCCACATGTATTCAAGGATCAACATGACCAATATAATCGACATGTCAAAACAAAGAACAATATGATCTATAAAGAAAAAGAAATATCCAAAAGGCCACAAAGGCCCATTGCTCAAAAACAAAATTCAAAATATATATGGGTTCCTAAATCCCTTGTGTTGGCAATGCACTCCAAGGAACCACAAAAGCATGAAAAATCAAAAACCATGTGGATCCCTAAGCGGCTCCTTGAAGCACAAAAGCCTAAAGAAACATCCAACTTGGCATCCAAAGTTGCTATTCCTCCATCCAACCCTCTCAAATTTGTTCCTCCATCACCTTCTTCATCCATTTTGGGCCCTTATGTCCCAAAATCCCAAGCTATCCTCCATCCAAATCTCACAATCTGAGATCCATTTTTCTCCATCAATCCACCACCCGTCAAGGTGTGTTCCAATTTTGATCTTTCCTTCATTTCCATCTAGTGAAGCCCAATTCTTCCAATACCCTATCCATTATCCAATGCATATTTTCCATCCATTGATCCCTTTGATCCCATCCTTTGCATAAATCCTTGCCTTAATTTCATCTCTTTTTCCATGTCCTTATCCTACCAACGTCTTTTGAGCATGCTTTTAAAGGTCATGGTCCATTTTTTTCAAGGCTACTATCCAAACAAAAAGATGTTTGAGTCCTTCTTCCATCCCCTATCATGTGTCCATCTTCTATTGGAAAAGTCAAAATAAAATAAAAAGTGAAAAAAAAAGACAAAAGAAAAAAAGTAAAGCAAAAATAATTCGTCCACTAGTGAAAACCTGGCAAACAGGCACCTTGGGCAAGTACCGTGATGAAAACCTAGCAAACAGGGATCATGCGTAATCTATGAACTTCTTGCATACCGTACTTGGGGATAGGTTTTATCCTATCATATCCTTTTGTCCTTCATTGTTCCATTATCCTATCGAACCCCTATCATTACCCTCCATATCCTATTGTCCCTCATGTTCATTTCCTCTTTCCACCTTTGATCTTGACAAGGCTGAGGATCGTCATGAGCATCATGCATCTTGTTTGCAGCTTTTAGTCCATTGTAGCTTTTGGTCCTTATCCATTTTCTTATTATAACCTTTCATCCATATTCCCTAGCTTATTGCAACTTTCTGCCACTATCCCTTAGCCTACCCCGACCTTCAGTCCATGTCCCTTATCCATTCTTGGTCTTTCTTATCCTATCCATATCTTATCACTATCCATACACTCTTTTTCATCCCTTGATCTTGATCTAACATAAGGACACAAAATTTAAACATGGTTTCAAAAAACCTCTTGACATGTCCCTCATGCCATGTTCCTAATTTACATTGTCATATCCAGTCTCTTGTCCCATCACGCAATAGCCCTTGAAAATTGCATCCGTATTGTCTCCATGATAAAAGGCCTTTGTCTTCCCTCTATCCACCAAAATTTTAGAAAGCCTATTTATTCACCTATCATATTCCTTGCCTTGCTAGACACATTGGTCCTTGTCAATATTATCATGGGTCTTATACAGGATGTGGTATACTTGAAACCAGACTGTGTCCTGGCTTAGACGGGGTACCGCATTCCCTGGAACTAAACAACATGATCATTCTTGTTTTCCACTTTTGACAATGACGATCAAACTGTTTGTTTGACTTGGTTGAATTTGTGCGTCTTATCTTTTTACTGATTTATCTTTGGCTTCGATCATGTTCCTATGTTGCTCGAGGATGTCACTGAGTGATTTAGAGTGACCGGGATGGTTCATGGTCCCTTTTGTTTTTTGTTGTGTTTGCTGTTTATGGAATGTTTGTCACAAACTGAGGCAACTATATCATTGGGTGTCTGTGATAAGTACGTTCTCTTTGTGCCGCACATACCTCGACCCTTGATGTATGCACCCTAGGATGCTTCACTCATTCCTTGTGTGCGATGTGTCTGTCTTTTGCAAAAAGCGTTGCGTTCCAACTCTGGCCTTCAATGCCATGATGCTCTGCATCTGCTTTGCTACATTAAATAAAGGTTCTCACCTACTTATGTGCATTTGTGAAAGCAAGTTTTCCTTCATCTCTAACTGTCCTCTATCTAATTTCTTCTTACTAACATTTCTTCTGTCAGTCTTGGCAGTCCGTTCGAACCTATCATCTTCTGTCATTCTTATCGATCACTTGGCATCTTTTCTGGATTTTTCCGGCCAATTCCTCAAGGGGGCATGCATATGTCATTGTTATTGTCTGGGGCATTTTCATTTCTTTGAAACAACACTTAGAATCGCATTGTCTCAAAGAGGGGCTAAATGTAGACATCTAAAAATGGTCAACGCTTGTGGAGTCATACTTTAACATTTGCGCATTGCCTTATTTTAGGGTTCTTGCGTTGCATTAACATTTCTTATATGTTACGCACTTGGTCTTTATCATTTGTAAGCATCGAGTCCTTCTTCTACATTCCTTATTTTTATCGCTTTCAAATTAGGTCTTGTCGATAGCAATCTTCAGTCATGATTTTGGTCGATCCTTGTCCTCTTGTCAATCTATCAATCATCTTTAGCTTGTTAGTAATCATTTGCGATTATCAACTTGTCAATCTTGTCATTTTGCGATCGATTCATCATCGATCCTTGTCCTTGTCAATCTTGTCATTTTGCGATCGATTCGTCATCGATCCTTGTCCTTTTCAATCATGTCAATTTGGATCGATTAGTCATTGTTCCTCATCAATTGGCGTCTACCAATTTGATCTCCTTGTCAATCTTGGTCAATTTGTCATTGATTTTTGTCAATCAATCTCAATCATTTATCAATATTGGTCCTTTGCCAATCAGAATCATGATCGAACCTACATTAATTTCTTGTTGTCTTAACCTAATTCCTTGTCCTCTTATTTCTAGGGTTTTATGATTTGTTCATTTAATCCTTTTCTTCTTCTTTGTGGGTTAAATAAATCTATTTATTTAGTCCTAGGTCTCTTTCATGAATTAATTAATGGATGAAAACCTATTAATTAATTCACCTAATTTCTATTTCATCTTTTTCCTCAATTTTCTAATTTGCTAATTTCTCCTAATTCCTAATTTCTATTTCAATCTTGTCATAATTTGTCATACATCTTGCATAGCAACTTGCCATAATTTGTGCATAATTTGTCATACACCTTGCATAGAAATTGTCATACATTTGTCATAATTTTGCCATTCTTGATTTGAATTTCCTTTCAAATCTCTTCATGCTAATCTTGTCTTCTCTCCAATTTGTCTATAAATCGGATGATTTTCTTCAATGGAGGAATCAATCGCATTTTCAGAATCAATCACATTTTCGAGTAACCTTATGCTACGAATTTCATCAACAACTTGCTTTCCACTTGCAATTTTGCACTTGTAGGTGAGATCCACATCAAATTTGAAGGTGAAAGAAGAACAATGGAGGAACAATGAAGGAGATACATGCTTTGGTTTACATTTTATTTTAGTATTTCATCTTCATGCCTTTATTGAATGTATTAGGATTTCTTTTCATTGCAATTTAGCTTTTGTGGTTAGCTAATATTTATTTGTTTTGATGCTTCTCAATTTCCTGATCTACACATAACAATGACATACTAAGCTGAAATATTTTTCAATTCAATGCAGCAATACCAAAAACACATGAAGAGTACCAACATTGCTGGTAGTATAGCAAAAACTTTGTTTTCCGCAATGCTAGTAGAGCCATCTCAGAATAAAAAATCTGCAAATTCTTGTCGAGCTAGTAAGACTTCATTACATCATAAGCTTCATTAGTACACCATCAAAAACATCATAGAGACATTATGTAATATCTATTTTAACTGGAAAGGAATCTATGGAAAACCCTAGTCTATACTGTAGAGAACAAGGAACAGTTTTGGCTTGAATCTAACATAGGAGATATGTCGCTTATTGGTATACTTCATCATTTGTAATGTTATTCTTTTTCAAAAGGGCAACTATGTACAATACTTGGGTATGCAAATTGGAGAAAATAGTTAGAATTTTGATCTCAAGGGGAGAGAAGGAATGAGACAATGCAACCCAACAATGGATCTTCCAAATTTTTTTAATAATGATAAGCCAATAGGACCTAGTTATCATGTTATGAGTAGTGGAGGACCCCAAGAAGAGAAAATCTTCATGACCAAGGGAAATGGAAGAGGGAAGGTATGGTCATAGTTAGAGTAGTCCATAATACCTTAACACGAGGGCAAAACCAAAAGCAATGTTTGAGAGTTTTGATCTTACCACAAAACATACAAGAAGAAGGTGGATACAAGAATTAAAGGCAAGTTCTTACTGGAATTTTGGCACGCAAAATTTTAAGGTATTTATTCTTTTAAATTAAATTGTGTTAGCTTTGGATTTCCAAATTTACAAGCTGGTTTTATTCCATTTGTTTTCTGTGTGATTAAGTTTCTAGGTAGAGTTAATTCTATTTGAAAAGGGCAAGCAAGGTATAAGTTTCTTATAGACAACCTTGAGTGGGATAAATTTGATGTTGTTGACATTAGGCCACCTTCGATCCTTGAAAAATCTTGAGTGACTACAAGTGGATAAGAGAATACTAAGATTGGGAGGAACTATATTTTGAATTTCTAGCATAGGAACCTTATCTTTGTAATTTAAATCAAAGCGAAGCCTAAGTTGTTGTCATGATTTTCATGTGAAACTTGTAGGATCACATAGGTACCTAAACACTTGGATCTCTTTCTTGAAAAAGAGTTTAGCTTTCAACTAAGGAATCTTAGCTAATGGTGAGTTATTTTCTTGAATCAAATGATTCTACCATATTGAGGAAGTTGCAAAACTAAGCCCATGGTTGAAAGACTGATCAAACCAAGGCAACTTTTGTGAGACCAATTGTGAAGCTTTTTATTTGCAATTGAGAAGGGTTGAACCATGGAGCTTAAAGTATTGAGCTAGAAGTATCTTGTTATTCGATTGGATAGTGCTCCAAGACTTACTTGTAGTTGATGTTTGTATACCATACCTAATCAAAAGTTTCCAAGGAGCATTGTCTTCTAGCACTCTGGCAATCCATTCAGCAAAGACAATTTTTTCGTAAGAATGGATCAATGATACCCAATCCACCCTTCTCCTTATGAAGGATATAATGAGATCATGAAGTGGCAGGCATTCATTTTTTGTTTCCCCATCTAGACCAAATAAAGTTGCAAATGAGCTAGTGAGCTAGTTGTAATAGGCTTTGGAGGGTAGTTAGCAAGAGGTATAAACATGACTAGTCAAAAGGATTTTATTAGTCATTTGTGTGTGCCTAGACATAGAGAGAGGTCAATTTGTCCAAGCCAATAGTTTGTTTTCAAATTTGTTAAAAAATGACCTCCACATATCCTTCAAGGAAATACTATCCCAAAGAGAATTTTCCATGATACCTTGAAATGGTTTCATGTTTAATCTCTTTCCATTCTTTTGGAATCCATGGCAGATGTAGGTTGGGTCTTCTCATCCAAAATTTTATTTTATGCATCGCTAGCTTAGAGCCCGAGACATTACAATAAAAATCAAGGATATCCAACAAGTTAATGATGTCTTCAAGAGAGTATTGTATGAAGATCATATTGTCATCAGAAAAGTGGGAGTTAAGAGCCATATTGTTGCCAAGAAGAGGCATGCCATGGATAAGAGAATTAGCTTGGGCATGTTGAAGAAGAAAGTCAAGGGCATTAGCAGTGAGTACATAAGGAAAAGGAGCGAGGGGTAGCCTTGACAAATCTATTTTTGGAAGGAGAATTTGATGGAGTAATTATGACACTTTATCTAATGATTTAATTAATTGGATCCTTTAATTACTTTCATGCCTAGAATTTGATCATCTATATGGTCATTTTTTTACTTTTGACCATATATGACAACTTAAAAATTTATTGGAACGTATGGATTGAAATACTACATTTTTATAAAACTATATATATGGCACTCTAATTTACTAATAAATCATAAAAAATTACTATAGGTAATATGGTAATCTAATTTATAATATTTAGAATATTTATTATAAAATACAAATTTATTTAGAATATTTTAAAATGATAGGATTTTTTTTACTGCAAGAATCATGTATAGCACCCCTCTATAAACTGCAGTGCATTGGGTAAACTTTTTAATGTGACCGGTGACGTTGGCGCGACACGTCCAATGGTACCACATAGGTTGAGGGGAGACTAGACCTCGTGACCTCATGCTTTACCACTAGAAGTTAAAATTACATGATATAATTGTTTCTAATTTTTAAAATATAATTTGATTTTTTAGAATAGTTTCTATTTTTGACCAAAAATTATTCTTTCACTTTATTTCAAAATTAAATATAAATAGAAGTTTATTTTTTCATTTTCCCAAAACAAATGTAACAAAATTAATTCGCATTGTTTGTTCTACAAGGCAGAGGACCATATTTTCAAAAGAAGGAGATGGAAAATAGAAGGACAAGACAAAATAAGACTGCACAAAAGCATTCACCTACAAAGGCAAAAAGATTACATGAAGAAAGAATGGCAAGATTTTATAGACAGAAAGTAGGTGAGTAAAAGTGCAAAACCGTGTCATGTTCCAAGCCAACTTATCAACACAAATGAATTTAAGTATTTCTAACTAAAAATTCATTTTAGTCAAACATATGGTCTATATAGATTCATTATAGCTAACTTATATATGGGGCACAAATTTTCCAAGTGGAAGTGTCTACTAAATGTATATTTTATACCACTTAAGGTCCAATTACCAAATTTTTATTTTTTTTTTGAAAAACTCGATATTTCAACAACTGTTACTCTTATATATAATATTTTTATTTTAACTAGCACTTACACCTATAAGAGGTTCAAGGGATACGTCGATAAGAGATTAAAGGTAGAATTTAAATGTTTTTTAATATCACATTAGATGAAGTACTATTACAAACATAAGAATAACATATATGTATATTAAATGAATTATTATACTACAGTTTCAAGTATACAAGACAAGCGATATTTCTAAAGTCCAAATTATATATAATCATGAAATCTCATGAACAAATCATCACTTATTAAAATGAACAATTATCGATAGAAAATCTATTATTATGCTTCAATTCCATGTTACTATTCTAGAATGAATATATCAAGCACACACCCATATACATAGGAAAAAGATAGTTTAGAAAGCAGACACATAGAGACACATAAAGCAGACACATAGAGACACATGTAGGATGTAAAAAAATGTACATAAAGAGATGTAATCTTATTTGATAAAGACAATTTACATAAACTTAAGACAATGAGAATTTAGCACAATTTACATAAACTTAAGACAATGGGAATTTAGCATTGCCTCGTGATGTTTTCACAATAGTACCTTAGTTTCATTGTAGTATAAATTTTAAAATTATTTTCTTTCATTTACTTTTTCTAGTCAGACTCTCAAATGGAAAGGCTAATAGCTATAAAAGGCAGGGTTCAACAACCGGTTTTAATTAATTTGAAAGATGTTGATTTATGTATAGCCAAGGTAGTTGCATTCTCATTTCCCACATATTTCACACATGATGTCAATCGTGCGTGCATTTTATCCTTTGATCATCTTTGCTAAATTGTTTTTCCTTCGTAAGGGGAATGGACCAAATTCTAAGGCTCAAAGGAGATAGAACATCTACAAATCAATTTTTTTTTATTATGTCTATAGGCATTTTACAATGATAATAACTGTGGAGTGTAATTGTGTTAAAAAAAATACTGAGTAAATATAAATATAAATATGTGAAATATAAAAGAAATATTTTTTTTATTTTTGATCAATTATCTTTTTCATTGTAAACACAAATTTAAATAAAAAATAATTGTTTTATAAAATTTAAATTTAAATAAATAAATAAATATAATAATATAAAATGGTGAAATAAGTTGGAAAAAGATTTATTGTATTATTATAATACAATTAAATAACAATTCAATAAATAGTTAAATTTAAAAAAATATTATGTACATTAAAACTAAAAAAAGAAAAAAAAAGAAAAAAAAAGAAAAAAAGAAAATATATCTAAAAACATAATTATTAAAAGATATATTTTTTATTTTTTATTATGCCGAGAGGCGTAACCTACAATGGCATCATATAGGGGTCATCACGAGTAACAATGTAAGAAAAAAGAAGTGGTTCATATTCTTCCAGCTATATATATTAGAACTGATAAAAGAAGAGTGGAGCTAAAAAAAGAACTGCTTAGCATTGCGACAGTTACAATCATAACATATGAAATTTGAAGAGCCTTATGAAATTCGAAGGGCCTTCCATCAACCTTTCAAATCCCGATCAGTTATGATGCTAATTTTTTATTGACACAAAGCATAGTACAGTAAAAATAAAGCAGCAACGGAGATAAAGAAGAAAGATCGGTGCATTCACACTTCAAAAACCAACCTTAAGCGTCTATAAATATGCAAGGAGGGTCCGCAAATCTGCAAGGAGAGCAATTAGTGAAATTAGAGTGATTATAGGATAATCTGGGAAGATGAGTTTTGAGGAGGTGAATGCGAATCCACAAGAAGTGAGATTCAGTCAAGACTCCATTTCAAGGAAGTTTACCCAGGACTATAGCTATTCCATAAATGAGAATCGCAGCTTTAGCGTCATCTCTAAACCATCATCTATGCGAGTGGTATGGTAGCAAATGGAAGAGGGGCTCATTAAGCCTTTTGATTTTCCACCAATTGAAGTGTACAAAGATGAGAATGGTATAACCTAGTCCAACGACAACAGGAGATTGTGGGTGTTTAGAAAGCTAGGGTTACAAGCGTACCAGCCAAGCTCTCTTCAACACCTCTATTTAGAGCTCCTCCTCCACTAGAAAAATGTGAGAAAATGGCTCATGTAGACTATTTTTGTCTAGTTACACTGAGAGGCGTAACCTACAATGGCATCATATAGGGGTCATCACGAGTAACAGTGTAAGAAAAAATAAGTGGTTCGTATTCTTCCAGCTATATATATTAGAACTGATAAAAGAAGAGTGGAGCTAAAAAAAGAACTGCTTAGCATTGCGACAGTTACAATCGTAACATATGAAATTTGAAGAGCCTTATGAAATTCGAAGAGCCTTCCATCAACCTTTCAAATCCCGATCAGTTACGATGCTATTTTTTTATTGACACAAAGTAGAGTACAATAAAAATAAAGCAACAACGGAGATAAAGAAGAAAGATCGGTGCATTCACTCTTCAAAAACCAACCTTAAGCGTCTATAAATTTGCAAGGAGGGTCCGCAAATCTGCAAGGAGAGCAATTAGTGAAATTAGAGCGATTATAGGATAATCTGGGAAGATGAGTTTTGAGGAGGTGAATGTGAATCCACAAGAAGTGAGATTCAGTCAAGACTCCATTTCAAGGAAGTTTACCCAGGACTATAGCTATTCCATAAATGAGAATCACAGCTTTAGCGTCATCTCTAAACCATCATCTCTACGAGTGGTATGCCAGCAAATGGAAGAGGGGCTCATTAAGCCTTCTGATTTTCCACCAATTGAAGTATACAAAGATGAGAATGGTATAACCTGGTCCAATGACAACAGGAGATTGTGGGTGTTTAGAAAAGTTGGGGTTACAAGCGTACTAGCCAAGCTCTCTTCAACACCTCTATTTAGAGCTCCTCCTCCACTAGAAAAACGTGAGAAAATGGCTCATGCAGACTATTTTTGTCTAGTTACGCTGAGAGGCATAACCTACAATGGCATCATATAGGGGTCATCATGAGTAACAGTGTAAGAAAAAAGAAGTGGTTCGTATTCTTCCAGCTATATATATTAGAACTGATAAAAGAAGAGTGGAGCTAAAAAAAGAACTGCTTAGCATTGCGACAGTTACAATCGTAACATATGAAATTTGAAGAGCCTTATGAAATTCGAAGAGCCTTCCATCAACCTTTCAAATCCTGATCAATTACGATGCTAATTTTTTATTGACACAAAGTAGAGTATAGTAAAAATAAAGCAGCAACAGAGATAAAGAAGAAAGATCGGTGCATTCACTCTTCAAAAACCAACCTTAAGCGTCTATAAATTTGTAAGGAGGGTCCTCAAATCTGCAAGGAGAGCAATTAGTGAAATTAGAGCGATTATAGGATAATCTGGGAAGATGAGTTTTGAGGAGGTGAATGCGAATCCACAAGAAGTGAGATTCAGTCAAGACTCCATTTCAAGGAAGTTTACCCAGGACTATAGCTATTCCATAAATGAGAATCGCATCTTTAGCGTCATCTCTAAACCATCATCTTTGCGAGTGGTATGCCAGCAAATGGAAGAGGGGCTCATTAAGCCTTCTGATTTTCCACCAATTGAAGTATACAAAGATGAGAATGGTATAACCTGGTCCAACGACAACGGGAGATTGTGGGTGCTTAGAAAAGATGGGGTTACAAGCGTACCAGCCAAGCTCTCTTCAACACCTCTATTTAGAGCTCCTCCACTAGAAAAACGTGAGAAAATGGCTCGTGTAGACTATTTTTGTCTAGTTCGTGGTGGCTAGTAATCTTTCTTTTCACTTCCTCTATATTGTACATAAAAATGCTTAACTTTTGGCTGGTACAACATAAGTTGGGAAGGGTAGATTTTTCTTGGGTTTAGGTTTGTTTTATATTTTGCAGTGTTTATACTATCTTTTGTTGTCACTTGCTTCTTCACCCTCATCTGTAGATTTGGATAATATGTATATAAACATAAGCTTTATGTTATCTTTTGTTAGCTCTTGTGAGGGCTTTGTTTATAATGTAAATTAATAGTCTTGTATCTTGTGTTATGGATCTGATCTTCTTCCTCTTTTGTCATAAGTTTAGTGACAATATATGGCTATTTGTCTTGAGGTTATTTCTATATATTTTGATTTCATAAAATCATTTAGCCATCTAATATGGGAGTACCAATCAGATTGAAATTTCTTTTATTGAGAGTTAAAAACTAAAGGTTATCTATTTGATTGGACATCCATTTTACCAAATTATTTATTATATTTTTAAAAAATAATGAAATATAACATATTATTGATAAAGTAATTCTCATATATTACAAATTTCATCACATGCTAACTCTTCAACTTTCAATCAATTTATATTTATTAAAAAGAAAAAAAATTCGTATGAAACTGTGTGTAAGAAAGGTAAACATTTTTATATATTATCTAAGAAATTCATTATTTAACATATGATATTATCAAACAATATGTAAATTTACATACATAATAATTTAATCAATTTGATTACAATTAATATTATAATTTACCTTTTTTTTAATCTTTTTATTTAATCAATTTGATTACAAATGTTTCACTAACATAGGGCATTTCAATTTGATTACTAATATACCTCATGAACAAATAAATAGAAGTGAAATACAATGGCTATTGATCCATCATTTCAACCAAAAAATAAGGTGGTCAAATAAGTGAAATCAAATAGATTACGAATCATAAAAAAAAATGAATGTAAGCTTTGATCAATTTATTTATTTAATTTTTTTAAAATATTATTTGTAAATCTCAAAAATCAATTGTAAAATTATTTTATTCTAAAATTGATTGGTGATTCATTTGAAAATTATAAATAAATAGAATTTAGTTTAATTGGAAAACATGAAATGATTTGCATGGAGAAAGCAAAAATATAATAGAAATATTATTTATATATCTACCAAAAAATTCCAAAAGATTCTATTTATATTTTAATTTCTTAAGTTTATAATGGCTACATAGAATGTTTAATAGAAACATTAAAAAGAAAGGAAAGAATCTAATATCCAATTTAGAAATGTTAAAAAGGCTTGGAATACTGGATAGAAGCAATATTTTTATGAAAAAAAAAAGAAAAAATCTTAATTTTCCATTTGGAAAGATCAAAAAGAATTTATATGTTTCTAAATTTCAATCATAAAAATATATTTTTTCTATATTCAAAAAATCAAAGTTATGTGCATGCACAAATATTTTAAAAATACTATATAATATTTAAGATATAAAAATATTTATTATTAAAAGTTTCTTATTTAATTTATAGATGTGATTTTTCTATTTTAGTTGAGTTAAAAATATTTCAAAAATAACACATGATGATTGATTTAGAAATCTCAAAAATAACTTATCAAAAATTTAAAAGGTTAAAAGAAAATAATTTTAATTAAAAAAAAAGATTTAAGCTATTTAAAGATGTCTTAATTTTATTAGAACAAAGTTTAAAGTTATTCATTTTATAGAATTATTGAATAAATGTACATAATAATAAATATTTTATTAATATTTCATAAAAAGTAGATAATAAGTTTTATGAATGCATAATCCTAAAATATTAACCCTAATTGTAGCATAATCTTAACCCTAAACTTAATCTTATCCTAATTTAACCATAATCCTAAAGTAATTGAATCATAATCGTAATTCTAACACTAATTGAAATTTAATACTAATCATAACTATGATCAACCACTTATCATAATCAAACCCTGACGTTGCCAATATTCTTAATCTGGACTCAATTCCCTAACCATAACCTAACCCTAAACTAACCTAGGTAATCCTAATAATGATGTAAACCCTAACTATTATCCTAATCCTAATCTTAAACCCTATCCTAAACCATTACCCTAACCATGATTCAAACCCTAAACCTAACCATAGTCCTAGGCCCTAAGTCTATCCATAATCCCAACAATAACACTAATAATGGTGTATGCTAACCCTAATCCTTACCCTAACCATGATGTAAACATTACCATTAATCCTAATACTAACCCTTAACCCCAACCATGATGTAAAACATAACCCTAGAGCTATAATACTAATGTTAACCCTAACCCAAGCCATGATGTAAACCATAACCTTTACCATAGTCCTAACCACAACTCTAAACCATTACCTTAATCATAACCTTAACCTTAACCCTTACCCTAACATAAACCCTAACCTAAACTAATCATAACCCTAAAAACTAACTCTAAAAATAGGGAATGGCTCTACTGCCCTTAGAATACACCAATCATATATTATAATATATGAAGGGTATTGATATCTTGATGCATCCTGCTGCCCTTAGGATAGTTGTTTTCCTAAAAGTAACCCTAAACCTAACCATGATGTACACCCTAAGCCTATCCATAATTCTAAACAA
Source organism: Cryptomeria japonica (assembly GCF_030272615.1). NCBI lineage: Eukaryota > Viridiplantae > Streptophyta > Pinopsida > Cupressales > Cupressaceae > Cryptomeria > Cryptomeria japonica. Next base: position 604,609,982 of record NC_081412.1, on the reverse strand, counting down.
GATGTAAACACTAATCCTAACCATGATGTAAATCCTAATCATAACCATAACAATAATTATAACCCTAAACCTAACAATAAACCAAACCCTAAACCCTAACCCAAACAATAAACCTAACGCTAACCATGATGTAAATCCTAACCCTAACAATAACCATGATATAAACATGAACATTAATCCTAATAATGACCCTTAACTCTAAACCTAACCATGAAATAAACCTTAACCCTAGCTATAATCCTAACCGTAAATGTAACCCTAAGCCTAACCATAAACCTAACCCTAACTCCAACCCCAACCATGATGCAAACCATAACCCTAGCCATAATCCTTACCATAACTCTAAACATTAACCCTAATCTAACCATAAAAATAAACCCTAACCCTAACAATCATCCTTAGCCCTAATTCTAAACCTAATCCTAACCATAACCCTAACCCTAACCCTAGCCATCATCCTAACTATGACCCTAACCCCAACCATGATGTAAACAATAAACCTAACCATAACACAAACCATCATCCTAATCATAATCCTTACCCTAACCCTAATCATAACAATAACCTAATCATAATCCTAAACCCTAAACCTAACAATAATCCTACCCTGAACTTAACCCTAACATGAATGGAACCTTAATCCTAATTTATTCCTAACCTTAATCTAGCCCAAACCCTAATCATAATTGAACTTTAATACTAATTTAACCCTAACTTTAATGTAATTGAACCATAACCCTAACTCTAACCCTAACTTTGATGTCACCCTAAATGCAATTGTAACCCTAACATTATACCCTAGCAATAAACTTAACCTTACAACTAAACCCTAACCCTAGCCATAATCCTAAACCAAAGCCAAACCCTAACCTTGATGGTAACCCTAACTATCATATACACCCTAACCATTATCATAAGCCTAATCTTAAACCCTAACCCTAATCATAACCCTAACCATGATGTAAACCTTAACCTTGACCATAATGCTAACCTTAAATTTAATCCAAAACACAACCATAAACCAAATCCTAATCCTAACTATAGACGTATAAAAATGACCATATTCCTAAATGAATATTTTATGTTCATTTCTCTATTTAATTAAATCCAATTTAATTAAATTACCCGCATTCCTCTATTTAATTAAGTAAATTATTCAATTTATTTAAATTAAATTCACTATACCCATTTAATGAATAAATCATTTTATTCAATTAAATCCCTTCTATCCACTTTTAATTAAATTCAAATTTAATTAAATAGTTATCCTAAATTGAATAAATCTAATTTATTTAATTTCCCCAAATTACAACCAAATTGAATAAATCAATTAAATCCTATTATCCCTCTATCCACTTGCAAAATCCTACATCTCCCACTTGCCTTCCTAAACCCCTTTCTAATCCTTTCTAGACTCTTCTAATCGCTTCTAATTAGCCTAACCCATCTTCTAAACTTTGTCACATCCCTAAGCAAGGGGAGGTCACTTCTTAATTCTTCAAAGTCTTTGATAACCATTAAAGGCTTCAAGCCTTCAACCACTTAATTCCTCAAAGTCTTTGATAACCATTAAAGGCTTCAAGCCTTCAACCACTTAATTCCCCAAAGTCTTCATAACCATTAATGGTTAACTCAAACCCTCTTACATGGTTAAAGAATTTCTTTTAACTCAACCTTCATCCAACCCAAGGGTCTCATCAAGCATTTAATGCTTTGACCATGATTATCTCTTAATCATTTGCACAAGGGTTTATCCTTGGATTAACTTTTAATCCATTGGGTAATCTTAACTTAGACTTGACCCTTACCCTCTAGATAACCATGAGGTCTTCTCAGGCATTTAATGTCTCCAACCCCTTCTCTCAACCCAACCCTATGTTGACACTTGTCACCATTTCATTGGTGCAAATTGCAAACATGGATTCCCAACTTTCAAACTCAACCCTTGATCAACTCTTTCAATCCTGACCATCCATTGCCCTGTTTTTTCTATAAATAGAGCTCTCATTCCTCCATTTTAAAATATCCTTCAAATTTGTAGTATCATACTTATGCTCAAATACATTCAAGCTTTCATATATCATTTTTATGCTCATCATTTTAGCCTCTTTGAAATCAGGAATTAGTCTAAATATGCATGTTTAGAATACTTTCTTTATCATTTAGCTCAATCATAGACTAAATATATCATGTTAGGATAGTATTTATACTAATCTTGTCATCTTATAATCTAGTTTATTGCATTTCTAGAACTATGCATAGCTTAGGATGCATCTCATACTAAAATCTATCAAAGCATCCCTCGTTCTTGCATTTGCCATCCCTAAACCATTTTGCTCAGTGATCTGAGAGCAAAAACATTGGTTTGAGGGACATTGTAAGATAGAGAACCATGGGACCAACCTTGGGAAGCTAAGTAATACTTCATTACTCCATAGCTTGCACCAAGAAGTCCTCTGTGTGTGTGTGGACAGGTATTTTGGAACATTTTTCACATATTGAGTTCTATCGACCCGCTTTTCCCGCATACATTTTTGGCGCCCACCGTGGGGCTCAACCCCATATATCAAATCGGTTTTTAAATTTAACCACTTTTGCAAGCACGCGGGAAAAATGAATTAGCGCGTTAAGTTCACTGTTTAGTGCATCCGGTTAACAACCTAGTGCATTCAGTTCACTGTTTAGCACGTGGAGTCCATCATCCAGCGCGTGAAGTCCATCTTTTAGCGCATCAAATCACTAATTTTCCTGTAGGTCTCAGCGTGGGAGAAAAACAGAGCAGCGCTTTCGACGCACAGAGTAGCGCATCTAGTAAATAGTGTAGCGCATTAAGACATTATTTTAGCGCATCTAGGTTATATTGTAGCACGCACAATCCTTTCTGTAGCGCATCACAAACAAAAGGCAAAAATTAAAATTGTAACCGAGTTTAAAGTTAGACTTGTTGAAGTCCACAAAATCCTATATTTTTCTAACTACTGTGGTGGTTATTTTACAGGATTTTTGACATCTTATTGTAGGGAGGAGCTTAGCGTTATTTTTAGAATTATAAATTGTTTAAATTTTTACTAGCTTGTTTAAGTTAGTTAGAATTTAAAGTCTTTTTAATTCTTGATAAATAAAATTGAACTCACCTTATTTGGGCTATAAAAAGAACCACAAAAACAATCGTTTCTTGCTTTTCCTAGAAAGACAAAATTTTCATTTTGGGCTTTAAAAAGAACAAGTCAATTTTTTATTTTTGCAAACAAAAGTGTTTAAAAATAACTTCACCATCCTTTGGTGCATAAAAGGATTCACTTCAAATTTTTGCAAAGTAAAAGAATCACACATGTCCAAAGTCATTTGCAACTAAAGAGGGAAGATCTTCCCCTTTTGATCGATTTCTTTTGTTGACAAAACATCGAATTTACTTTGTTGACCAATTCTTTTTCATAGATCAGAAAATCATTGCCTATAAAGGATAAAATAAACACCATGTTTTCGTGGAGCAACATCTCCATATAGATTTTAGCAAATCATTGCCTTGAAAGATAAAAGGAACCTTGTTTGTCTTGTCTCGAAAGTGGAAGGAATATGCTCTCCCCTTAACTGGGTGATCAAAAATCCAGACCACTCTTAAAAGCTTTCTTTACTTCAAGCATAAATCCTTTAGCAGACCTGCCTTCCCGAGGAGTTGAAATCAACTCTTAAAGCCGTTTATGGCCGGTGTGAAGGGAACGACCTAAGTGGGGAACGACTTTGATGCCAAGAATTCCAACCCACTATAATCAAACGTGGAAAGTGATGAAAGCCCTTTTCAACGGTTGCGCGCAGCGATTAGCCTTCCCCCAGTATCCTTGAGATATGTAAAGCCTTTGTTCTAAAGGTTGGGAAGCCTCCTGAGGGAGTTTATCACTGACGGCCAAATGGGAAGCCTGATTATGAACCATAGAAATAGAAGCTTTGAACCGAGTCAGTAACCAGACATTTATAACATCATAGTGCAAGGGTGGGGAAGAATCCGCCCCCAAGATTACTCACCATATATCTCCCAAGATAACTACTCAATTGTGAAGCGATTCACTTTGAGTTAATTTTTGGCAAAAGGCAAAAAAGCGGGCGCCCTCTAGGGGGTGACACGGCTGTTTGAGTTGACGGAGTATTGAGACTAGTGGGCTATGATGTTATATATGACCTTTGAATAAAGAGTCTTTCTGAAGTGTATTATTCATATCAAAACCTGTTAAAACATTGGGGATTTGAACACATCCTCGCAGAACATACACTTTTTGTTAGATTAGGCAAAATGGCTATACTTTTTGTGTCGTACTTGCATTTATTACTTTAGAAAATCATCTATCAAACTTGAAAAAACAAAAATTTAAAATTTGCAAAAAAAAAATCAACCAAAAGAAAAATCATGGCAGTTTAGCGCATAAGAGCAACTTCTTAGCGCGTGAGGACTTTTTGTTAGTGCATCCAACCCTTACATTAGTGTGTCGGTTCCAAATAGTAGCGTTTCATCTCAAAACAAAACAGTGTGAAATCATTTAGCGCATCAAAGAAACAGTCTAGCGTGTGGAAGCATCAGCTTAGCGCGTGGAGGCTAAACATTAGCGCATCAGGTTCACAAGTTAGCGCGTTGCAGGCCCAGGGTAGCGCATAGATTTTTCAAAACAAATAGAAAACAATTTTGAGCAGTCAAAACTTAAGCGCGTGTCTGGGGGCAGCCTAGCGCGTGTGGTCATTATTTTAGTGCGTGGGGTAAATTTTGTAGTGCATATAGTCTCTGTTTTAGCGCGTGATCCAAAACATAAAAACAGAGGGCAGAACAGTGAAGAATTTTAAAATTTTTGAAAACATTTTCAGAAGCCTTCTCCATCAAACATCATTTTACATCAAACAGAGTAGCGAAAACAAACCGTTAAGACTATTTCTTGAGCTAAATTTGTGTCAAAACAAATGTTGTAAAATCCTAAATAAATCGCACAATAAAACATGTCTATCTTATCATAATCCGGAAACCTCATCATTAGTATCAACCAGAATCCTTTACCATCTTACGGATTTTATCTCACAAAAACACTTGTTTAAAATTTTCAAGTTGTCAAATCTAGTCTCCATATCGGGAGGCTTTTATCCATATCATTTGACACACTTTTTCGTGAAGGGGCATCTAAACCTTCACTTTGATAGAGTAAGATTTGAAATTTTTCAAACAAGATCAACTGAATCCAAACAAATCAAAGGAAACCATTGATCACTCATGCATGACTAATCCTCATATTCTGAAAAGAAAGAACCTTTATCGTAACATCACGTTGAAGAAACAACAACCTAGTTTTTCCAAATTCATCAAGAGAAACAAGTTCTTATACATCAATCGTCAACTCTTCAAATCTCATCGGGTATTCCTTCATCACATCAAACGTTATATCCAAAACAAATCCAATGAATTTGACAAAGAACCCTTGAAGACAAGAGCCTACTGTCAAAAGTCTGCTTTTAATCAAATCATAAACTGCGGAGGAAAAATCAATCCAGCATTCTTGCCCGACGAGTGTATCACTTATAACACATCTTGACCAGAACCACCCACCCCCAAGCAACATATCAACGAGGCTTTTGTCCCTTTCATCACTGAAAGTTTCTACTAAAATGCCTGTTACTCGCTCTCAAAAAAACCAACAAAGCGAGACACACGCAGAGTCTAGTATGAATCGAAGATTGTCAAATCCTTTTGAAGTTCCACACTTAGAAGAAACTGAAATTTCTGAAGCACTTCTTCAGGAATGTCAGGAAAACCCCTCATTCCAAAAACTTGTTGAAAGGCTCATGGAAAATGACAAAGAAAAATATCTGCTCATGCTTACAAGTAAAGGCGTTAAACTTTCCGAAGATTTAGACTCAAACATCTTTAAAACTGGATCTCGACAATATGCATATCAAGAGCAACAAAAAGAAGACAAAACTCATAACTTTGAACAACACGTACCTGAGCAACACATTCCAGAACAACGCATACCAGAAATGCGTATACCCGAACTAGAAACACCAGAGCAAAATATACCATTTACCACACCTTTTCAGCTGAGAACAAATACAAGGGAAGAACTTTTCCCTCGACAAGACAATATACCTTTGGCTACCCTTACTCAACAAATGCAAATGTTGCAAAGGCAAATACAGGATATGCAACAAGGGACAACAGTGCGGTACTCTTTAAACAAAATCTATCCTTATCCATTTGACAGAAGATTGAACATGGTGCCTTTTCCTCCCAACTAAGACGTTCCCAAATTTGATAAATATGATGGGAAAAGTGATTCTCGAGATCATGTTCAAGAATTTTGCACCATGAGCCTTGAATTTGCTCATGATGACACCTATTTGATGAGGTTATTCCCAAGAAGCTTGGGAGGGCAAACCATGGAATGGTTATCCAAAATTACACCACCTGTCAGATCATTTGATGAATTGGTTAACAAATTCATAACCCAATATTCCTATAACATCCAACATGCCATAACCATGCTAGATGTTTGCAACACCAAACAAAAGAACAATGAAACATTCATGATATTCCTTCAATGCTGGCGACGTATGGTATCCAGATATCCTCGAGATATTCCCAAAAAGGAGAAAATGGAAATCTTCATCGATAACTTGAATAGTGAAATGAGTTACAGACTAAAACTTCAATGTATACCATCTTTCGCTAAATTAATTGAGAATGGCATTCAAGTAGAGGAAGCATGTGTCAAAAAGGGAACACTCAAATTTTACAAAGAAGGAACAAACTCATCAAACTACAATAACCAGAACAACACCAACCTTGACAAATCTCGATTTTGGACTCGAAACAAAAACGAAGGCAACAATGAATCATATGATCCCAAATCTAAGCAACCAGTGCTCACATTATCCGAGAATCCTCAAACCATGAAAAATCCTAAGAATGCTAATCCAAATGCTAACACATATGCACCAAACATTGATCAAGGACAACTCAACACAAACAACACCAATGATACTCAAAGCAAAAACATGAATCCAGGACCTAACAACAATTCACGCAACAACACAAACAATTTCCAAAAGCGTATCTTCACACCACTGGGGCAATCACTAGAATCAGCATTCAGAGAACTTTTGGCACATAAGATTCTTTCTTTACCTCCAATCAACAACTATGAACCCCAAATCAAACCGTCTTGGTGGAATGATTCACACTATTGTGATTACCATCGTAACAAGGGTCATCAGACGAACGATTGCATGAGATTAAAACACGTGGTGCAAGATATGATTGATCGAGGTGACTTAACAATAGATGGTCTCAAAACAAATGGTGATCATGGAGCCTTTAAAAATCCTCTTCCAAATTACAAAGATGGAGCTTCAACCTTAGATAATACACGCGGAGCTCGTGTCAACCATATCTACAACAACACCATAAATCACATATCAGCTGAAGATCATCAAGTAAATGTCATCACCATCCGAGATAAGCGTGATCATGAATCTGTCAATGTAACAACCTGAACTCAGAAATATGTCTTGAAAGGACATACTGCACCTACAACTATCACACCAAAAATCCAATATGACTTGGTTAGCCAACTACGCAAAACTCCAGCACAGATATCTATACTAGAATTGCTAAAACTATCACCAAAGCACAAAGACATATTAGAACAAGTGTTATTGGAAACCAATGTACCTCAAAATTTGGATACAAACAGATTTCAAGCCATGGTCGCCCATATGACTAGACCTCATAGCCTCACCTTCTCAGAACATGACGATGCTTCCTTAAGCCATCCGCATAATACTCCTCTCCATATCGAAGTCATTGTTTGCAAACACCAAGTAAAAAGAGTCTTAATAGATGGAGGAGCCGGACTTAATATATGTACTTTAAAGCTTATCTGTGCATTAGGCTTCTCAGAAGAATCTTTTGATCCCTGCAAGAAGATTACCATAAAGGCATATGATGATGAGGAAAGGTCCTCTAAAGGAACTGTGATATTACCCATTCAAGTAGGACCAATACAAAAAGATACTATATGTCAAGTCTTGGACATAGACCTTACCTACAATATTTTGTTAGGGCAACCCTGGATACATGAAATGCAAGCAGTACCTTCAACATATCACCAGTGTGTCAAATTTCCTTATGACGGACAAGAAGTTTCCATATCTGTTAATCACAATCCATTTCAACATTGCAACACAATGGGGGCAGCCCAAGACAGTTTGGTTCCTCATAATAGAGAAAAGAAGCGATCTTCAACATCAGATCGACAAACAGCAAAATCCAACTCCTTATTGGGAGACTTCAAACATAAAATGCAAATCAAAGACCAAGGCATAGGAGAATACTCTTTGGAGCCTTTATGTTTGGCCAAATTGCCAACATCACCTAGATCTCATGGATTGCCTACTACATCAACACATCTGGTCACTCAGCCCATCACCAAATTTGATGGTACCTTCATCTAATTGGGTACTCTAGCACATGAATCAGAAGACAAGGACATTCTTAGCTGGTTATACAAAGATGAGAAATAAAATAATAGAGCAGCTACTCTGGACATTGTTCTACCTACACACCTATATGGAAAAGGATACTTAATCATGCAGCAAATGGGATATGATGGTAAAGGACCTATTGGGAAACGCAAGGAAGGAGTCACTGAACCTATAAATCTTCCTTCACAACCCAATAGAAACAAAGCAGGATTGGGTTGTGAGCTCACTTTCCTACTAAAAAGGCCACCCCACCTAACTACAAAACCTCAATGGAAAGTAAAGATGAAGTACAAAGAAGAATCCTGGCAAGAAGCACTCTTTGAATCAGCAGAAACAATCCGCAAGGCACGGGAACGTCAAGATCAGAAGTTACATCAGGAAAAGCTTCTAAAGAACAAAAGGGCCATATCTGCAGCAGTAGCTCATGTTCAAACACCAATATCTCAAGAACAAATAAAATCATCTCTGGATACCTTTGTTTCTCCCCGAGGAAGCACAGTCTATGAACAAATACAGAAAATAGAAGACGGATCCGACACAAAATCAACAAAAACTATCAAAATGGTATCTATCATCAAAGATTTGTTTTCACCATACAACATACCAGTTTATAGCACTGATAGAATCTGGGATGATGCCTCAGAGACTGATTCCAATGAATATGAATGGGGTACCTGCTCCAATGCCACTACAGAGATCCCTAATGATACTGATTCTATATCTCTTTCTCAAGAAGAACATAACGCAAGAGATAGACCTCTTGAATTTGGACCGCAGAATATCTATGATGCCAAGGAAAGCGAACAGAAACATTATGAACAAGTCTATATGGAAGATAATGCCATCGAAGACCTCGATGAAATCCTTAACTTCTTTAAAACCAAGAACAATCACGATGAAAACTCTATTCTAACACTAACAGTAGCCGATCTTGATCCACCTAACGATTCCTTACCGCTTGTCTTTCCTGACCTCATCAACTGGGATGAACCTGAAATCCATGAGATACCAATTTTCCCAGATGATGAATCTATTATCCATTACCTACGTACCGTAAATCCAGAAACAGGCTCTACCAATGAACAAAGTAACAATGTCTGCAAACCAGGGAGTGCCAAGTCTCTCAGTCGCAAAAATGGACCAAGTAAAAGATCTAATGCTGAAAACCAGTCAATGGCAGTTCTAGATCACAAAAAAGTAAAAATAAAGGCCGCATCGGAGGGTGAAAACCTTTTTAAGGCACCTAACGATGGGAGACTTGACACTCTTCCTAAGCACTTTCATGAGCGATCACCCATATTGATTGAGCCCACTCAATCAATCAACATTGGTACCATGGAAGCAGCCAGAAACATACACCTTGCAGAATCTCTGACAGAGGAAGAAAGATCAGCATTCATCCTTTTCTTTATAGAGCAGCAAATTAACTTTGCTTGGTCATATGCTGATATGCCTGGAGTGGATCCACACTTAATCATGCATCACTTGTCCATCTCTTCAGGAGTTAAACCAGTCAAGCAAAAGCTACAAAAGATGAATCCACAGGTGGCACTCATGGTCAAAACTGAACTAAAGAAATTATTAGATGTCGGATTCATCCGACCCATTGACTATGCAGAATGGATTTCCAACATCGTTCTAGTATCAAAACCAGATGGTAGTATCAGAATATGCACTGACTTCAGAGATGTCAACAAAGCTTGTCCAAAAGACGACTTTCCTCTGCCCAGTATCGACATAATTGTAGATCTCACAGTAGGACATGCAATGCTCTCACTAATGGATGGTTTCTCAGGCTATAATCAAATCAAAATAGCCCCAGAAGATCAAGATAAAACTGCATTCACCTGTCCTTGGGGAACGTACTATTGGAATGTTATGCCTTTTGGCTTAAAGAATTTAGGGGCTACCTATCAACGAGCAATGACAACAATATTCCATGACATGATGCACACATTTATGGAAGACTATGTGGATGATTTACTCGCTAAATCCTTCACTAGAGAAGAACATCTCAACATCCTAACAAAGATCTTTGATCGATTGGAGAAATTCCAAGTCAGGCTCAACCCTAAGAAGTGTGTCTTTGGGGTTACATCAGGAAAGTTACTAGGCTATATAGTCTCAGCTAAAGGTATCGAAGTAGATCCAGCAAAGGTACAAGCCATTATGGACATACCACCACCACAAAATATCAGTCAACTCAGATCTCTACAAGGACGACTTCAATCAATCAGGTAATTCATCGCTCAGCTAGTAGATAAAAGTCTACCATTTAACCATTTACTACACAAAAATGTACCATTCAAATGGGAGACCAAGTGTGTGGAATATTTTTACCAAATCAAACAGTACCTGATGAATCCACCAGTTCTAGTACCACCAGTCGCAGGAAAGCCTCTTATCCTATATATCTCAACAACAGATATATCGCTGGGGGCACTATTGGCACAAGAAGATCAACAAGGGAAGGAACGCGCCATATATTATATCAGTAGGACATTGAATGGCTATGAACTCAACTATACATTCATTGAAAAAGCTTGCCTAACAGTGGTCTTCGCATCTCAAAAGTTCCGACATTATATGCTAGCACACACCATTAAGCTAGTCGCAAAAATTGATCCTCTCAAATATCTACTCAGCAAGGCAGCTCTTACAGGCCGATTGGCTAAATGGGTCATGATTCTTAGTGAATTCGACATACAATACACAGAAAGACGAGCCATCAAAGGACAAGCAATTGCAGATCAGCTGGCTGAAGCACCGCTACTAGGAAAACAAACCATGGAGATTGAATTTCCGGACAGGGACATTCTTGCTCTTTCTACCAAACAATGGACCCTATACTTTGATGGATCCTATACACAACATGGTTCAGGTGCTGGCATTCTATTCATCACTCCTAAAGGACACACTATACCAAGATCATATAGGCTTATGTTTCCCTGCACAAATAATGTGGCTAAATATGAGGCATTGGTTATAGGTATCAAAATGGCAGTAGAATGGAAAATCACAGAGTTAAAGGTCTATGGAGACTCACAACTAGTCATCCATCAAATCAACAACAATTATCAGACAAAGGATGACAAGCTACTACCCTACAAGCGAATGGTGGATGACTTCAAACAGTATTTTGTGCACATCATCTTTGAGCAAATACCAAGATTGAATAACAAAGAAGCCAATGCAATGGCTACCATCGCTTCATTACTACAAATTCTAGAGCAACGGAGTCATTACGAGTTCCTGGTAGAGCAACTGTTCTCCCCAGCCTATGACCACTCTGAATCCCATGTTATCTATGCCTTGACTGGTTCAAATTCTCCGCTATATGGACCAATATATGACTACCTCAAGAACAATATCTTACCAATTGACCAATCCCGTAACCAAAAACGTAACTTTATCCGACAAGCTGCCCGTTACACCCTTACCGCTGATACTTTGTATCGTCGAGGTCTAGATGGCACTCTTCTTCGTTGCCTTGATCGTAATGATTCTGATTCTGCTTTACACGGGCTTCATGAAGGTATTTGTGGCACACATTCAAGTGGTACTACTCTTGCTAAAAAGCTTCTAAGGATGGGATACTACTGGCCTACAATGGAGAAAGACTCATATCACTTTGCTAAGAAATGTCCTAAATGCTAGATCCATGGTAATCTGATACATGCACCAGCACAGGAACTGCAGCCATTTACAACATCCTGGCCCTTTTGTCATTGGGGACTCGACTTAGTGGGCAAAATTCATCCTTCATCTTCAAATGGACACAAGTTCATTATAACAGCAACAGAATACTTTACCAAATCGATAGAAACAATTCCCATGACCACAGTGACTGGGAAACAAATTGCCTCTTTTATCCTCAATTATCTGATTTGCAGATATGGTATTCCAAGTTCAATCATCACAAATAATGGACGACCTTTCAAAAATCAAGATGTCCAAGAACTATGTGAAAAATTCAAAATCCAACATAGGTTCTCTACACCATACTACCCATAGGGAAATGGTCAAGTGGAAGCATCTAACAAGACAATACTGAAAATCCTCAAGAAAACAGTGAATGATGCAGGCAAAGATTGGCATGTACAACTCAATCCAGCACTTTGGGCATACAGAACCAGCATCCGTACACCTACAGGAGCAACACCATACTCATTGGTATATGGATTAGAAGCCATTTTACCCCTGGAGGTAGAAATCCCATCTCTCAGAGTCTCTTTGAAAGGCTTAATCCCAGATGAAGAATATCGAGTTAACTGACTACAAGAACTTGAACTATTAGATGAAAGATGTCAGCATGCTTATACTCATCTCAAAGCATATCAGCAATGCATGTGCAGGAGCTACAATCACAAGGATCATCCCCTGCAACTTCAAAGTTGGTGACCTAGTTCTCAAAGAAAATCCAAGAAATCAGCAAGATCGAGAAAAGAAAGGGAAATTTGAACCTAACTGGTTGGGTCCCTATGTTATCATATCAGTCTATGGATTAGGTGCCTATCAGCTAACAACTTCAGAAGGAGATGTGCTCGACGAACCAACTAACAGCATCCATCTAAAGAAATACTACACTTAAGTAGCCTAGTGCACGGAAAAAGCCAAAACAAGCAAAAAAATCAAAAAATCCAGAAAAAGAAAAAACATAAAGTACAATAAAAACAAATGGTGAAAACCTGGTAAACAGACGCTCTTGTGAAAGAACAGCTCCTCCATCTATCGCCACGCCATTTTATCCGTCAAAACACTATTGGCCATCACCTGACACTTAGCAAATATCCATTCAGGACATACTTAGCATAGTCACTATCCTGGTTTATCCATATATATCCTCTTACCACAAATCCACCATGGCTTGGAAATCACTGTACATATTCACATCAAGAGGCACACTCAGCTAGGGGCATTCAAATCGTCTAAATATTGCAAAAATTCCAGACATCAAAACTATTTGCAAATCGTCTAAATATTGCAAAAATTCCAGGCATCAAAGCTATTTGCAAAACTCAAAAGCATGACATCCAACAACCAAAACTACGCTTCATCGCAAAACAAAACAAAACAATTCACAGAAATACCAAGGATGGATGATTTTCTGAAGTACTAAATGTTGCATTGTCACATAAAAATCTTAACTAGTTTTGCATTTTGAACTTTTTGAATTATTGGATTCTCTTCCTTGTCTCACTAAATGCTTCAAAGCTAGAGATCATGAGGAACTTCCAATATTTTCTTAGTCTTCTATCTGGGAGGCGATCACTTGTATTGTGTGAATACTTGCCTCAAGACGTGCTACATCGAATATCACTGAAGGCCTGATTCCACTTCACGCATACAAATGATTTAATCTTGTCTGTTTACGCAATCTGCACTCAGGTCGTCCTAGTTCAATTATACCTTGACGCTTGTGCTATCTTGCAAAATCAAACATCATGTAAATTTTTCATAGGTCATTATGGTTCAATTATACCATTATGCTTATATAAATTTTCAACATATCCTAAAACAAATCAATTCTCAATGATACTATCTACAAAGAAAGCAAACTAATGGCTATATCGGATGGCAAATACAGAATGAGGATGCTACCAAAAACATAGTTGCATATCATTTTACAATTATTAGTTGCATATCATTTTACAATTAGTTGCATATCATTTTACAATTAGTTGCATATCATTTTACCAAAAGTTGCATATCATTTTACAATTAATTGCATATTTGCATATCATTTTACATTTAGTTGCATATCAAATCATACATCTCATTTTCAAGATACATCTCACAGCATATAAAAGCATACATCCTGCATCATACATACATTTAAAGCATTGCATCATCATGAAGAAATAACCCACATAACATGCATCCATATAAACACACCACATGATCAAAGAAAATGGTGCCGTATATATATATATATATATCTCAAAAATGATCAAAATGTACAAAATGTATCAACACTATGTCCAGTACAAAGAATAACAATGATAAAAAATACAACAGAGACCCCATCTCTCAAGTATGCCTATCCCCTGACGGAGATGGTCTGGCTCTAGATGTACCCACCCCTGCATCTCTAGGAGGGTCCTGTCTTGGTGGCCCTGTGACACCTCGGCTCTCTGACCGCGACCTAGTATCTCGAGATCGACTAGATCTCGACTGTGTAAAGCTCTGTACTCGCCGGTCCCTGGGTACCGCAGCCTCATAGTGCCGCCGATAGTACTCCGCCTCCTGATCTCTCAATGCTAGCTCTCTCAGGGTGTCTCTCATCGGACCACCCGCCGCTGCTCTCTGTATACTGGATACCAGCTCCTCCGCTCGCCCCCTCCGCTCTATCTCAGTATCTCGCTCCGTAGTCAACTGTGCAATCTGCCGCTGATATGTCAAAATCTGTGCCTATAGCTGCTGTACAGTCACCTGTAGGGTCTGAATCTGCACATTCTCAACATGTGTAGGGACCCGAACCCATAGTGGTACCTATGCCGGGGCAACCCCTCCAACCCTACCTGTCCTCGGTGTTGGGGGTGGGAGCACATCCGTCCTTTTCCTCTACACTGGTCGCCTCGCTTCATCAGTGCCCCCCACTACAGCTAACACCTCCCCCACTCTCCCTTCTCCACTGTCTCCAATAGCCAATCCACCTCTCCCCCTGTCTATCACCCCTTGTCTCATCGCTCTCTCCACACCCCTATCTCCTCTCCTCCCTCTACCTCCCCGCCTCCCTCTGGCTCTTCTCCCTCATCCATCTCCTCCATCCTCTCCATCATCATCATCATCTCCCTCTCCCTCCTCCTCATTGGAATCAAAAGTTGGCCTCATCTCCTCCGGATTAGATATCCTGGCCACCGCCCATGCAGCAAACAATCTGGCAAACTCATCGGTCATGCCCGCATCCAAAATCTCCGGGGCATAATCCCATATCTGCCCTGCCAACCCGACAAACTCCTCCACCGCCACTGCGCTATCAATGGTCGGGGCCCAATCGGCTACATCCTGCCTCCGCCGTGCATATAGGCATGCTCCCTGTGGAATACCTTGCTGGCGCCCAAACTGTCTCAAAACTTGGGTCACCACAAACCTCTCTATAACAAAGGGGGTTCGCCTGATCAGGTATCTGGTCATAAAAACAAAGGGCATCTCTAGCCCATCCTCTGCCCACACCTCGCATCCTGTATACGGTCGCCAGGTGACCGTATCAATATCATCGAGCACTCTCCTCCAATGCTCTAGTTTGCCCAGCTTGCGCTGGACAACTAGACCCCTGTATCCATACGCATATGCGCATCCCATGGGCCTATCTCTGTCCACTAGTGGCCTCGCCACTGGAATGTGCTCCCAGCACCATACCTATAATAGTGTCACACCAGCTGACAAACTGCTGTAACCAAGGTATACCACCTCATGTAAGCCCCTGTATAGATGGGCCAGCATAGCTGATCCCCATGAAAACCTTTGGCCCTATGTCACCATCTCCTCCAATACCAGCCCCCATCCCACAGAGAATCCCTTTGACCTACGATCAGGACAAAGGAATCCACCAATAAACCCTACTAGTATAGATGGCAGTGGTGCGTAATCCAGGTCTAAAAACTCCTACCATAGGATCTCATAACCACAAACTATCTCATCATGGAAGATACGGCGCAGAGCCTCTATACCACCCTCCTCCGACTGCTCATACGGTAGTAGTGCACCTACTACGGGAATGCGCAGGATCCTATAACAGTCCTCTAGTGTGACTGTCATCTCTCCAGTAGCAAAATGAAAGGTGTTTGTGTCGCTATGCCACCTCTCTGCCAATGCTATTAGTAGCCCCCGGTTCACAGTGAACCGAGGCATATCCAAAAGGGAGGTCAACCCACATCTTTCAATGATGTCCAGATCAGCCTGGGTCAAACGTAGTATCAATGTCCACGGTCTTGGAAATATCTCCTGCGACTGAACCACACCCAATCGCTCCTATCAACAAACAAAACAAATCCAATATCAGTTTCCACATCAAAACAAAGATATCAAAATCAAACTCACATCAACAACATGAAACAATTTGCTCATTAACATCAAGTTCAAAATCCTATCATTTCATATCAACTTGTAAAACAACTCAAGTTATCAAAAACCATATCAAAACTTGTAACACAACTCAAGTCTCCACAATCACATAAACTTGTAAAACAACTCAAGTTTCCCACCCATATCAGCTTGTAACACAACTCAAGTTTCCAACCCATATCAGCTTGTAACACAAATCAGGCTTCACGCATTGAACTTGAAACAGGGTACGCAAATAAATCATATTTTGATCAAAACACCACATTGATATCTATACATAACTTGAAATATCGCAAATCAAAAAAAGTTATATCAACACTCATATTGGACAAATCCATAAAAATCATGACAGCACGACACAACAAATTTACAAACCACCTCATTTTGCAAATTTTTTCCAGATGCGCTAAAATAGACTCCCGCTGCGCTAAAATTCACCCACGCGCTAGGTTGTCTTTCTTACGTGCTAATCTATTTACCCTATGCGCTAGACTGACTCTACGCGCTAAATCTTTCCCCCCATGCACCACCTAATCTACCCTATGCGCTAAACCCTACCCATGCACTAATCTATACCTCCCAGGCGCTACTTGTTTGACCCTATGCGCTAGGTTATCCCTACGCGCTAAACCCCCTTACCCATGCGAACCCCTGTGACCCCTATGTGCTAGGTTAACGCTACGCACTAACCTGCTGACCTGACGCGCTACTCGACTATCGCTATGCGCTATTCTACGCCTATGCGCTATTCTACGCCTATGCGCTATTCTACGCCTATGCGCTAACCTATATTTCCTATGCGCTACCCTATTTTATTTCAGACGCACCCCTAAAATAGACTTGATGCGCTACTTAAACCTTCGTATGCACTAATCTATGACTTTGACGTGCAAAAATGCTAAAACCGAGTTTTAAAAATAAAAAATGACTAAAAACGACCAAATTAGAAATCAAAAGGGGGTCAAAAATGTTGACTTACTGGTGGTCCATACGCTGCAGGTCTCCGGTACCTCCGAACGCGCTCGAAATGGTGTCTTGCATACGGAATAGGCATTTTCTCTTCAGACCAAATTCTCTTTCTCCAAAGTCAACAAAGCACAAATGAATCAAATCAAAGCTATTTTCCCCTTTTATAGGAGGAAAATGAAATTAGGGTTAGCCAAACGGACCTGTAATATGGTCGCGGTCTCCCTTATACCCTAAAATTTGTAACTTATCAGGAGATGAATCAATTTACCCACCTTTCACATAGACAAAATCCTACACATCACATGCAACTCATCAAATTAAATAAAAAAATTTCAAAAAAAAAATTGATTCATCTCCCGAGGGGGCATCACCATCAAATATCAAATTTGGGGCATCAAGCATCAAATCAAATCTGGGGCACGAGTTGCAAATCAAAAGAGCGACACAAAAATTGCATTTAATCATAAATCATGATAACGCATCATTTTCTTTGAAATAACATGTGCACACACGTCACTTCAAAGAGGGGCAAAATGTAGACGTATAAAAATGACCATATTCCTAAATGAATATTTTATGTTCATTTCTCTATTTAATTAAATCCAATTTAATTAAATTACCCGTATTCCTCTATTTAATTAAGTAAATTATTCAATTTATTCTAATTAAATTCACTATACCCATTTAATGAATAAATCATTTTATTCAATTAAATCCCTTCTATCCACTTTTAATTAAATTCAAATTTAATTAAATAGTTATCCTAAATTGAATAAATCTAATTTATTTAATTTCCCCAAATTACAACCAAATTGAATAAATCAATTAAATCCTATTATCCCTCCATCCACTTGCAAAATCCTACATCTCCCACTTGCCTTCCTAAACCCCTTTCTAATCCTTTCTAGACTCTTCTAATCGCTTCTAATTAGCCTAACCCATCTTCTAAACTTTGTCACATCCCTAAGCAAGGGGAGGTCACTTCTTAATTCTTCAAAGTCTTTGATAACCATTAAAGGCTTCAAGCCTTCAACCACTTAATTCCTCAAAGTCTTTGATAACCATTAAAGGCTTCAAGCCTTCAACCACTTAATTCCCCAAAGTCTTCATAACCATTAATGGTTAACTCAAACCCTCTTACATGGTTAAAGAATTTCTTTTAACTCAACCTTCATCCAACCCAAGGGTCTCATCAAGCATTTAATGCTTTGACCATGATTATCTCTTAATCATTTGCACAAGGGTTTATCCTTGGATTAACTCTTAATCCATTGGGTAATCTTAACTTAGACTTGACCCTTACCCTCTAGATAACCATGAGGTCTTCTCAGGCATTTAATGTCTCCAACCCCTTCTCTCAACCCAACCCTATGTTGACACTTGTCACCATTTCATTGGTGCAAATTGCAAACATGGATTCCCAACTTTCAAACTCAACCCTTGATCAACTCTTTCAATCCTGACCATCCATTGCCCTATTTTTGCTATAAATAGAGCTCTCATTCCTCCATTTTAAAATATCCTTCAAATTTGTAGTATCATACTTATGCTCAAATACATTCAAGCTTTCATATATCATTTTTATGCTCATCATTTTAGCCTCTTTGAAATCAGGAATTAGTCTAAATATGCATGTTTAGAATACTTTCTTTATCATTTAGCTCAATCATAGACTAAATATATCATGTTAGGATAGTATTTATACTAATCTTGTCATCTTATAATCTAGTTTATTGCATTTCTAGAACCATGCATAGCTTAGGATGCATCTCATACTAAAATCTATTAAAGCATCCCTCATTCTTGCATTTGCCATGCCTAAACCATTTTGCTCAGTGATCTGAGAGCAAAAACATTGGTTTGAGGGACATTGTAAGATAGAGAACCATGGGACCAACCTTGGGAAGCTGAGTAATACTTCATTACTCCATAGCTTGCACCAAGAAGTCCTGTGTGTGTGTGTGTGGACAGGTATTTTGGAACATTTTTCACATATTGAGTTCTATCGACCCGCTTTTCCTGCATACACTAACCATATCCCCAATTATAATTCTAATACTAACTGTAACTGTGATTGTGCTTACCCTAACCCTACCTTTGATGTAAACCCTAAACATAATTGTAACCATGACACTAAACCATAACCATGACCATAAATTTAACTCTAATATTAAACCATAATCATTACCCTAACCTTAACCATGATATAAACCCTAACCCAAGCAATAAACCTAACCCTAACCATGATGTAAATCCTAACCCTAACAATAACCATGATATCAACACTAACATTAATCCTAACACTAACCTTTAACTTTTACCCTAACCATGATGTAATCCTTAACCCTAACCATAATCCTAACCATAAAGGTAACCCTAAGGCTAACCATAAGCCTAACCTTAACTCCAACCCCAACCATGATGTAAACCATAACCCTAACCATAATTATTACCATAACTCTAAACCTTAACCGTAAACTAACCATCACCATAAACCCTAACCCTAATAATAATCATTAGCCCTGACCCTAAACCTAATCCTAACCATAACCATAACTTGAAACCTATCCCTAATCCTAAGAGTAAATCCTATCCATAATCCTAATCCTAACCTTAAACCCTAACCCTAACCTTAATCTTCAACCCTAACCCCAACCATAATCATCACCCTAACCCTAAGCATGATGTAAATCCTAACCTTAAACAATGATGTTGATCATGACTCCAAACCTAAGCCTAACCCTAACTATGATGTAAACCCTCACCCTAGCCATAATCCTAACTATGACCTAACCCCAACCATTATCTAAGCAATAAACTTACCAGAACCCCAAACCATAACCCTAATCATAATTGTTACCCTAA
The DNA here is from genome assembly GCF_030272615.1 of Cryptomeria japonica. Taxonomy (NCBI): domain Eukaryota; kingdom Viridiplantae; phylum Streptophyta; class Pinopsida; order Cupressales; family Cupressaceae; genus Cryptomeria; species Cryptomeria japonica. Next base: position 604,589,564 of record NC_081412.1, on the reverse strand, counting down.
CCATAATCCTAAATCCTAACCTTAACAATAATCTTACCCTAAACTTAACCCTAACCCAAATTGAAGCTTAGTCCTAATATATTCCTAACCTTAATCTAGCCCAAACCCTAATCCTAATTGAACTTTAATAGTAATTTAACTCTAACTTTAATGTAATTGAACCATGATGTAAACAATAACCTTTACCATAGTCCTAACCACAACTCTAAACCATTACCCTTATCATAACCCTAACCCTAACCTAACCTAATCATAGCCCTAAACCCTAACCCTAAAAATTGGGAATGGGTCTACAACCCTTAGGATGCACCAATCATCTATCATAATATATTAATAATATATGAAGGGTATTAATATATTGCTGCATCCAAAGGGCTGGATAGTTATTTGCCTAAAAATAACTTTAAACCTAACCCTAACCATGGTGTACACCCTAACCCTATCAATAATTCTAACCACAATGTAAACCCTAATCCTAACCATGATGTAAATCCTAACCCTAACCATAACCGTAACCATAATTATAATACTAAACCTAACTATAACCCAAACCATAAACCCTAACCAAAGCAATAACCCTAACGCTAACCATGATGTAAATCTTAACCCTAGCCATAACCATGATATGAATACTAATATTAATCCTAACACTAACCCTTAATCCTAACCCTAAGCATGATGTAAACCCTAACCTTAGCCATAATCCTAACCATAACTGTAACCCTAACATCAACATCAACCATAATGTAAACCATAACCCTAACCATAATCCTAACCATAACTCTAGGCCTTAACCCTAACCTAACCATAACCATAAACCCTAACCCTAACAATAATCCTTAGCCCTAAACCTAACCATGAATAAAACCTAAACTATGCTACCCCTAAACCTAACCATGATATAGACCCTAGCCATTATCATAACCCTAATCCAAACCATGATGTAAACCTTATCCTCGACCTAACACTAACCTTAACCCTAATGCTAACCATAACCATAATACATGTCATTAAACAAAGTTTAATATATCTTAGATTTTAGTATTTGCTTTGATCTTGCAACACATATATATTAATAAAAATACTCTAAATACATATATAAAATTGTAATGATAAAATATTATAATATGATTTATTTTAATAAAAAGATACTATATAATTATATATTAATTTATTTTATGTTTTCCATGTTGCGTCGCGCAACTGCCACTAGCATATATGTCTTAAATTTTAATTTAATCTATATAACATACGCCGAGAGATATCCTTCTCGAGGTGCCTATTTCAATATAGGGTTCAAAATTGATTAAAAATAGGCACCTCGAGAAGGATATCTCTTAGCATATGTTATATAGATTAAATTAAAATTTAAGACATATATGCTAGTTTTTAAATTCCAACATATTCTTCACTTAATTAATTATAGAAAATCCAAAAAAATTATATCATAACACAAAAAAATATCTTACATTTAATATGCTTTTAGTCTAAATTTTCAAAATTTGTGAAAAAGCAATTTAACTAGTTATTAAAAAAAAATTGTAACAAATGTTTACTTGACAGGGGATTCTTTCTCCATAATAGAGATAATTTACAGAGTTTTAAAAATTTATTCACAACTAAATCTGTCAAAAAAATTACCAATACTTTGTGGTGAAAATATCAATGGTTACATTTAATAGTCATTTCTTATCTTTATAGAGTATGAACTCGTCTAAATTTATCAGAGTATGTTTCTTGCAAATATTCTTAATAAAAAAATTAAAAATAATAACCAGAGCATGAGAAAAATATTATGAAACCCTTTGTAATCCAATATTTACAATGGGCAGAGGTTGCCAGTAACAAATGTTTATCTGTATAAGAAGGTAGTTGGCAGGCTAAAATTCAAGCAATTCAGAAATCTTTGGCAATATAGTTTTGTATCAGATCTTCACTATAAATATATAATCAAATTTTTAAATAAGGTCTGTAATTTTTCTGTGATATTTAAAGCATTGAAGGGAAAGAAAGCAGTAAGAAAACCCTTCAGTATTGTTTAAGTAACACAAACTATTCAGATTAAAGTATGATCTCAGGAGGATGCATAGCCATTGTTGCCAAAAAACACCAATCTGAACCACCCCTGTATATGACACATAATTCTCCAAACCACTAGTTAAAATGATACCACATAGCAGAAAGGAAACCATAACCAGAAACCTTGTCAAAATAAACATTGTGATCAAGCATAACAGCCTCCCTATAAATGTTTATTCAGGAACGCAACTTCCATGATTTTAACCTGTCATCTACCTTCTTATACAGATAAACATTTGTTACTAGCAACCTCTACCCATTGTAAATATTGGATTACGAAGGGTTTCATAATATTTTTCTCATGCTCTAGTTGCTATTTTTAATTTTTTTATTAAGAATATTTGCATTTCCTTTATGTTAGGTCTAACGAATATGATTAGAATATATGTTGTTATTTTTTCATGGGGCATAGATTGTTATCCATCCATGATAGATTTTATCGGCATAATTTTATGAATTGGCAATTTTAAAATTGTCTGCATCCATGCCAATTCACATTGCAGAATATTGAGTGAGGAGACTGCACTTTACAAAATTCTCTAAAAATAGTATTTGATAATGTATCTAAATGGAGATTTGAGGAAACATTATTTGCCCTAAAAATGTTTATAAATTAAAATTGGAGGAAAAATAAAAAACAAAAAATCTGCACACTGAGTCAAGCTGTCAAAATTGACTCTACAAGATTCAAACCAGCAACCAAGTTGAATTTTGCAGATTTCTTTCTCTCCATTGCCACATCATACAACAATCTATGTGAGATTAGATTGCAGGTATACTGACAAGAGTTTTCCGCCTTATTTCTCATGCTCCATACTGCCAAGAAATCGCATGATCGAACCGCATAGAACCTACTCTGTTTTCAGGTATAATGGAAAGATGTGGACAGGTAAATCCACTTAAAACAAAGTATTAAATATAAAAATATCCTTTTGTATATCTATAAATGAATTTTGAAAAATATATATCAATTAATATTTTAATTATTTTTTATTTTTTATATTTTATTTTTTATTCAAAATGGATCATAACACTAAAATATAAGGTCGATTATTTGATATATTTTAATTATTTTTTATTTTTTATTCAAAATGGATCATAACACTAAAATATAAGGTTGATTATTTTGTCAAGAAAAAATACTTAAATTTATTTAAATTTTTTGAAAAAAATATGAAGTAGAGAAAATAATCTATGTCATTATGAGAACTCTTTTCTATTTTGGATAAATAATTAAGACAAAATGTGGTGCCAAATAGAAAGAGATATATTAGTACACACAACTTTTCAAATTTCTATAAAAATATGTATTTATTAAAAATAATAAAAAATATATCCATGCCCTAAAGTTTCAAGTTATCAAAAACCACAAAAAATTGAAGAAAAAAGATATCTAATTTATTATATAAAATGTGACGCCTTGTGTAATTTCAATTTCAGCATTTTATCAGTAGCTAAATTTTAGTGACTTTATAAAAAACTATATTCAAATAATTTTGTAAGTTTTTTGTAAAAATACAAACATAAGATGTCGGGAGTGTTGGAAGTACTTATCTATGTTGTCATTGATGTCAAATATGGTGCTCTGGATTGGTTCGGATTGCTATGACTGGTGTTGGTGATTAATATGAGAGATGCAATATATGCGGATTGATATGTGAGAGGTTGTATATGCTAAGTTGCAACACAGTGGAAGATAGGTATGTATGTTACAAATTGCATAATCCTTGTTGTTGATGATGTTGTTGCTATCACACTATTTAAGATTATTATTGCTTTGAAATCATGAGGATATGAGTGTATGGATGTGAGAGTTTTTGGTGTTGGTTGTGATATTTTCTCATGCACTTCAGAAGTTGTTCTTCAAATGTCATAGTTCAATTGTATGTTCGATTATGCTATGGTGAGCAGATTCTTGTGCTCTGCTTTCCTCCAGTTTCTTTTTTGTTGGTAACATTCATTTGGTGTTTTGGTTTTCATGTCTTCAATCATGTGATGTTGACTTCAATCGTGATTAGTGTGCTCCAAAAATTTTGGTCTTAGCCATGATTCGGTTATTCCATTTTGTGCTCTAGCAATTGTGGCATTGTGGTGGCATGTTGTTTTGGTGCTTTGAAGATATGTTATTTTCTAGTCTAGCTAACCTTGAAGATCTATACTGATATTCTACTCTGGTGATTGTAGCGTGTCATTAAAATGTTCTTTTGTCAAATATCTTAGAGGTTGACTTGATGTATTTCCAAACTGATATACATGTATATATACAGAATCCTGTTATGATGAGAAGTGTGTGTGTGTGTGTGTGTGTGTGTGTGTGAATATATGTGTATGTGTGTGAGTAAGTGTGTGGAAGGGTATGAGCAAATAATAGAAGTGGTAAGCGACAAAGGTGAAGTGTTGGTTCTAGTGATAACTTTAAGAAATCCCCCCGTAAAAAAATGTATAAAATCTTGGCAAATATTTATTTTTTTCTAAAAATAATAATAATGTTTATTGGCGAGTCTTTCTTTTTTATTAAAAAAAATAATTAATTTTATTGGCGAATTTGTTTATATCAATTTTTTTTGGTAGAAAATATTGGCGAATCTTGGAAAATAATAATTGTATGCATTAATTATTATTGCATTTCCTTTCATTTAAAAATATTTTTTTATAAAAATGTAAAGGCATGAAGGTTGAAATCATTAATGAGTTTAAGGGTTAGACTATACTTTATTTGGTTTGTACCATTAATTTAAAATAATCTAATAGCTCTCTTTCTATTTTATGAGATAAAATTTACCAACAATTTGTAATACTCATGGGCCCAAAAATTGCTTTTAGACCATTGCTTTTCATTGAAGTTAACAATTCAAAAGCAAATTCAAACCCCACGAGCATTACAACTTGTAGGTAATTTTATCTCATGGAATACAATGAAGGTTATTAGATTATATTTTAAATCAATGGTGGAAACAAAATATTGTTGATGTAACCCTAAAGTAACTAATAATTATGATATATTATTGGTGAATTAATTTGGATTTCTACAATAATTTATAAAATGTTGGCAAATCTGATCCAATCATGTATCAAATATTGTGGCGAATCTTTTAGTTAAAAAAAAATAATAAAATAAATTCTCTATCGATTTAAATAACATTAAAATAAAAATTTGTAAAAATTTGGCAATTTGGGTCACCTTAAAAGTTAAAATTATTAGCCAAATTTGATTCCCAAATTTCAAAAAATAGCCAATTGGTGAATATTAGCCACTAAAGTTTTCACTAGTTGGTTCAGTATAAGCATAATTGTGCAGAGAGTTGGTGGAGTGATTTATAGAGGTTCCTAACTAGATTTGTTGCAAACAGTTTGAGTATTGCAGTATGTACCCCTACCCTAATCAGATTTTTAAATCCGGTTTGACCTTGGTTGAATTTTTAGTGGCATTGTTGAATGGTTGATTTACCATGTTGTAATGTTAAAGTCAAGTATTATGCTTTATGAGTGTACATGTAAATGTTGATTTCACATCGATTATTATGTATGGTTAGTCGTTCTTTTGATTTAGGTTCTTAACCCTAGGCTAACACTTTCATTCAATATATATGTATGCATGTGTGGTTCATTGTTGCAGGAGATTGCAGGTACATTACCACATAGGTACAAGGTTCGTCTCCACCTGGATTCGCAGGTTTGAGTGTACCTCACTGGTCCAAAGGATTTGGATTAGGTAGTCATAAGACCCTATGTTTTACCCTAGTCATGCTCAAGTGAGCATCATCAGTCATCCGTCAGTTTTCTCCTTTGGTTGGGAATGTCAGTCGTGTGGTGCATGTGGTAAAAATTGAGTATTTAATCCTAGGTATTTAATTTGATTAGAAGTGTTCTTTTATGCATTAGTAATTTAAGGGACTAAATTAAATAGGATCCCTTTGTGTGATTTATCATTAATCAGATTGTTAAATTCATGTTTGTAACAAGTTTGATTAGATGGTTATTTTTAAATGATGAATTAATTAAGTATATGCATATTGAAAGGAAAGGTTAGATAATATTGGAAATTAATATTTACCCTCTTTGGCATTTTGAAATAGAAATGTTAGTTTTAATTCTATTGAGAAAATCAATTTTTGGAAGAAAAAGAAAGTTTTGCATATATAAATTTATTGGGAAAATGATTTTTCATTTGTATTTTTGGAGGAAAATAATTTAAACCTAAAAATGGACTTTTGGTCCAAAAAGACTTTCCTTTTAACCTAGATTTTGAAAATATTTTTGGGGAGAGTTATTTTTGGAATGGAAAGTTTTGGGCATTTGTGGGAGAAGGAATTTCTTGAGCTTGGAGGTTGGGCTCTTCATCAAATCATCCCTAGGAGTGCTGTTAAAGGTTGGATTGTGGTTTATTTCCTTGGTTTTTGTTTAAAAGAGATTGTTTTGTTTTTGAAGAAATCTGTGTGTGGTTGTTGAAAAATCTTTCAGATTTGAGAAATAGGGAAGAGTAGTAGTTAATTCTCAAATTTGAATCCTCCTTGCTTTCATTTTCAACTCCCAGATCAATTCTTGTTTGTTCAAATTGATTTTCATACTGAAAATGGGTGTGTAGATTTTGATTAAGAAATTTCCCTTTGAATCTCTTATTTTGGTTCATGAATTGTGAAATCAGTTTGTGTTTCACAAATTAGTTGGATGATTGTGAGTAAATTGATTCCATTTGCCCAAATATGAAACTTGGTTCGAGAATTCTTCTCAGTTTTAACTTTTTGGGACTGGTTATTCCAAAATTACAATGACATTGAAAATCTCTGTTATTCTGGAAATTAATTTGTTTATTTTGTCTCGGTCTGAGACTGCGTATGCATTTGGGAGGGGTTTTCTTTTATAAATAAAATTTTAAAAGAATATATATTATATGTTAACCCATGTGGTAGGAAATACCCACCATGTGGGCTGGTAGTTGTTGCTACCGTAAGGTAGTAGCACTACTAGTGGTGATAGTGTTGCTACCAAGCACTATCGGGTAGTGCCTGCTACCGTATGGTAGCAACAAGGTAGCAAACACTATCGGATAGTGCCTACTACCGGTCGGTAGCAGCACTACCAGTTGGTAGTGCCTGCTACCAGTCGGTAGCAGCACTACTGACAGGAAGCTGCCCCCGCTTATCCCCTTTTGCAGTGTTAAAATTATTTTGTTGTATAATTTAATTTTAATTTAAATAATGTTTAAATTGTTATTAAATTGGTGTATTTTTATATATATAGCTCGTTAAAAAAAAATAACATATAGTTTTTGGTAACTTTGGGAAGTGAGATTAATTTATGTTATTTAGTAAACTTCAGAGCAATGAAATGATATATTTTTTATTATTTGGAAAATCTTAGAAAGGAAATAATATAGTATTTGAAATTGTAAAAGAAATGTTATATTTATTGTTAATTATTGAAAATTAAACAATATATTAGTTGAATATTTCTGAGATTAAATAATATGTTATTTGGAAAATTGAAGATAGATGGATATAAGATGAGAAAATACATTTAATAATGTTTTGTTTATATGTATTGGAATATAGGCACGATCATACAATTGCAATTTTGGGTAGTGAAATTGTTATGTAATGGTGATTTTGTCCAAAACTATTTATGAAAATTTAGATCAATTAGAAAACTTGATCGATCTGTATATTGAAACAATATGGGAAAAAAAAAATGATTGTCATTTCAGATTTATGTCAATGCATGTGTAGTTTTTTGTATTCGCATTTGATTAAGAAATGGCAAGTCCTTGATTGTGATTATTGGATATTGTCATATGGTTGTTTTGGTATCTTCTTATGTCCTTGAACTCGACTATTGACTATTTTCATGTGATTGTATGTATCTGTTCATGTCCTTTATGCGGATATTGGGTGTTGTTATGTGGATGACTAAAGCCGGTCATGTCTCTAGTCAAAGAATCGTCAATCAGTGCACCTTGTATGAGGATTTGTTTGGCCAAGTGGGTACTTCTACCATATTGAACTCTGTAATCCAATCCTTGTGTATATGGGTAAGTGCACAAAGATGGTGGTCAAAAAGGGGGGTATAAGTGGACACTTTTCTTTCTGAAATCATGGGAACCTGAACTTGGAGGCAAAATTTGAAAGTCATCCACTCAAGATATGAAGATAATCAAAGAACAAATATTGTAGTACTCTGAATCTAGTTTCCAAACTACTAAAAATTTTCAAAATTGGATAAGATTAAGGGGGTCAAATCATTCACGCACAAAAAAATAGACCCTATTTTTTTCAAAAAAACATAACATAGTGTCTGACGTGCGCATCAAAAAAGTCATATTTAAATTTAGCATTTTGACAAATCCTTTAGCAGAAAGATAGTTAAGAGTTAGCACTAAAAGATGTGTATTTTTTTGTAATTTTTTGTTTAGTATTTTTTTTTTAATGATTTTTCCGATCGAGCACATCCTGAAAAATTAGGTACCTATTCGTGCGCGAAGCATAAGTTGCACTAAAAAAATCGAAAATGCAATTTTTTTTTTTTAAATTGTAAAGAATCAAGTTCACTACAATAATATTTAATTTTTTAAAAATTTGGATAATTATATCAAAAGTTATTAAAAAAATGGTGCACGTATGTCTGTGAGAACTATGGAGACACTAGTAAAAGAAATTCAATAATAATATGTTATTGTTGTTCAAATTTTAAAAACATTATATGGTTAGAAAACTCAGAATATGGGTGAAAATATGGTGGAAATTTTAGAAATACCCACTTGATGATATGTAAACCTGATGATGACAAAGTCGAGAAACCAAGTTGATAAAATAAAACATGCCAAAAAGGAGGGAAATGGAGGGAAACCAAACTTCCAAACCGTAGCTTTGTCATCCAGGCCTATTTCCAAGCCTAAACAGACAAAAGCGCGTACGGGGTACCTATGGTATAAAAAGCGCATACGAGGTACTTATGGTGTAAGAAGCGCATACGTTCTATCTTAACTATAAAAAGTGCGTACGCGCTATTTGTACTATAAAAAGCGCGTACGCGCTATTTTTACTATAAGAAGCATGTACGCGATATTTTTACTATAAATAGTGCATATGAACTATTTATACTATAAATAGTGTGTACGGACTAAGTTTGTTTAATTTTTGGGAGTGTGTATAATATGCTATTGTATATATATGTATATAATATGTGTATATACATATAATATATAATGTATATATAATAAAAAATAAAAAATATATAATATTTATATATATGTATATAATAATATATAATATATTAAATATATATGCACACATTTGTGGATATGTATGTGTATTGTCTCCCTTTCTCCCCCTCTCAAGCACGTACAAGGTGCCTCTCTCTCTCTCTCTCTCTCTCTCTCTCTCTCTCTCTCTCTCTCTCTCTCTCTCTCTCTCTCTCTCCCCTCTCTCTTCCTCTCCCTCCAATATATCTTCTTTTTGTTTGCATATATATAAGGTGATAAGAAGATTGACAAGGTGGTCAGTTTTCTTTTTTTTTTAAAGAAGATAGGATATAAAGTAGAACGTTTGAAGAAAATGAATGTGTTGGTTTCTTTGGATCATGTGGATGTATTGGTTGGATAATATTTATGGGTCGTATGGTGTACTAAGAGGTCATATGGTGTATTATGACCCCTTAGGTGTCGTTATGGGTCATATGGTGTTCTATGATCCCTTAGGACACCATATGACCCCTTAGGATTCCATATGGTGTCGTTATGGGTCATATGGTGTCCTAAAGGGTCATATGGTATTCTATGACCCCTTAGGATACCATATGATCCCTTACATGTCATTAGAGGTCATATTGTTTCCTAAGAGGTCATATGGTGTCCTATGACCCCTTAGGACACCATATGACCCCTTAACACACCATACAACCCATAATGACACCATATGGTGTCCTAAGGGGTCATAGGATGCCATATGACCCCTCAAGACACCATATGGTGTCCTAAAGGGTCATTTGGTGTCATTATAGGTCCTATGGTGTGCTAAGGGATCATATAGTGTCCTATGACCCCTTAGGATACCATATGACCCTTAGATGTTGTTATGGGTCGTATTGTGTTCTAAGGGTCATATGGTGTCCTATGACCCATTAGGACACCATATGGTATCGTTATGTTTCTTATATTGTCATATGACCCCTAGGACACCTTATGACCACTTAGGACACCATATGGTGTCATTAGGGGTCATATGGTGTTCTGAGGGGTCATATGGTCTCCTACGACCCCTTAGGACATTATTTGACCCCTTAGGACTCCATATGGTGTTATTATGGTTCCTATGGTGTCCTAAGAGGTCATATAGTGTTTTATGACCCCTTAGGACACCATTTGGTATCATTATGGGTTGTATGGCATGCTAAGGGGTCATATGGTGTCTTATAACCCCTTAGGACTTCATATGACCTCTTACATGTTGTTATGGGTAATATGGTGTTCTAACAGGTCATTTGGTGTTCTATGATCCCTTAGGACACCATATGATCCCTTAGGACTCCATATGGTTTTATTATGGGTTGTATGGTGTCTTAAAGGGTCATATGGTATTCTATGACCTCCTAGGACACCATATGATTCCTTAGGTGTCATTAGAGGTCATATTGTTTCCTAAGAGGTCATATGGTGTCCTAAGAGACAAGAGATAAATGAGAGAGAGAGGGGGGGAGGTATAGAGAGATCTAAGAGGTGGATAGAAGGATTGGGAGAGAAAGAGAGACCTAAGAGGTGAAGGGAGGAAAGGTGAGAGAGAGAGAAAGAGAGGGTGAGAGATAGAGATATTCTGAGTGAGAGGGAGGAAGAGGTGGAAGGATAGAGAGGGAGGGAGAGGGGAGAGGGAGAGAATGAGAGAGATACACCTAAGAGAAGGAGAAAGTGAGATAGAGAGCACAAGGATGAGAGGGAGAGACTTCAGAGATAAAGAATGGGGGAGGGAGAGAGAGAGAGAGAGAGAGAGAGAGAGAGAGAGAGAGAGAGAGAGAGAGAGAGAGAGAGAGAGTTAAGTGAAAAATAGAAAGGGAGGTGGGGAGGTAGGGAGAGAGTGGGAAAGAGATACACTTAACAGAGGAGGACAGTGAGATAGAGAGATAGAGGCAGATAGGGAGAGAGACTTAAGAGAGAAAGAATGGGAGAGAGAGAGAGAGAGAGAGGAGAGAGAAAGATAGATAAAGGTTGATAGCCAGAGATGTGATAGAGAGAAGGAGAGAGACTTGAGAGAAAGAGAAATGGAGCGAGAGGGGGAGAGAGAAAGAGAGTTAGAAGGAAAGAAATACTTGACAAAGGAAGAGAAAGGGAGGGGGAGGGAGAGGGAGAGAATGAGAGAGAGAGAGAGAGAGAGAGAGAGATTTAAGAGAGGGGGAGAGAGTGAGAGATAGAGATATTTGAGAGAGGGAGAGAAAGAGAGGGATATATGAAAGAGAGAAAGAGGGTGAGGGAGATGAGAAAGAGACGGAGAGATACCCGAGAGAGGGAAGAAAGTAGAGAGGGAGATGCCTAAGAGACAAAAAGGTAGGGGTTAAGGAAAAGAGAGGGGGGATGTAGGGAAGAGATGAGAGACATAATGCTGATATGAGCATGCTAATTACTGAAATTTGACTAAGTCTGAAATTTATAAGAATACTCAAAAAACTAGAATCTGCATTATAACTCTTAGAGATCTGGAACCACTCTCAAACATCCTGACAATATATACATAAAATATAACTTAAAGTATATATATCCTACTGAAAAACCTGATGGAATGATAAGTGAATTGCATTTTATTGACAGACAAAACTGCGTATGCGGTTTTAGTTTTTAAACCGCGTAAGCAGTTAGTATGCTTTAAACTGCGTACGCGGTTAGTATGTTTTAATCCGCGCACGCTGTTTAGCTTTGGTTATGCTCAAAAAAATGAGCCTAAACACGTACGGGGTTCTTTAAATTTGAAATACCCCGTGCACGTTTTGGTGTTTTTCATGTTTTTTTTGGGTGTGTCCACTTTTTTGACCACCATCTTTGTGCACTTACCCATACCTTGGTTTTGGGAGTTTCGTTTGATTATGGTCTAGTGTCATATGGGAGAGTGGCTTTTGAGTGGGAGCTATGTCCAAAGTGGTTGCAGGGTAACCCATCGAAAGTGTGTCTAAATAAGTGATAACCTAATAGCATATTAGAGAGTTTAGTTAATGAAAACACTAAGTAAGATAATTGAGCCTCACATGTGAGATGAGGGCTAGTACAGACTCGACATGTAGTGAGAAGGCCTGAAATGGCAAACCAGCAACCTTGTCTTCATGAAAGGATGTGTGGGGTCCACATGAGACTTGGATGGGATGGAGGTTTGGGAAAGGTTGCCAGGGTAACCCAGTAGATGGGGTCGGAACCTATGGAGGTCTGTCAGGGTAACCATACCAGGTTATGTGATGACACTTGTCCCTTATGTTTGCTAGTGTGTAGTTTGTGTTGTCTTTGCTAGGAGCACTATTATGGAGTCATATCTGGTTGTTTATGCCCTTGTGAGTACCCGATATTCATGTTAGACCATGGGTTGCCTATTATGGGTTGCGAAGACCTAGTCTCATGGGTGCTCCAGTTGGTCTTTTGAGATTACTTCTTATCATGTTTTAGATGGATCCTTTTCCTTTCTTTGGGATCATTCATGTATATATTGGACCAATGTGGTCATATGTATTATTTGTTTATGTACGCCTTGATGGAAGGATGTAAATGATGTGAACCTTATATATTCTTCACCCTATTATTTAATAGAGGGGTCTTGCAGTTGAGCAGACCCAAAGATGTAGCCCACTAGGGGTGAACTCCGATATCATTTTGGTGTTATGTGGTGTTTGTGTTCTTCGGTTTCCTTTGTATTTAGCATGTATGGATGGCATTATGGTTGAAATGTATAATATGGATTAGATGAGGTTAATCTTAAATGCATATATGTAGTTATCTTGTTAAATGCAGTAAATTGGATCATGAAGAATGTAGGTTGGTATAATGGAAGTATTCATTAGTTTTTAATGAAATTAAAGTATACATGGAAATTAGATGCATGGCATATGTTTTAATGTAAGATTGGATGTAATGTATGGTTAAATTGTAATGGATGAACTTAATCATGTTATCTATATTTTTAACCTACCAAACGAATTTATCCTTGTTTAAAGTATTATCATGTCATTAAGTTAATCAACTTAATTGGATTAATTAGCATGAGCTGAGTTATGTGTTGAATCAAGTAATCACATTGGGAAACCCTTTAGGTGTTAGTTAAGTCTTTCATTGTGTAATCTGAACTTAATGTTAATTCCTTGTATCATTATGTTGTTTTAACTTTAAAAAAAAATTATTTGCACTCTATTCTTATGTTTTAGCTTAATCCCTTCGAGGTTTCCTGGCAGGGCATTACACAGTAAGTTGGTGAAGCATTTTGTAGAGGTTCCTAACTAAATCTGTTGTACTTGAAGATAATGTGATTTTAGAGCTTTAACTGGAACTGTTTTCATGAATGTGTAGATGCAACTTTCTTAGTTCACTCCTTTTGGTGGTAATTTGTTTGTATTTTGAGCAATAAGCTCTCCATGTAGTGAGCCCTTCAAAAGTGAGCCTATTTTGTAACCTCATATAGCTAGTTTTATTATTTGAGAGTTAACCCTCTCCGTGTTTTTTCCCTCTTTGGATTTTCCATGTATAAAAATTTGTGGTGTCTCTTTTCTGGTTGTGTTATGAAATTTATTTTTGTATTACGAGGAAAAATAAGTTATGATCAACATATTAACTGTTTAAATTTTTTTATTGAAGTAGAAGACTAATTCAACCCCCCTCTTAGTATTCTGGTATGTGTGTAGGATTGATGATAGTCCCAAAGATATTGAGAGGGGGGGGGGGTGAATCAGTATCTAACTAGTAAACAGATTTTCTGACCTTATTAAATATTTTGCATTCCAAAACAATGTACCGGTAAACAAGAATCAATGCAGTAAATATGAACAGTAAAGACAACATAGAAAGCACACCATAACACAAGATTTTCAGCGAGGAAACCCGATGTGGGAAAAACCTTGGTGGGATTTGTGACCCACAATATTCACTCATTGGCCAATGAATGGATATTACTTCCAATGATGTGCCTGCACATGCAGGAAGGCCAACTGCCTAGAGCTCACTGCTCAAATACAAAAGGAAGTCTCACTAACTTACAAAAATGGATTATGAGAATCCAATATAATGTACTGCTACAAAAAGCATCTGCTATGCCAGGTTCAATACCGATTTAAGCTCATACAATAACCATAAACCCTTCTACAAAATCTGCCTTAATATTTGCTCAACATATCCATCATATTTATCCTCTATCATATATGTCCTATCTCCAAAATGATCTACAAGATCTCATACTTATATATGAGTCTTATTACAATATGACATGTCAGCTTCCAAAAAGATATTACAATTAAATACAAAATACAATAATCAAAATCATGTCGGCTAGGGTGCCGGTAAACAATATTGTCGCTGCCGGTGAACTATCTGCCGGTGTAGAGTCTGTCGGTGCCAGTGCCTGTCGGTGCCATAAGATTGCAAGGTTGCCATCAATGACAACACCTTCAATCACCTTTAATTATCATTAGAGTGTGCAATGCCAATAGTATGTTCGACATAAAATATAATAAAAATGTAAATTTTATTAGTCTACATCGTTTAAAAATTCAAAACATATATGTCACTTTCTATTGATTCATTTAAAAAGTTCAATCAGCATTGGCCATTTCCTTTATAAAAGTGTGACACAACTTTGTGCTTTTACCCAGCCTGTATGCATCTTTACCTTTCTATATAGTATTGTATCATGTAACTTAGGATTTTAAATTTAGATAACCCTCTCTCTCTCTCTTACCAACCACTCTTTAGATATCCTTATACCTAGGTGGACTCTCTCTATATCCTTCTCTAGATAGGTCATATCTCTTTCTCTCTCTCTTGACTTAAGTCTATTTAAAGCTCTCTATCTCTCTCTAGATCCTTCTCTAGATAGACCATCTCTCTCTCTCTCTCTCTCTCTCTCTCTACTTGGGTCATTTTAAATCTCTTTCTCTCTATCTTTCTCTAGATATGTCATCTCTCTATCCTTATCTAGGTCCTCTGTCTCTATCCTTCTCTCTAAGGTCCTCTCTCTTTCTCTTTATCTCTTGACTTAAGTCTTTTTACAGTTCTCTCCATCCTTCTCTAGATAGGTCCTCTCTCTATCCTTCTCTCTAAGGTCCTCTTTCTTTCTCTCTCTATCTCTTGACTTCTCTCTCTCTCCCTCTCTCTCTCTCTCTCTCTCTCTCTCTCTCAACTTGAGTCATTTTAAATCTCTTTCCCTCTATCTTTCTCTAGATATGTCATCTCTCTCTATCCTTATCTAGGTCCTCTCTCTATCCTTCTCTCTAAGGTCATCTCTTTTTCTCTTTATCTCTTGACTTAAGTCTTTTTAAAGTGCTCTCTATCCTTCTCTCTAAGCTCCTCTATCTTTCTCTCTCTATCTCTTGACTTAAGTCCTTTTAAATCTCTCTCTCTCTCTCTAAACCTCTTTCTCTCTCTATCCTTCTCTATATAGGTCATCTCTCTCTATCATTCTCTAGATAGGTTCTCTCTCTATCATTCTTTAGTTCCTCTCTCTTTAGATCCTTCTTTAGGTTTTCTCTATATCCTTCTCTCTAAGATCTTATCTCTAGATCTCTCCCCCCTCTCTCTCTCTCCTACTCTAGGTCCTCTCTTTTTTGTTTCTTTTCTACCTATAAGTTGACTTGAGTAGTTAAATATTTTCTAAATTATTTTCTTTTATATATGACTTTTGTGTTTAGAATGGGCCCAGCAATCAGAAACCTAAGAAGAAGTTGAGCCAAATTTAGATATTGAAGAAAATGGGGTTGAGGAACACATAGTTGAAGATAAGAAGGAGGCTCAATTTCAAGCAATGCATTTTGGAAAGGGGTCAGGATTTCTTCCTTGCTATGGATGAGCATATGAATCTAGCTAAAGAGGTGAAGAGAAAAAATTGTTATAGAGATTTAGATCATTTACTTGAAATGGATATGAGAAATTGAAATGCTATGTCGAACAACCTAGATATATTAGTAGGAGGTAAATGAATAAATATGAAAAGGAAATAATCAAAGCTCATTTCAATAATCTTAATACACTTGAACAAGCTCAACTATTATCAATTTTACTTATTCATAATGAGGCAAAAGAGCCATTACAATTGTTGGGTGTAGATTTGATGTTGAAAAAGAGGAAAGCTTCATGCCTAGAAAAAGATAATGTTGAAAATATTAAAAAAAGTTTAGATTCCATTAGAAAATGATCTCGATTAGTAGGTAAGGCCATTTCAAGAAGAGTGGTATTGACATCTATTTTAAGTGAAAAATACCAAGAAAAAGAAAAAAACTCTTCACTTTTGGCTGAAATTGGTTTCACAAGAAAGAAACTAACAAAATATGTGATAAGGAGAAAGGTTTTGGATGATAGTTCATAAGGAAATTGGGCAATTATATGTAGAGATCCCTTTCTAACAAGTTTGAAGATGTTGTTAGGAACTTGATCTCAATTTTTTGGAATGATCCTACATGTCCATCATCAAATTGTAGAGATTTTATCAGACACGGGATTGGACCCAGTGATTATGAACATCATACGAAATATTGGCTAGACATAACATAACATGAGATGTATATGAATTTTGGTAATTTAAATCCTCATATAAAGATTGGGCAAATAATGTTTGAAAGGTTAAGGCCTTATTATGTGAAGATAAAACAAGGTTTTTGAAACTTGTTGTTGTCACTATCATATTGAATTTAATCTCTACTATAAGGCATTCTAAAATATTAGAGAAGAGAGTGATGGTTTTCAAAATACACCTCCTAAATGGGTAAGATAATTCATAGAATCTAATCTTATGTGATAAATCAGATGATGATAGTGTGATTAGTCAAATAAATTACATAAAAGAACTTTGTGAAACATGTGGAAATTTGGCTAAAATGCCTTTGAGAAATCAAGATACTGACTTGACAAAGACAGTAAATTGCAAGAGTTACAAACTTATGTAAAGTTTCAAACAAATTTTAAGAAGGAATCTACAAGGTTAAACTATGTAGAAGATGAGAAACCTATTGGAACATTTATGAAAAGAAATTTGAAAATTGATACAATTGTACATGTAGACACCTAAAAATGTCTCATTGATCATGTACTAATTATTCATCTAATTAGTTAAATAATTTTTTAATTATTTAATTAAGTTAATTAATCTTATTCTTCTTGTTTATGGTGAAAGTGGATAACAACAATATTGAAAGACTAAATGGATTCAACCACAAAACCCTAGCCTAACAACAACAAAGATCCACCATAACATATGAAGATTACCTAAGACAATGTAAATCAAATGAAATCACAAAGATTATACCATCACATGTCCAATAGGGTTTGGATCTCCATTCTTCCTATCTCCATTGATCTTGCTTGATATATTTTCTCTCAGATTTTATATGCACAAGAGCTCAACAAAGAACAGAAATGTGGTTGCAAGTAGGATCGCATATGAAAATTTGAATGCTAGGATGCTTGATTAGAATGTATATGTCTAGGGGCTTGATAATGAAGGAAGCATCTCCTTATATAGAAGACACCCTAAGAAATGGAGGGATAAGATTGAGAGGTGTAAAAGATAAATGGTCAGCTATGATTAGAGGGTAGGCAGAGGAAATAAGAAAATAATGAGAGGGTAGGTAGTGTATGAATTAAGAGATGAATGACATGTGTCATAGGTAGAAAAGGTTAATGAATTAATTAAATAAATAAAGATTTATTTAATTAATAGAGGAAGTGGGATCAATTAAATAAATAATATATTTATTTAATTTAGGAAAGGAAAATTTAAATAAATAAATGTATTTATTTAAATGAGAAATAAGGCTAGAAGAGGACAAATGAATTAATTAATTAAATAAAGATTTGTTTAATTAATAGAAGAATTAGGCTAAAAATAATTAAATAAATAAAAATATTTATTTAATTAGATATGATCATTTTAGGTGTCTACATTTTGCCCCTCTTTGAGACAATGCAACTTGTCGCGTTGTTTCAAAGAAGATAATATGAACTGATACAAAGTTGCCCCAAGATGGGAATGATATGCCCCCTCGAGAGATTGGATGAAAATATCTAAAAAGATCGCAGACAATCTCTCAATAAGAAAGAGAGGCTAGAATGGACTGACAAGATGGAGCGACAGAGTCATGGGATAAAGAAGACTGACTCCGGAGACTAGGGCTAGGGTAGTCTATAAGATCGCCTATGAGGAAAAACATCCTCATTGTCATCCACACATTCAAGAGATCAGAGTGCAGAGAGAGCAAAGAGCAGTCAGCATTGATGGCATTGGTGCACAGATTCGATCGTGTTCGCCAATTTTAGAGGCCAACAGATACAAGAGAGCCGATAAGTACCGCAAAAACTCCTTGTACCTTGTTGCATTAATTGTTGTCATAAATGCATGCCAGGTAGGGTAATAAATGTGCATTAGGTATGTCTAGAAAAAATGTCAAGTGGGGTAAAAATGTCAAGGCATGTCTACGTTGGTGCCAGGCGCGTCAAGGTTGGCTAGGTGCGTCTGTGTTTGTGCCAGGCGCATCTAGGAAGGAAAAGGTGTCTATACCAAATGCGAGGGCGTCTGTGTTGTGCAAGTGCGTTTGTGCTATGTTGGCGCCTCTATGCAGAGAAGGTGCGTCTATGAAGAGAATAGGCACATTTGTGCAATATGTAAGCATGTTTATGTCATGAAGGCACATTTGTGTCTTCTAGGTCAAATTGGTAGTTCTGTGATGAACATACATTGTCGATTGGATATGTTGTTGAGAGGATACACTCAAGCAGGTCCTCTAGGGAAGAATAGGATAGCAGATAGGGCTAGGATTGACAATTCTGTGATAGAACATACATTGCCAATCAGGAAACTACTCAAGAGGATACACTCAAGCAGAGGACCTAGGATAGGATAGATCGAGGCACTTTGTGATGAACAGGGAGTACCAAGACATAGAACTTTGTGATGAACAGGGAGTACTAGAAAGAGAAGCACTTTGTGATGAACAGTGAGTGCAAATATGAACAACACTTTGTGATGAACAGGGAGTGCTAAAACACGTAGTACTTTGTGATGAACAATGAGTACCACTAGGATAAAAAGAAACACTTTGTGATGAACAGTGAGTGTCACTAGGATAGAGTGCCATATGATAAATATAAGCACTAGGATAAAGAGCAACATTTTGTGATGAACAGGGAATGCCACTTTAACTGACACAGTTGATTTACTTGACTACAGGAGTACCTACCTATGCTGGAGTCCCAGGAGAGATTCCCATCGACTCAGAGTTTATGACCAGAGCTGACATTTGAGGACAGAGCCGCTATTGAGGTTATGGTTTTACAATTTATTCTGTATGTGCCTGAGTTTCGAGTGAACATGGGGTTGCTGACTACTTTAGCTGAGAGATGGCACTCAGAGACATGCACGTTTCATTTTTCGATGGGTGAGATGACAGTCACCTTGGAGGATGTATACAGGATACTGAGGATACCGATCGATGGGGAGTTGATTCCCTACAATCGAGACAGAGATAGAGATTCCCTGAGACAAGTGTTTTAGGATCCTAGACTAGAGATGAGGGTTGGACATGTGGCATGGGATACCATGACACGCACAAGATTAGCACTACCATCAGTACTAGCAGGAGTGATCAGTGGGTTCCTCTGTCTGGATAGGGCGACACGAGGAGTGGTTGTGGGATGGGGGAGGACTTTAGAGAGGGATACAACTAGACTCAGGAGACAGCTGAGGGACACTAAACGGGAGAGGGATCAGGATATTCAGTGCTACACAAAGGCTAAGACAACACTGAGGGCAGGCAGGCAGGCAGCAGAGGACATAGGGGTAGGATACACCTATGTTTTGCGGGCATGGGCGGAGATAGCCTACTGGCGAGACCTGTACTATGGATTGGTGCCACCAGATCAGTGGGATAGGAGCTTCCAGAGACCATCGTGGACTACAACGACCACTGGAGGGAGAGACAGGAGATAGGCGTCTAGCGGTGGGGTTATGGGTCCTCCACCACCACCAGATAGAGGGGACAGGAGAGATGATCCTGGGGCAGGTCCTTCCAGGGCTTAGACTCTATCGAGGCTAGCCGACTCCGAGGGAGGGAGTTCATCATAGCCTAGAGGGCTCCTTATGTATCAGTTTTGTACCATTTTGTATGATGATGTAAACACCTTCGGGTGATTGTAGCCATATGATTTTGACATCATTGTATCATGACACTTATGATGATATATATATATATATATATGAGATTCATCCTTGCGGCAGCTATATGCATGTGTACCTATGTGATGCATGTTTCTATGATGCTTATGATATGGATGAAAATATGTACATGAGGAAATGCAATATTTTTGTTCTTTTATGTTTTTCATATGTTATGCATGATGCAAATGTGAATGTATGAAATGCAAATGAATATGATAATGCAAATAATTGTTTACATGATAAAAATGTAAGATGTGCTAACATGTGTTGTGTGCAGGATGTGATGCAATTGTGATATCTATATGTATGTATGAAATGCATATATGTGGTAATGCAGGTGCAACTACATGAAATGAAAATATTTTTGGCGTGTCATTATACTCAGTCGTGTGATAGCAGGCTACATGGACTCAAGAAGGATGATGGAAGTCAATCAAAAAAGGGGGATGGAAGATAGAAGATATGAAAGTGAAAGAGCTTCTTGTGCGTTATTATCATTGAGATTTATTATGGCAAGTAGGTTATGACAATCGAGGCATATGTTCGACCCAGAAAGTCATTGTACCTATTTGCATGGAGATAAGACAGTCAAAAACAAGGAATGCCCCAGTTCAAACTAGACTCACAGTGTCCTCATATCCTTGGACAAGTCATAGCATTACTAAGAGACAATCCACAGACAACAAAGAAAAATAGGTGACGATACCCCATCCTTGCCTTTCTAGTCAAAGACATCCTGGAGATAGAATCTCTAGTCAAAGACATCCTGGGAAAGCTAAAAGACATGTCACCAGAAAGATAAAATCAAAAGAAAACCAAGACTCGACACCAACATCCATTGTAGTCCTCAAGTTTAGTGTCTCTTGTCACTTGTTCAAGTCTATTTGATTGTGGTCATAATGTTTACTTTCACAAAAAAAGATAGATAGCACTGAACCATAATGTTGTATGAGTTTGTTGAAAGATTTGATTTGTTGAAGCCCATTGTTGTTGTTGTGTCTCATCTGAAACTGGTTGAATCCATGAAACTGATACTTTATTGCAGAGAAGGTGGAACTTTATTGTGGATTGTGATGTAAATGTTGCTTTATTGTGGATTGTGCGTGGATAGACTGAAGAAAACTGGAAGAAACTGTACTCCTCAGAACATGTGATGTGCTCAGTTCCACACCCATTACTAGATGTAGGATTTGCCTTAGCCACAGATAGGAGCTGATTTATTATGAACGGAAAGGGGTGAAAAGGGATGTTATTTTGAATGGCTAACAAATCTTAGATAGATCAATGACAACCCATGATGGGAATGGGTAAGTTTGTTACGAATGAATAGGTTGTGAGTGTGTGCAAAGTGAAAGATGAAATGGAATCCTAAAGGAGGGAGGAGCAATGTCTCTATGCATGGCGCTGGTGACCCATTTTTCACCATGGTACTAGCCCAGGGCAACACCGAAGTGGTTTTCACCATTGGACGAAATGTTTTTCTGTTTTTCAAATTTTACTTTTTTTTTATTTTTTTGTATTTTGAATTTTTTTGAGTTTTTTGTATTTTTGGATTAGGATATTCTGAAGAGCTATCTGTAAAACCTACAAAGGTGCATGTTGTTGATAGGATCCTCCAAAGGTTCTCCCTCTATGGTTGAGAGCTGATATACACAGGATCCATAGGCTTTTATGATGATGTAAGGACCAAGCCAATTCAGTTCGAACTTGCCCTTCTTTTCTCTGTCTTGCTGATTTTTAGGATTTTCTTTGAGAACTAGGTCACCCACCTTAAATGTATGAGGATTTACCTTATGATTGTAGTTGCATTGTTCCTTGACTGAATGATGTGTAGCTCGAGTGCCTTTCTTCCTTGATAAAGGAACTGAGATAGAATTACTAGCATGTGGACTACACAGGCCCATATGCGTGTCACCTAAAGAATTTTGGGCATCCCTAATAACAAAGTCCCTCGAGGAAGCTCCATTAAAGGTCCATTATGTCTCGCCAAAAGGGAAAGGATGTGCGGAACAAGTGGATGAGTAATGAAGGCTTATGATTGTGAAAAGAAGTGAACGTAGGATGGCATGATGGAGACTTAGGATCAACAAGTGTTCTTTTTGACTTGAAATTTTAGAAGTTTTGCCCCCAGTTATTTTGATATTAGGGGAGATCATCTCTTGCTCTTTTTTCTTCATAGAAGTTTTATCCTTGACTTTGATTTTTGCAGAGTCCAATAGCTTTTGATTTTGATCTGGACTAAAGGACTTTTCTTTATTTTTGACTTTTAGATTTTTATTTTCATAGATTGATTTGTGATCCCCAAAGAGTAAGGGCTTTTGTAATTCTTGTTGATCCAAGTCTGGGAGAGGAGTGGAAATGGAATGAGTGGATGAAATGGTAAGCCTATGTGAGTTCTCAAGAGGGTTGGTGATACGCTCAATCGATTCTTTGCTAGAACCACTCTTAGGACTATTGATATCAAGAGTTGCTTGCACCATTAGAGGAGATTTGCATTCAAACTTAGTAGCCACAACACTAGGTGTTTCAAACCCAATTCCTTGTAAATTGTTTGTATATTGTTCTTGTCATTTGAATACCTTAGGAGATAGTGGGAGTTGATCAACATGAAAGCTATACTCACCACATCCCAAGTCTTTAACCTTGAATTTTTCTTTGAGCTCTATTTGTTTTGATGTAGAAGGTTTCAATGATTCAGGATCAACATATGCTAATGAAGGAATAGCCTCACGATTGACTGGTATTGTTATTTCTGATCTAGGTCACAGATTGTTGCAATATATGAATGGATTTCGGTTAGCTTTGACGGTCACTTCAACTCCATTGTGTGGAAACTTGACACATATATGATATGTTGATGGAACAACTCACATTCCATGAATCCATGGGCATCCCAAGAGTATGTTGTATGTGAGATCTAGATCAAGGACTTGACAAACCACATCCTTCGTAACTGGCCCTACTCTGATAGGTAAGGTGACTGTGCCCTTGGATGAGCGCTCTTCATCATCATATGCCTTGATGGTAATTTTTTTTGTAGCATTTACAACTTTATCTGAATATCCCAATTGTATTATTGTGTTTAAATTACATATATTGAGACCAGCTCCTCCATCTATCAGGACTCGCTTTATTCAATGTTTGTGTATGAAGGCTTCAATGTATAATGGTGCATTATGTGGCTGACTTACGGAGGCATCATCAGCTTCTATGAATGTAAGGGAGTGTGAAATGGAAAGGTGTCCCACCATGGCTTGAAATTGGTCCATGTTCAGATCAGTAGGGACAAAAGTGTCTCTCAAGATTTTGTCAAGAATGGCTTTATGTGCGGGGGATATGCGTAAGAGCTCAAGGATTGAGATAAGTGCGGGTGTCTTCCCCAACTGTTCTACAAGGTCATACTCAGGCCTAGTTGATGAGGAAGCGGCGTTTTTAGCTAGAGCACCTTGCAAAGTGAATTTACCTTGACGAGTTGTAACATTACATTCAGAGGTAGGTTTGGAAGAAGATCTAATGCCTTTTAGGACAATCTTGGGTCTTTGGGTAGAATTCTCAGGTGTTTTGTCCTTGATGATAATGGTGGAGACATAATTGTCCATCGAGATGTGATTGATAGTTGAATCATAGTTATAAGATGCTCTAGTATAGTTGGTTTGGTCATCTATGGCTTTAGCTTTTCCCTTGTCATGCTTTGGGAATGGTTCCTTAAACATCTCATGTTCTTGATTGGATGAGTGTCCTTCAATCTCAATGTCACCTCTATCAATAAGGTCTTGTATGATGTTCTTCAACCGATGACAATTTCCTATTTTATGTCCTTTTCTCTTATGAAATTCACAATACTCATCATCATTCCACCAATTTGGTTTGACCTTTGGCTCATATGGAGGTAGATCTGGGATTGTTATTATTTTATTTGCCACTAGCTTTTTGAAAACTGACTCAAGTGGTTCTCCCAATGGAGTGTACTTCCTGCGTGACTTGGAAGTTGTTTGAGTATTCACTTGATTGTTTGTAGAGTTTGATCTAGAAAAAATGATTTTGGGTCGTACTGTATTGGCATCAACAACACCATCATTGACTGTGTTCTTGTTTTTATTCCAAAATCTTGGCTTATCTTTTCCTTTAAAGTCCTCTTTGTTTTCCTTGAAAATCTTAATGACTCCTTGATCAATTAGGACCTTTTCTGTTGCTAAGCCTTTTTGAATGACATCCTTGAAGGTGGACAAACAAGCTTTTCTCAAGTCATAACCAATGTTTTTTGTTAATATTCTGGGTGAACATCTCTGCCATTTGTTTTTGTGGAATTTCACAAGAGCATCTACTGGCTAGATTCCTCCATCTTTCTAAAATGATGAAAAAGACTCTCCATCCTTTTGCTTGGTGCTACACAAAGTAGTAACTGATATATCTGTCTCTATGTTGTATGAGAAATGTTGGATAAATGCCTCTACTAAGTCACCCCATGACTTAATTCCAAGTGGGAGTTGGGATAACCATTCCATAGCTTGATCACCTAAGCTCTATGGGAATAATCTCATCAAATATGTCTCTTTTGCTACTACCTCAATGCAAGCTGTGAAAAATTGACTTATATGTGCCTTAGGATCTCCTTTGCCTCTGTACTTATTGAACTTAGGTGTCACAAAATGTGTAGGAAATGGAGGCATTGGAATGCTTTTGTCAAATGGATAGGGACATATGTCTCTCATTGTGTAAGTTGGCTTTGGTGTATTTATGTCCTCCATTTTCTTTTGTAAATCCTTAATTTGTTGTTCCAAATTGTTCTTAGGTGGAGACCGACTTCTTGGACCATATCCCATGCTTGAAGTACTGGGTGGAGGAGGAGCATGTTGCATATATGGATGATATTGATCATACACATGTTCATATGGAGGAGGTCTATAATGATGTTGCGTATATGGACCATTTGGTATAGAGTCATGGCGAGGAATGAAATATCTGCTTTGTCCATGTATACCATACTCTACAGGCATGTCATGAGTTTGTTCTAATGTGTTGCCCCCAAATTTGATGTAGGGTTTCCTTGTGTCCAAATTTTGATCATGCCTTTGGATATCCAATTGCTTTGGTGGTTGGTCCTTAGCATTGGTATGTGATTGAGTATATTTTTCTGCATAAGACTTCCATAGTGGTCTACGAAGGTGAGTATCATATGCTTGACCATGTGTGTATGGGACCTTTGGTTTTTGAAACAAAGATGATGGTGATTCAGGCACCATATGTGGTCCTCTATTGCCTCCACTATTAGGCCTCCTTTGATCCATGTTGGGATGAGGTTGTTGCAAAGGTCGATTTTCCATTATTTGAGACATGTCAAAATCATGAGGGATCTTGGCTCCACTTTGTGCCATCACTTGTAAGAAGTATTGTCTATCTCTCCTCATTATTTCCTCAACCAATCGATTGAAACGAGGATCCATAATGGAGTCTTCCACTTCTGCTAAATGTATGGAAAAGTTGTCCATATTGTCATTGTGTGTATCATTGTTGTTTGTAGTGTCCATGTTCTCAACATTTGGAATGTTTCTATAGGCATCCATGTTAGGTAATGTGGTATGATTAGAATTGAAAAAGATATCATTGTCATATTCATAGGCACTCATGTTTGCGGACTCTTGAGCCTCTTTATTTTCTCTTCTAGATTTTTGGGAACGGGTTTCAACCATGAACTAGGTATTGACCAAGATGTGTGAGACTAGATGAAAATGGAAAGATATGAAAGACCAAGAGTTGGACGGAATGTGAATGAATCTGAGGTTTACTTGCAATGTCCAAAGTGTAAGACCAAGTATGTATGTAGTAGGGTAGGTGTGGCTTCCAAAGAGATGATAGTTTCTCTTGATGAGGTAAGTTGACCTTGACTCTAAGTAAGACCAAATGAGACCCAAAGGTGATAGACCTTGATGAGGGACCACTTAGCAAAATGTTGTATGTATGTAGTGTATTGAAAAAATAAGATGAGGACAAGCAAGTGACCTTTTGACTCAAGTTTAGACAAATGTGAATGTAATGTAAGGTGTAAAGCAATGATGGACTTTGTGAGACCCAAAGATAGGTTGAATGCTAGATGAAAATCTAGAGAAATAACTTAGGAAGCTCAAGAATTCTGAAATTGATTGCTCTTGTTTGTTGGACTGTAAAAGTTTTTCAATTCTAAACACAGACTTGCTTGTATACTTCACAGACACAGTTGTATGACACAGATGCAGTTCTATCAGACACAGACACATTTCTAAGATTTTGTAAATGCAATGTTTCTCAAAAGACACAGATGTGTTTCTGCCCTTCACAGATGTGTTTAGATGACATAGACGCGTTTCTGAAAATTTTGTGCAATTTTTCCAATCTGTGAAGTTGCTTGTTGTGACCAAATATGAATGTTTGACTGTTTTTCATGACAAGAGGACACAATGTTGATGAGGACTCAATGTTTGCAAGTGTTTAGACTCAAAATGACTCAAAGAAAAGTGTGTTGTTTGATGTAAAATTGTTTTGCATACACTTGAAGACACAAAAGACACAATGTTTTGATGTTTGGTCTTGAATGTTTGATTGTTTAAAATAAGTCAAGCACAATTCTTATGGCTATCCAGGACAATAGTTGTTGATCCCACATGAGGCTACGTTATTCAGAGTGGATACTTAGATGCTTGACCCCATTGGCTCCACACTTGGCACTCACTTCTCAGGGCAGCCAAGCATCAGTCCCCATGAAATCTCCCTGTGGTGAACTTTGTATCTCTACTAAGAACCGTATGTGTGTGGGCCGCTCCAGAGGTCTGACCTCCTACCCCAACAACTAGAAGGATTTTGGCTTCTAAAACAACAAGGTGCTAGTAAGGGCATCCGCTCGTGTGGCCATACATGCGGCACTTTCAGCTCTGTAAATACAGAAGGCTCCCAACCGGTAGGGGTTACGCCCTACAAATGATCAAATAAATTTGATCAAATGGGTTTATGGGGAGACATAGTGTCGGTATGAACTAATCAGCACACGTTATCCATAGTTTTCACCATGAATACAGTTGTTTATAGTGGTTCAGAAGAGGTGGGTTTTCCTCGCTACCACTTGGGTCGTTCTCTCCTCACTAGTAGTCCTAATGACCACATCGGGAGACAGGCCCTCTAAAGATTAAACAAAAAGAGCCTATTGCTCAAGACACAAAAGACACTAGTTCAATTTTAGTGCACCAATTGAAATATTTGCTAGTCTATGAAAACAAGGCACATAATAAAGATCAAAAACCCTTGCGAAGGTCCTGCAACAAAGATCTATTAGTACTTTGGATTGTTTCAAATGATCACCCCTTCCTACAAGCACACAAGTTAGCTAAATTTTAGATCCGAAAGACTTTGTGAAATAGGGGCCTTCAACAAAATGATTTTGCTTTCAAGACAAGCTGCACCAATTTCGTTAGCTAGATCTAAAGATGTTAGCTCAATATAAACCAGATCTGAAATCTAAATGACAAAAAACCAAATCAAAGAAACCAAAATGCAACAATTGAACACAAATGCGGTTATCAGTAACACAAATGCTATATAAATTCACAAACGTGGCTAGATATGACACAGACGCAGTTCCTGAACACAGACGCGGTTCCTGAACACAGACGCGGTTCCTAAACATAGACACATCTGAAGACCTCACAAACGTGACTAGGGAACACAGACGCGTTTCCTGGAATTTGCAAAAAAATAAAATATTGTCGAAGGCGTAGACACGATTCCAAATGTCACAGATGCGATAGAAAATCAAATACACGATCCGAAAGTACGCAGACGCAAAAATATCAAAATGTTGTCAAAAATGTAAGATCTGCAATTTCAAAAATGCAAAATCTACAACAAAAGATGTTAAATGCAAACGTCACAAGAGTCCCACCAGGCGTGCCAAAATGTATATGATGAAAATGGATACAACAATGTTGAAAGACTAAATGGATTCAACCACAAAACCCTAGCCTAACAACAACAAAGATCCACCATAACATATGAAGATTACCTAAGACAATGTAAATCAAATGAAATCACAAAGATTATACCATCACATGTCCAATAGGGTTTGGATCTCCATTCTTCCTATCTCCATTGATCTTGCTTGATATATTTTCTCTCAGATTTTATATGCACAAGAGCTCAACAAAGAACGGAAATGTGGTTGCAAGTAGGATCGTATATGAAAATTCAAATGCTAGGATGCTTGATTAGAATGTATATGTCTAGGGGCTTGATAATGAAGGAAGCATCTCCTTATATAGAAGACACCCTAAGAAATGGAGGGATAAGATTGAGAGATGTAAAAGATAAATGGTCGGCTATGATTAGAGGGTAGGTAGAGAAAATAAGAAAATAATGAGAGGGTAGGTGGTGTATGAATTAAGAGATGAATGACATGTGTCATAGGTAGAAAAGGTTAATGAATTAAATAAATAAATAAAGATTTATTTAATTAATAGAGAAGTGGGATCAATTAAATAAATAATATATTTATTTAATTTAGGAAAGGAAAATTTAAATAAATAAATGTATTTATTTAAATGAGAAATAAAGCTAGAAGAGGATAAATGAATAATTAAATAAATAAAAATTTATTTAATTAATAGAAGAATTAGGCTAAAAACAATTAAATAAATAAATATTTATTTAATTAGATATGATAATTTTGTTGGCATTTTTGATGATTATGTTGTGATTGTCATTGATGGACACACACTTGCATTGAGATCACTTTTGTATGTATAAGTTAAAGCTCAACTGGTACTTGTTCCAACCGGTATGATGCATTATAGTCCTTAGACTATTGGTGTTTTGCAGAAAGTGATTACTGATCTGAAGCAGTATGTTGACCCCAAGCGGTTCGAGGATCTCAAGCGGTACGAAGGATCAAAGCGGCGGAACACATATTTCCTAGTCTTCATTTTGTCAAACCGGCAACCCGTATTTTGCTTAAACCGGTATTTTGTATGAACCGGTAATACTCTGTGATGAGTTACCAACCGACATTTTGTGATGAGTTACCATCCACCGATTGTTTGACAGTGTTGACACTTCAACGGTGCTTTTTGTGTCATGTTACAGAATATGTCTAGATGCATTGAACCTAGGAAATTGTATTGTAATCCTATTAGACCAACATGAAATCAGATTCCTTTATAAGGACATCATGTCTAGGGTTTTAGGTTGGTGATGTTGTTGTGAGGGTTTAAGGTGGTTGATGAGTTAGAGAGAGTATGAATGTGTAGAAGACTAAAGTAATGCTGGAATGCATTAGGAATGAGCTATCAAGGATCTAACCAAGCAATCTATGTTATTAGCTAGATCACTCACTTGTTGATTACTCTCATCTTCGACAAGTCTGAAGCCCTTAACCGGGTAGGCCTAACAAGCCTTTTGTAAATCCTCTAACAAAGTGGTTCACATCTGTGGATCTAAAATCCTCTAGCAAGGTAGTCTTTAATCGGACTTATCTCCTAACAAAGATTGAGATTCCTAATAGGATCTGTTCTGGTAAAGAAAATTGTATGACCTTAACCAGCCTGGTTCCTATTATGCAGATAGTTACTTGTGAGTTCCATCTCACCGTGGTTTTTCCCATTTGGGTTTCCACATCAAAATCTCCTGTGTTATGGTGTTTGTGCTTCTATGGGTGAATGCATTATTTGCTATTTGGTTTGCATGTGTGCTAACCGGTTTGTCTGCTAAACTATTTTATTGGTTTACTGTTAGTCTAGCAAGGTGTTTAAGTACAAAGATTTTTGGCATACTAATTCACCCCCCCCTCTTAGTATTCATCAATTGGTATCAGAGCCAACCTTTCTATAAGTTTAACCACTTGGAAAGAGATATGGGGGAATACACACTCAGGGAACTTACTCATTGGCTCACTCAGTCTGAGCAAGCCTATGATGATCTTATGGTCAAATATAAGGCATCTCAAGCAAAGAGGAGAGAACATGCTGAAAAGTTGATGGAGCTATCTACAAATAGTTCCTCTGATGAAGCGGACATGGAAGCCCTGATTCAAGAAGTAGAAAAGATGAATGAATCCAATTCCAACCTGAGAAAATAATTGGAAGGACTAACTATCCGAATGTGCCAAGAGCTTGAGAACCAGAGAAAAGCTGAAGATATGGTCAAAGACAAAGATCATGAAAACTCCAAGCTAAAGCAAGAGATCAGTGCCCTAACTACTCAACTCCATGCGAGCAAAATGGAAAAGGAAGACAGGCAAGGAGAATTGAACATTTCCATCTCTGAGAATGCAAATCTGATAGAAACAAATGCTGCTATTTCCAAAGAACTCTTTGAGTCAAAGGAAATACTTGCTAAGTTCAACAAGATCTCTGTTAAGCTAGAGCAAAAGCTTGAATCTGCCAAACCTGTCAAGAATACTGATGGACCTGGTTATTCTGGTCATGAGGAAGTTGAGACCTTTGGTACAAATGCTGGAGCATCAATGAATCAACCGGCATCAAAGGATAAAGGTATGCAAAAGTTTAAACCTGTTTGCTTTAACTATCTTAAAGAAGGACATACTGCCAATGTGTGTAGGAGTAAGGCTTACAATAATTTTACTTATTTTCTAAATGATAAGCCTAGATCCTATAAATTCAATGGTAAGTGTTATGCATGGAAAAAGTTTGGGCATTGAGCATCTGAATGCAAGTCAGTTATGAACAACACTGGAAGATATCATTAGAGGACTCAAGGAGTAGTTCCGGAATCTTTTGTGAACCAGAATCACAACCGGTTTTATGCCTTCAATCATCAGTCAAGAAGTGGTGGCTATCAAGCAGCAACTAGATGGAGAGTAAACTATTTGATCTATCATAATCATGGTCACACTGCTGCAACATGCAGGAGGAAGAACGACAACATAAATAATGGACCTTGGAGAGCACCTGGAATGGTCTGCTATTATTGCAACAAACCGGGTCACATTGCCAGATTCTGCAGATCAAGAAAGAACATATCGGATGACATACAAGTCACACCAGAAGGAAAGATTAATATTGACACTGTTCAAGCGGATATGAACAAAACCTGGAAGAAGAAACCAGCGGTGTTACAAGAAGAACCGGTTTCTACACCTAGTGTGGAAATGACGGAACCGGCAAACTAAGCATCAAAAAAGCTTAGGGGGAGAAAACGACGAAATGTTTCGAACCCCCGGTTTACACTAGTAAAAGACCTTAATCGGTATGCTATTCCTATCATTTGGTGGAAGACCGGAAATGGTAATAGGCAAATTAGGGTTTACACCCTAATGGTGGAGCATTTATTACGGTAGGTGAGGAATATGTTTACAAGGAGTTTTCAAATCATTTCTCACCATCATTTTTCGAGCGAAGAAGTTTTTCAAGTGCATAGCAAAGAAAAAGTGATTGGTGTTGCGGTTCAAAGAAATCTTGAAACCTTGAAGAAGATTCAGAAGCAAATATCAAACGGTCAAGAGAAGAACTCAAAGCGGTGATTCAACAACCGACGAAGTGGAAGGTGAAGTAGAATCTGAAAGCCCTAAATTCTCAATTTTTGAAAGGTATTTCTTGAGTTTTCTATTTTGTCATGGCTTCCGCATCTCATGATAGTTCTAGTGCAACTGTCGATTCTATGGATTTCATTCAAAGAAAATTGAAATATAATGTTTTGTCACAAGTACCAGTTGGGGTTATAGTAGAAGAAGGTATCTCAGATTATATAGATTGCAAAATTGAAGACCTAGGGTCTCTTGTGATCCATTTGCAGCTAGGTCTATTCTGTGGGAAGGATAAAAAGATCAAACTGGAGTATAGCATTTTGGAGAAGAAGAAACTTCGCAATGTGGTTTACTTCCTAAAGGATTTCACAGATGACCACATTAGAATCATTCTGAGCAGAGTTCATGGTAACAAGATGTACCTGGAGAGAATGCATGATATCACTCCACAAGCTGTTCATGCTGTCACTGGTTTCTACAATGTTGATGAAGTGCCAGCCCTAAGGAAGGTCAGCAAGATGGAAATGTCCAAGTTCACTGATTCAGTGAGCGACTCACGAGGAATGACTATTAATTCCATCAAGGATGACCTCGTGAAATATGCGTGCATGGTGATTGGATACAAGACGTTCTCTACCAGCAGAATTAACTATGTATCTGCTGCAGTGGTAAATGTTGCTTACCGGATGATCAAGGAAGATGCATCATTTGACCTCTACACCGGTATGCAAAGGCAACTCCTATTGAATCTTAAATCAATCAAATAGGATAATGCATTAAAATTCAAGTTTGGACAACTTCTAGTAGGACTATTTTTCTACTTCCAAGGTTGCTTCCCCAGAGTAGGAGATATTCAGTGGTCTGCGGACCAACCGGTTACCAAGCAAATCAAAGAAAGCCTGCAAGCAGTTGGAACCGGTAATCCCGATGTTCTGAACAAGTACTTTGATGAGTTTAGAAGCATGATGAGCCTAAGGATGAGGATATCCAGTGACATTGTCAAGAAATATGAAGAGGATATATGCTTTATCATCAAATTTGATGAATGCATAATGGAGGCCGTTGAGCCCAGATAGGAAGAAGTGGAGCCTATGGGCTATGAGGTGATGTATGATATGCTGGATGGGTATGCTTCTACCCTAATCACCTCACCTCTTGATCCTAAGGCAAAGAGAACTGGCACCTATCTGGAAAGGGTTGCACCAGTTGTAGAACCTCCTGAAAAGAAAGGAAAGGCAGTGCCTTCGGTATCGGCACCGATAACTGTAGCCAGTCCCAAAGTGACCAAGCGGTCACCTATAAAGAAGAAACCGGTAGCAGTACCTGCCAAAGTCTTTGAGAGAAAGAGGAAGACAAGGAATAACTCACCAAACTCAGAAGAAATTGTGTCTGAGGAAAAACCCAAGAAGACTAGACAAGCAAGGAAAAAGACAAAGAATGAAGCGGCATCATCGGCACTGGTAAATATTGACATTTCTTCCTACAAACCTTTGACACATTGTCAAAGAACTATCAAAAATATTAGGAGAAAAGTGTTGAATGATTTGATTGATTGTTTTGATGATTTCAATGATGATGAAAAAGAAGCAGTTGAAAAAGAAATCATTAAGTATTTATGTGTTAATGATCGGTCGCCTTCAGAAATTAGATCTGAGACACCGGATTCTTTGTATAGTTCCTTAGACAATAAATGACACATTTCCATAGAGAAGGAATAGGAAATGAGAGAGAAAGTTTTTGCTAAACATTTTCTTGACATATCAAATTTAGAATTGTTTGAAGTTATGAATAAATACAAAGGCCTCTTCTTTATGAGAAGAAGAAGACTCCTGTTACTGGAAGGAAAGGGTCAAGAAGTGCTCAAGAATACACAAACTCTTTCTCTAGAAGCTCTTAAGATGCATCAAGTGGCTGAAGCCAATAGGAAGGTTGAGAAAGAACCGGCAATAACAAAACCGAATGAAGTGTTTGCTACTGAAGGAAACCCGGTTGTTGAACCCACAGACACTATTGATGTCGATGCTCTAGATGTAGAAGATGTTGCATAGGACACACCATCTGAAGCAACAAGACAAGAGAAGCAAGTTGAACAAGTTGAAAAACAAGCAGAGGACAAATAGGAAGAGGCGGCAAAGAAACAGGTAGAGAAGAAGAAAAAGGAAGAAGATGAGGAGAAATAGAAATAGGAGGAAAATAGAAAAGAGGATGAGAAGAAGAAAAGAGAAGTGGATGAAGAGAAAAAGAAACAAGAAGATGCAAAGAAGAAGAAAGAAGAAGAGGATAAGAAAGAGAAGAAGAAAAAGGAAGAAGATGAGGAGAAATGGAAACAGGAAGAAAGAGAAAAGAGGATGAGAAGAAAAGAAAGGAAGAGGAGAAGAGAAAGGAAGAAGAGAAGAGAAAGGAAGCAGAAAAGAAGAAGGAAGAGGAAGAAAAGGAAGAGGAGAAGAGGAAGGAAGCAGAGAAGAAGGCAGAGGAGGATAAGGAAGAAGAAAAGAGAAAAGTGGAGAAGAAGAAGGTAGAGGAGGACAAGGAAGTAGAAGCGGAAAAGAGCACGCAGATGGAGACTCCAAAGGCAACCAGTAGTCAAGCCAAACCGGCTGACCTCACCAGTCCTATTGACCTCCAGTCTGCAAGTGAAATGGAGCTGCTACAGAGCATTAAGGTTGCTCAAGAACGCCTTGAGGTGTTAAGGAGGAAGGAGGAAATGTGATACAAGCTGCGGTGGACACTCTTACCGGTTTGTTACCCGACACAAACCTCCCCAGTTCTGACTCATCATTGGCACAATTTAAACTCCTATGCATAGTAGTGGATGATCAGGTGCAAAGCCTAGAAGAGGTAGCAGAGGCAAATGCCAAGAAAGAGCATCAAAAGGCTCTCAACATTGCCCTGGTGAAGAAGCTTAATGAGCTCCGGTTCGAATTGCAAAAAGTACAAAAAGATATAAGGAATTCTCTGGATGAGGGGAATCTACTACTGAGTAAGATTTGCCAACCCCATCTCTTCTATGATGATGTGCTTGTACAGAAGAAAAAGCTTCAAACTGACTTGCAGTTATATATGAGTACCTTCAAGCTGCCATATGATTATTTTACAGCTTATGGGCAAACCATTCATCGATTTCATATCCAGTATGCCAAAATAGAGTTGGAAATAAGCAACCGGACTCAAGATTTGCAAGAACTCCAACTGGTTCTACTCTCACACTTGCAGATCCTTCAGAAATGGTATCTCAATCTGGATGCTTTAACAGTGACTCAGGAGATGAGCACACTAGACGCCATGGAAGAATAGGTCTCCCAGATGCAGACAGAGAAGGAAGTGGCTACTTCCCTACTTGAGTCCTAGTCCTTATCTATGAAACAATTCTTGCAGGACTTTAAATCAGTTTTTGACAAGTTTTATTCCTTATTGTCATAAACTCTTATTCTTTTAATACTAATGAAACAGGGGTTAGTCTGTAGTATTTTGTTGTCATTGTTGGCAAAGGGGGAGAAGTATAAATTTTGAATGTTTTGATGTATACTTTCATGTTATTTCTGTTAAGAAGTAGTATACATTGTATTTTCTGCAAAAGGGATAGTGTATATGCTTAGGGGGAGTAATTTTGATTTTGGCATATTTTTGTTGTAAAACACTTATATGTCAAAATTTCCTAAGTGTTGCCATCAATGCCAAAGGGGGAGATTGTTGGCATTTTTGATGATTATGTTGTGATTGTCATTGATGGACACACACTTGCATTGAGATCACTTTTGTATGTATAAGTTAAAGCTCAACCGGTACTTGTTCCAACCGGTATGATGCATTATAGTCCTTAGACTATTGGTGTTTTGTAGAAAGTGAATACCGATCTGAAGTAGTATGTTGACCCCAAGCGGTTTGAGGATCTCAAGCGATACAAAGGATCAAAGCAGTGGAACACATATTTCCCAATCTTCATTTTGTCAAACCGGCAATTGGTATTTTGTATGAACTGGTAATACTCTGTGATGAGTTACCAATCAGCATTTTGTGATGAGTTACCATCCACTGATTGTTTGACGGTGCTGACACTTCAACGGTGCTTTTTGTGTCGTGTTACAGAATATGTCTAGATGCACTGAACCTAGGAAATTGTATTGTAATCCTATTGGACCGACATGAAATCAGATTCCTTTATAAGGACATCATGTCTAGGGTTTTAGGTTGGTGATGTTGTTGCGAGGATTTAAGGTGGTTGATGAGTTAGAGAGAGTATGAATGTGTAGAAGACTAAAGTAATGCTGGAATGCATTAGGAATGAGATATCAAGGATCTAACCAAGCAATCTGTGCTATTAGCTAGATCACTCACTTGTTGATTACTCACATCTTCGACAAGTCTGAAGCCCTTAACCGGGTAGGCCTAAAAATCCTTTTGTAAATCCTCTAACAAGGTGGTACACATCTATGGATCTAAAATCCTCTAGAAAGGTAGTCTTTAATTGGACTTATCTCCTAACAGAGATTGATATTCCTAACAGGATCTATTCTGGTAAAGAACATTGTATGACCTTAACCAGTCTGGTTCCTATTCTGCAGATAGTTACTTGTGAGTTCCATCTCACCGTGGTTTTTCCCATTTGGGTTTCCACATCAAAATCTATTGTGTTATGGTGTTTGTGCTTCTGTGGGTGAATGCATTATTTGCTATTTGGTTTGCATGTGTGCTAACCGGTTTGTCTGCTAAACTGTTTTACTAGTTTACTGTTAGTCTAGCAAGGTGTTTAAGTACAAAGATTTTTGGCATACTAATTCACCCCCCCCTCTTAGTATTCATCAAATTTTAGGTGTCTACACTTCTAACTTCATATTTCCTCATCATCTTACTAATTAATTCCATTTCTAATTTTGTCATCATTTAGTCATTTTAACCATTTTCTAATGTTAATTAAATATTTATTATTTAATTAATTATGATTAATTCCCCAATTTAAATAATCTTTATTATTTAAATACATTTATTTTCAATTTCTATCTCTATTCAATTAATCATCAACCCTCTTCTAAATATTAATTAAATATTTAGTATTTAATTAATTATGATTTTAATCCTTTAATTTAAATAATCTTTATTATTTAATTAGATTCAATTTCTAAATAATTAAATAGTTTCTTTAAATTATTTAATTAACTAATTTGATTCTTCTAATTTCATTTAATTTCATAATTCTTCTAATTTCATTTAATTTCATTAATTTCTTCTAATTTCTAATACATGTGCATGATTTCAAAAATCAAAGTCAAGTTCTAAATATATTCAAATAACAAATTGAATTTAAAATAAATTCAATATTTGAATTAAATCTCATGCAAAGATTAAATTGAAAATCCAAGTCAAATTTCAAGCACATGCTAAATTAATTAATTAAATCAATTATCTCTTCAATTCATATTTTCATCTTTTAGTTAGCTTTTTCTAAATAAAGCTCTCAATCAACTTTCAATCAGTTAACTATCTCCTCCTCTTTATTTCCTCCAATCACTCTTTTTCATCCCTCATTCAACTTTTTCTCAATCAGTTGACTCATTTGATCTATTCAATCTATTATGTTTCACCTCCAATCAGAGATTACTTTAGTGGCGAATATTCGCCAATGGTGAATTTTTCACGTCAGCGACCTAGGAAATGGCGAATATTTTGTACTGATTGGGGGTGGCCATGTCACTAGAACATTATCAATTTTTGTCAAATTCGCGGCCTGATAGCCATATGTTTTATGCAATTAAATGTTACTATGCGATAATTTTGCCAATACAATATACGGTGGACACATGGTAAATTTAATTTTTTCGCCTACACTCTCTGAGATTTCCTTAATAGAGGACCATAAATTTGCCTATAGGCATGTGAAGATTTGTTAGCCAAGAGGACCCAATTCGCCCGACATCTTGTCGACGCATGTCTCCATTCACCCAAACTTCGGCCAACTATATTGTATTCACCAATTATTTGGATGACCTATAATCACCTCGAAAATTACATATCGTATTTGGACGACCTATAATCGCCTCAAAAATTACATAAGTCGTGTTATAGTAACATGAGATTAGCCAAATATTTGTATACCATATCAAATTCCCGCGGAATTCGCCATGTAAGGATTGGTATAAATACATGCAAAGATCAGATCTATCTCAACATAATCTGGTGGGTTATAGGCTCTGAATTCTGATCAATAGCAAAGTTTCAAACCAAGGAGAATCATTGTTGTTGACTGCATTGGCGACTGCTAGTGACCTAAAGGTGAGCGATCATATTTTTGAAGTGTTATAATATTATTCTAAATTTATCTATATTTGTTTGCATTGTTGAGTTCATTTTTATTCACTGGCGACCCATTAGTGCCAAGTAGTCAGGACTCAATGGGGACATTCAGACCCCAGACATCTAGATTGTAGGTCGTAGGGCCAATTAAACATATATTATACATTATAGTCTATTATTGCTTCTTCAACAAATTGATATTTTTTTGGCAGCCTTTATTTTGTTAGAGATGTCGAACAAGAAGAGGGGTAGGAAACCTAAATGTGGGGAAGGCCATGAGAGGCCAACAAAAAGAAAAACATTGTCTTTGTACTTTGGCATTGGAAAAGATTGTGGTGAAAATCAGGAAGGTACATCATCACAAGTACAAGTACAAAATTTGCCACCTACACGCATGTTGAAGATGGTGGCGAACCTGATATCTCAGATCAAGATGATCTTGAAGAAGATTATATGGTAGATGCCCAAGTTAGCCGGAATGATATAATCAACTTGGGTGATAATGCCATTGATGATAATGCATGGAAGGCGAAAAGAAAAGCCATATCAAAAAGGGTGAACCACAATCAAAAAAGGATCAAGAGTGGGATATGTCAGTGAGGAAATTTAAAATTAATTGGGCATAAAAGTATCCATTCATTGAACCAGTGGAGAATCCAATTAAAGGCGAGCCTCCAATAGAATGCAGGTGTAAGATTTGCACTTGGAAACATAACAAGGAAATTAGGTTGCAGCTAAAATTTGACACCATAGAAAAGCATATGGGTAAAGTTTATGAAAAACAAATGATAGATGGGGTTGAAAAATCAGTGATAAGATGGAAAACAAAGGAGGAATGTAAGCATGTGAGGAATGTCGAAGAGTATTATTTTCATGAGAAAATACAGATGAAGCCTGCTAAAGTTAAAGGTTCTATTGAAGCTAGTTTTGGAAAAGCAATACAAATAGAACAACTGGGAAAAGTTGTTCAGTTAAGCATTTTTTTTTATATTTTGAGCAGAGGGCATGCTATGATAGATTTCCCATAAATTAGTGGTTTATTACACTTTTTGAAAGTTCCTAACTATCCTAATAGACATTGGTCAGTAAACAGTGGATGGGAATGGGAAAGTTATCTTGTTGAGGTTGAAAAAGAAGATGTAAAGGAAAAAATAAGAGAGTTAATACTTCATGGGTATGCGTGCATGTTTATACTGTAGAGAATCATACCTGCCAACCTCATCTACTATCTGTTGCTAAAATGAAGGAGAGTGCGACAGCGCAAAATTTATTTCAACTAGTAAAGAGAAGTTTAATTGAATATGGAGGTATGGATGACATGATGGTAGCCAAAAAACTGGTTTATGCTGGAGCAGATGGAGCTTTAGTAATGCAAGGTCATGGGAACGATCTTTGTACAAAGATTGAAACTTCATTTGCACCGTACATTACTACAATTCATTGCATGGCTCATAGAATGAATCTAGCTTTTGGAATTGTGAGCAAGTTTGCTTCGGTTAAAAAAATTGAAATTTTAATCAGAGAGCTCTATTCACACTTTTGTCGTAGTCCTAAGTGATTTATGAAATTTCAACACTTTGCTGATGGAATAATTGATGGGAACAAGCTTCTCAAGGATAATGATACTAGATGGATCTCTTTGGATGGTCCATCGCATTGAGTGTTTTCAGAATATCCATCCTTGATTGGACTATTCCACACAACTCGCAATGAATCAGATCAACTGAAATTTCCTAACCTTCTTTGGAGGTTAAGTAATTTAGAGACACTCTTAACTTTAGCAACTCTTTTGCCCATGCTAGAGAAAATGAGGAATATTATGAAGGCTGCCCAAAAATGAGCTCTGTATATTGCAGAATATGCTACGCTGCGTAAGATGACATGCATGACCCTCGACAATCTCTATCGAAATCAACCAACACTATCTGATGAAAAATTTGTTAAGTGGCAGACACTCACAGATTTGAACAATCTTGATAACTTTTTACAAATCGGTACAGACAGGGAGGTATGTGCCAATGTACGGGGAGTTGAGATACCAATGCACTTCTATGCCACGGTCGACCCCGAGGAACCAGGAAAGCGCCCCACGAAGCAACTAGCAAGAGTTACAAGGGAAGATTTCGACAAGATTGTTGAAACTGTAACTACTTATGTGAAGAAAATTGCATATGATCTTTCCTCACAAATTAGAAGTAGATTCCCTCTTGACAACCTTCTCGAAGCCATGTCTATTGTGTTTCCTCATTATTGGAGCCTCAACATTGTATCTAATTTTTGAAGTAAGCTACTGATTTTTATAAAACAATTTTGCATATCCAGAGAATTGAATGGAGTAACTATAAATGGAATATTAGGCGAAACTCATCTTCTAGAGAAATCATCTCATTTTGCATACACTATGAAAGAACAATATGGCAAAATGGAGAACCCCCACGAAGAGGGATCAATAACAAGGCTTTGGAAAACTATAGTTGAGAACTCAGCATTGTGTGATTCAATGCCAGAATATTTGAAGCTTGCTGATTTATGTCTTACCATGATATTGGGTTCGGTGGAAGATGAGAGAGTTTTTAGTGCTTTGGGGTTCCTAAAATCAAAGCTAAGAAACAAACTAGACAAAAATTTGAAAAATTGTTTGAGACTCTATACATCTAGGTATGATGTCCACACTTTTCCTTACGATAGGGCACTACAAATCGGGAGGTCCAAATGTGAAAGAAGAGGTTTGGGCAACACTTCAAACCAAAGTGCCAATGGGACTATTGACTCATGTACTGGACCTACTGGTAGCATTCAGATGCAATTCAGCGAAGGTATGTAGACTCAGAGTGAAGAAACCACAGACAAGAATCAAGAAAGCTCTGAATTTGATGAGGATGAATGGCAACTGTAAGAGATTGGTATCTATTAATCTTATTACTGTATCTCATCATTCATATTACAAAAGCATATTACTTTTTGCAATTAGAATTTAATATTGATTTGTAATTGTATTTTTCAACTTTCTATTTCCAGATTTAAAATAGCATAATAATAAAAAAAGACCATAATGTGTTTATTGATACAGAGATGTTTATTGTTTGTTTATACATGTTTGAGTTTCAAATTTGTGTGATAAATTTTAGAACCATTTGATACAATTCATTCAATAGTAATACACATGTCAAGAACTTAGATTTTCATTAATTCTTTCAAAATATAGCCATATGATACAATTCAGTCAATAGTAATACACCAATCTGTGTGATTCTCCATGCAAATTGCAAAAGTGAATACAAAGTTTCAGAACCCTTTGCAAATGACCCTGAATTCCCTTTTATAGAAACAAGAGAGAAACAACAGCTCCTGTGTGATTCTCCAATGTCCATGCAAAAGTGAATACAAAGTTTCAGAACCCTTTGCAAATGACCCTGAATTCCCTTTTATAGAAACAAGGGAGCAACAATAGCTTCAGGTCAAATTTCAAGTTTGCAACATGTGAAGATTCAACATCAAAATCACAAATTCAGCACAGATTTATATGGCCATCACAAGTCGTATTAGCAATTTAACATCTGCTACATGTCTGATGTCTCCTGTTCAAAAAACAGAGTTCAAAATCAAATATTAATTCACGCCATGACAAATTAAACATAGATAATAGCAGTACCAAAAACCTAGTAATCAGAAATAGAGAAATGCATAAATGTTAAAGCAAGGGAGAATTTGAGAATACAAATTTACTGGCTAAAGTTTTGCAATGTGCATCATAGATTCATAGGCTGGATTAGCAAAATAGCAAACATTAAAAACATAAAACCTTGAAATTAAGAGTAAAAGAAGAAAATTGTGCAATACATACTATGATTCTTAAAAATTTTGTGCCAGTTTTTGTAGGGTACTCCACTCTTTGTATGATGGAAGGTCAATATTCTATAAACTATCGAAAGTCAACTACAACTTCGTCAACATTCCATATTTAGAAGATTGACTTGACATCACTGTTTCATCCAATACCGAATTTAGACTTGTAAATGGTTGGATGAATTCTAGAAAGCTTTGGGAGTTGAGTCCTTAGCAAGCAAGTCTAAATCAAACTTCATTTTTATCTCCATGCTTTTTTTGTAAGCTTCTTTTCCAATGAATTTATTTGATGGGTCCACGTTCTTAGGCAAACCAAGTTTAATCAAAATATTTTTCTTTTCTTGCAACTTCAATATCTTTTTTCCATAATTTTCCATAACTTTTGATGTTTCCCTTAGCTTCTGGCATTTTTGAATGATATATGATGTCTTAACTATGGCATCAATGTGGCTCTTAATTCCCTTGGATGCCAAGTAGCTATCACTGGAACTGTTGACTACTTGCAGAATATTTTTTGCCATATCCTCTTTTGAATAAACATGTATGATCTTCTCAAAGTGCCCTTTGATTTTCATATGAATTACTCTCAAACTTTCATTCTATTCAAACCATTCACACAAATTTTCACTCCTCTACATTATTTGTCGCCAAATGTTTTCTTGTATATACTTCATTGTATTTTTCATATTATCTTTCAATCTATCCTCAAAATTTTTTATTTAATCATTTGCATTGTGCAAGTATTCTTTCATTTGTGCACATTTTTTTATTTCTTCCTCTACTTCCTCTTTCAAATGTTTTTCTTTTTCCTTCCCATGATCCAATAGGTCCTGTAATTTTCTCATTTTGACAGCAACAGACTCATAACTTTTGTATAATTTTTGAAAACTGTCTCTTTCCTCATCAATTTTTTTACTGCTTTTAGCTAGTTTTTCTGTCAGGTCCTTCAATTCAGCATCCATCTTCTCCTACTCTACAATTTCTACTGCAAAGCCCAAAAATTTTATCCTTTTCTATAAATCATTGCACTTGCTATCAATTGCTTTCCCCCTTGATTTTTTC
Source organism: Cryptomeria japonica (assembly GCF_030272615.1). NCBI lineage: Eukaryota > Viridiplantae > Streptophyta > Pinopsida > Cupressales > Cupressaceae > Cryptomeria > Cryptomeria japonica. The sequence continues at coordinate 604,546,415 of NC_081412.1, read as the reverse complement.
ATTTTCCAGGTCTGCCTTTGACTTTTCTATTTGTTTCTCCAGTTTATTTTTTTCTCTCTCCACCTTTAGTAGTGAAGTGTAGACCACTTCGTTAGTCCTTTTTGACACACTAATTTTTTCCACATTATGTACTTTAGAAAAATCCATTTGGAGGGTGTTAACTTGAAATTCAAAGTGATCTATCTGACTGTGTGGTGGATTTTTATCTTTAGTTGGGGCTGGGAGCATAACAACCATGAACTCCATCATATCTTTCTATGGGTCATATGTTGGAAATACCCTGTTCCTTGCAGGTTGTTCATTTAAAACTTCAGTCAGGGAAACCCTATGAAATGCTTTCTTTTTTTCTTTTTTTTCTTTTGTTGTGTGTTCATATTTTTTATAGTAATCATGAAATTGACAATCTGGGATTGCTGAAGCAATTGAATGTTTGAAAGGTGACATAGGAATACCAGAGGCTCCAATTCCACTTATTCCTGTGGTTTTAACTAATGCTTGACTGGGATTACCAACAACAGTTCTTGATCCTGTCCCACTCCCACTTACACTTTCATGTGTAGTTTTCATAATCTTTTTAGGTGTGTGATTTGAAGCTATAAATGATTGTTTTGTAGTGTCTGTGGCACTTGATATAGGATTTTGAATAGTATTAGTATCTACCACTAGTGGCCTCTTGCAAGAGATATTTTGTTGTAGCCCTTGTCCAACAACAAGACAAGTAGTATCAGTAGTACTAGTAGTACCCATGCCAACCCCACCAATCACGACGTCACTTGACTGAAAAATAATGGGAATACTATCCCCAGATTCCCCACCTACGGTAGTGGCACTTGATTCACCACCAATGGGAATACCATGATGTGGTGGTGGTTGTGGATTTGAACCTGAAACAAATGTAGGTGGACCCTGAGGGTAATGAGTAGTACCTATCCATGATGAATCTAAAGAATCAAGTCCAATGACTGGTTTAAAAAGAAATTTTGATTTTGACTTTGATGGAGTTGTACCTAAAGTGGATACCAAATGCCCTCTCCTCTGGCACCTAGACCACCACCTTCAAAACCCATTTTTTCCACAATGCTTGCCCCTTTGCTATATTTTTCTTTCATGGACTCATTGAATCCACCTAATATTTTAGGGATTGAAGTAGTTGTTGGAGGGGGATCAACCTCATACTCATCATTATCTTGACTCCTGTCATATGTTGTTGTGGGATGCTCCATATTCCACAATTTACTAAACTCTCCATCCTCATCGATGGTTTCAAATTCTTCACTTGTCTTTGGTTCACCGAGATTCTTCCTCATAGTCCAAAAATCATTTATTTTGGTTTGAGTCCAAAAACTCTCTTTACATTCTTGCAGAATTGATTTGGAATAGATTTCTTAGATGGATTAGCATATTTTAGGTAGAAATTGTAGGACCTCCTATTTTGGATTCCCTAGCCCTCCTCTGTTGTCCTCTGTGTGTGCAATGCCATAATTTGTGATGAAATTTCTTTTGTTGAAATGTTATTGTCAGCTGCAATTTTCTCCCTCTCTTTTTTAACCTCATCCCAGGAGTCCATGTTTCTAATCTTTTCTAGTAGTGTTTTACTTTCATGTGGACATAACGTTGAAGAGTTCCCATTTTTCTTAAGCCTTGCTTGAACTACACCGATTGGATCATACTGCCAGACACCCTCATCACCAAAGTTAAAAAATATCAAAAAATCATGTGCCACATTGAATGCTTTTCTCTCAAATGTGAACCCTCCATGTGAGAAAGGCAAGGAAGGAAATATGCTCTTCTTTTGCTGACCATGGAAGTGACTATCTGTGCTCTCCAATTTATGTACATACTCTAATGCAAATACCCTCTCTATCACATGTATTGGAAGTCTGTATGGTTTTACTACTGATCCATAAAACCTTAACACGGTGAATTCTTCCATGAAGAACCATTCAGCCAATTCTATTTGACTTCTGAGTTGAATGCAATCTCTACAAGACACAGGCAACCTAGGCATTGGAGTTCTTGTAATTTCATTATACATTGGTGCCAAAAAGAAGTCTACAAAATGGTTGTAGTTCTTTCTATTATCATGGATCCTTATCTTTGGTGTCCATTCATATATTGGGCACTCTGTTCTCTTCCCAATCTTCTCATCAATCTTATAGTTCACAATTTGAAGCTTGTTGGTCTTGAATATTGCATGATACTTGGATAGAAGGAGATAGCACAAGTAGGATGAGAACGTAAATGTCTTACAAGAACCTTTTTTTATCATTACTAATTGTTTTTTCATGGATTGAACAATGTGTTCAATAAAATTATATCTTAAAGGCTTGCACCCACTTCCCTATCATTTTCCAATCCCAGGCAAAATGACAGCAAGGAAATAGTATCCCCAACCCATGGAACAAAAATGTTAGAATCATAAGGAGGCTTATGATTTTGATCCAACACAATACCAATACCACTCTTTATTAGATCTTTGATAAATGAATCTATGCAACTTGGATCGAGTCTCTCATAATTCCTTGCCAACTTTTCAAGGTCAATTTGGACGTCTGAGTTTTGGGCTCCAAATCCTAGGTTCAACAAATGACCAAATTCTCCCTCATTTATGGATAGAATTTCCTCTTTTGTATTTGTATTGACAATTTCTTTTTTATCTTCATCATAATTTTTGACACAGACCATGACAAAATTAGGGCAAGGGAATACTTCAGGTAACACCATGCTTTCCAATCCAGCATCCCACAATGCGATTTTATATGTTCTTTGTTTTAACATTGGGTTTGAAATAGTAAATTTTGCCCTGCATGCATCTGCCACCTTACTAGACAATGCATATCTAATATCTATGATACACTTTTAACCATGGATAGCAGGGTCATAAATATCATGGTATTCATCAGTGAAACCTGGTATTTTAACCTGTTTGGTTAGGTACATTTTGTTTTTCACTTGGCTTCCTATTGAACTACTGCTTCCCATTTTCCCCATCGTTGTTTTTGTTAATAATTCAAAATAATGCTAGATAAAAACTTGAAAATGCTAACCCTCAAATTGGACCACAAGATTAAAAAAAGCAAAAAAGGCGGGATGTAGGTGTTCTAGATTTTACCTAGAATTTCTATTTCACTAGATTGGCGCAAACAATCTCTGTTGCAACTTGCATTCCTCAATCTAGTAGTTGTTTCCAAATCTCCCTCTATTTACAGGTTTGTCCATGAAATGAAATACGATTATGATTTACGAGTCTCTTATTTTGAAAACTCTAAAAAGTAGAAAAGTAATACCTAAAGGGCAAAATATCTAAAATCGTGTTGTAATTTTATTAATTACTATTAATAACTAATCGATGCCAAAGGAAAAAACATTCATTAATTCAGTATAAATTCTGAGGATATTAAGAATCATGTTGTAATTTTATTAATTATTATTAATAACTATTCGATGTCGAAGGACAAAACATTCATTACTTCAGTATAAATTCTAACATTAAATGTAAAATGTTCAATTTCGGGTGAAGTTCTCACAAATGTGTTCACTTCCCACATTTGGGCCAAAATTCATCGTAAGTCATTGATCTTTGCTCATCCAACGGATGAGGGACCAGGGTACCTGTTGTCAGATGTCATGGGTCCCATGACTTCTGCCATTTTTTGGGCACGTCACCATATTCGTGTGACTTTATGGGTCTGTTTTTTAATTCTGTTTAATAATTTTAAACTTCTGCCCAAAAAGAGCTTTATAGACTTAATTATATTTAATTAAATTTAAAACATTTCAATTTCGGGTGAAGTTCTCACAAATGTGTTCACTTCCCACATTCGGGCCGAAATCCACCCTAAGCTGTTGATCTTTTCTCATCCAACGGATGATGGTACCTGTTGTCAGTTGTCATGGGTCCCATGACTTCTGCTAGTTTTCGGGCACATTACCATACTCGTGTCACTTTTCGGGTCTGTTTTTTAAGTCTGTTTAATCATTTTAAACTTATGCCCGAAAAAGAGCTTTATACTTATAGACTTAATTATATTTAATTAAATTTAAAATGCTTAATTCTGGGTGAAGTTCTCACAAATGGATTCACTTCCCACATTCGGGCCGAAATCCACCCTAAGTTGTTGATCTTTGTTCATCCAACAGACGATGGTACCTGTTTTTAGATGTCGTGGGTCCCATGACTTGAGACTTCTACCATTTTTCTGGCACGTCACCATACTCGTGTCACTTTTCGGGTCCTCTTTTTAAGTCTATTTAATCATTTTAAACTTCCACCCGAAAAAGAGCTTTATAGACTTAATTATATTTAATTAAATTTAAAATGTTCAATTCCGAGTGAAGTTCTCACAAATGTGTTCACTTCCCACATTCGGGCCGAAATCCACCCTAAGTTGTTGATCTTTGTTCATCCAACGGACAATGGTACTTGTTTTCAAATGTAGTGGGTCCCACGACTTCTGTCATTTTTCTGGCATGTCACCATACTCGTGTCACTTTTCGGGTCTATTTAATCATTTTAAACTTCCGCCCGAAAAAGAGCTTTATAGACTTAATTATATTTAATTAAATTTAAAATGCTCAATTCTAGGCGAAGTTCTCACAAATGTGTTCACTTCCCACATTTGGGCCGAAATCCACCCTAAGTCGTTGATCTTTGCTCATCCAACAGAGGATGATACCTGTTGAGTGTTGTCATATGTCGTCGGTCCCATAATAAGAGACATTTAAATTTTAAAGATGTGCAATAGTTTGAGATAACTATTAAATATAATGTTAATATTATTTGTAAAAATTTGAAATTCAAAAATAGTATAAAACATGAAACTTAGTTTCTAGAATAAAACAAATAACTAAATAAAAATAAAAATTTTGATATACAATTTGAAAGGTAAATGTTTAATATAAAAAAGAAAATATTCCATATTAAATCTAAAATATTAATTTAAAGTTTAACAAAATTCTTTAAAAATATGTTTACGATATATAATTTTAAAAAATAGTTTAAAAATATATATAAAAGTTCAACATAAATTTAGTGTAATATAAATTTTAATTTAATAAATAAATAAAGACTAAAAATATATATAAAAGTTCAACATAAATTTAATTTAATATAAATTTTAATTTAATATAAATAAAATAAGTAAGTTTAATATAACTAAAATAAGTAAATTTAATATAATTAAATTTAGTTTAATATAAGTAAGTTGGAGTTTTAGTTCAAATCTTAACTATATATTTATAAAATTATAATCAACCATAATCAATATACAAATAATTAATGGAACGAACTGAATTTTGTATATATATATTAAATATAGAGGAAGAAGCATTACATAAAAAAGATCACAATATTAAATTTATTTCCATTGTTTAACAAATAATTGAAATAACGTAGCTCATATACAAAAAGCATTTGAAAAAAAATAATTAATAAAAATGAAATAGAATTATAGAAAGCATTTTTATATCCATAAGACTCTAAGCGGCAAACTAAAACAAACTGGAATTTGAAAAATTATCATTAATATTTATGCTTTGGAAATTTACAATTTTTACGTCTGAAGTCTGAGACTTGAGTCCCTCAAAAACTTAAAAGCCAAAATGAGTGAGCCACTGAGCTTGATAGGTTTCGAGGACATAGGAAAACAAAACTACTAGGGGGCCAGGGGGGCAAGGCTAGGGCACAGGTAGTGGATGGTTTACAACTTTGCCCTAAGAATCTGGCCCTCCTTCCATGTTGAATTCTTCAGACAACATAAGCTGAGAGAATTCTTCAAGCCACGTGTAGTTTGGAAAGTCATTCAAGAGCAACCATTTCTGGAGGAAGTCCCTGCCAATGCATGCCCATTTCTTGTGACGTGTCAAGTGCTCCACATTCAGGTTCAGGAGAAACGATTTCCTGGCCACTGGCACTGTTTGGTCAGGGAGGAGAAGCTTGGATAATTCACTCGCCCAAGGGATCCCCACCCCTACTTCTGCAAGGACGACAACAATAATGTCATCTCCAAGGAAGTCTTCCTTAAAAACCTTCCTCAACAGCATCAACATATCCACCTTGTCTCCTTCGAGGTCCAAAAGAGACGCTAAGAAACGGGATGTAATGTCCGTGTTAACATGGTATCTATTTTTGTTTTGCAGAAACTCTCTGCCCAGCACCATCCGTACAGCCTCATTGGTGAATGACCCAACCTCCTTGCAGACTAATTGGAGGGTTTGGTCCTTAATGGAGCCCAAAAAGGCCCTCTGGCCCTCTGCAGAAATGCTTCTCAAGCGGATGGGAGTGTCCATCTTGAGAAAATAGATTAACAAATTAAACAACCTAAGCCTATAAACCTAAACCAGAGGAAGAACTTAAATACCGTGAGCTCCGATGATTTATCTACCAAATGGAAAAGGCTAATTGAAGATGAAAGAAGCAGAGATCATATATAAATAAAGCTCTTGATTGTAATAATTACTTCTCTAACCGTATTAATTGCTTTAAATTTTTTTAAATCTTTCATATCTCTACAAATCTTTCCAATAAATGCATGAGTGCGAAATTGGAAACAGCTATAAACCAGTACCAAGTTGGCAAGTACCACATTGGAAGTCATGGGGACAGAGTGGACTGTAGTAAGTGAATAGATATATATTAAATGACTAAAATTATCGATCGTGATTCGTGACATCTGATACGTGTCTATTGAATCCAATTCCATTCCAGGCACTTTCTGGTGAGCTATGTTCTGTTCAGAAAATTGGGCCGAAATAAAACTTCAGCCATTGATCTACGATCATCGAATGGTTTAAAATCATTGATGGATTTTAGGTATGTGTCACCCTTCACATGTCAAAGAGGCCACATTTATTGATACATTGTGTAAAGTCTAGACTCAATGTGATGTACTGATGTGATGTGATGTGCCTTGTCTATTAATGGCATTAAATTCACGAAATCACCAATAAATTAGATATTTTTCCATAAATAACAAAATATTCGCCAAAACAAATTCAATAATTTTCAAGCGGTGGATAAAAATCGCCAAAACATTTAAATAATTTTTCCTTCAGAGTAAAATTTTTTGCCCATACTTATATATTTGTTCCCTTTAACAAAAATTATTTGCCTCCTACAATATATATTTTCCCCATAGAACAAGGTATAATTCGCTAGAAATTTACAGAATTTTCATACCCTAGAAAAAAATCGCCAATACAAAATAATTTTTTGCCCTATTTTAAAAAAAATTTCGCCATGCATATGAAAATTTTCTCCCGAATATAATGTCTGATTCACCAAGATTTTACATAGTTGCCCGGGGGGTGGTCTCTTAAAGTTATCCCTGCCTCCAATTCAGCAATTCAACTATCAATCAACATGTGAGCTCACCTGAGTTTCACCTCTTAATCAATCTGTTCCACCTTTCAATCAATCTTCCCCAAAAATCTATAAATTTAGCATTCAATCTCCATTTCCAACAATCATGAACTTTAAATCTTTGTGTCATTTGCAGGTTGCCAGTGTGATATCTGAGAGCCACCATACCACAAAGAGGAGAAGAGAAATGAAAGCTATACACAGTCTTGGTATAGGGGGAATCGATTAATATATCTTATATTCCTATTTCTTGCTTCTGTGTTATTATATTGTTTGTTTGTTTGAATTCTGATTAGGATAGGGATTCATGATTTCCCTTTCATTCCTAGTTTACTTTACATTTGATGAATTTATACATGTGAAATTTTGGTTAACCCGACATGAACTAACAACAATTTAACCTTATTTTTCTTCTGTGTGATTTTACAGATCGTACGAGATTTTTTAATTTTTTGCAGGTTTGTATGAATTTGCAGAACAAATTCTGAATCACACAATTGCGCTTACATCATCACACAATCACATAGATAGGGTCACGCAATCGAGCATACAGGGTCACTCATTCGTGCAGAACCCAATACGCAAAAGCCTTTACAAGGTCATGCAATCACTCTGTTAGGATCACACATTCGTCAGGAATATTTATGTTTCTATTTATTTTATGTTTCTTGTGTTCTTCTCTCTATTCTGTTAAATTATGTATGAGATTGGGTAAATTTGAATACAGTTTACATTTATTGCATGCTTAATTATGACATTTTATGACACGTAAGGTACAATTAAAAATTTCAGGTGCCAGGAGGATGAAGGAACAAAGAAGACAAGCCAAACGCTATCAGCAAATCCTAAAGGCAGAAAAGAAGATACAAGATCTAGAGGATCAACCAGCCATCGATAGATACAAGAGCCTAGTTCTCTTTTATAGAGTGAAATATGATTTTCAGATGATGAGAGATCTTGCTAGGGCATCACAATCTGTTTTGCAGGTTCCAGTTCAGAATTAGCTTTCTCTTTTATTTTTTGTTTGGTTTGTTTGTGTATCACACAATCACTCTATTAGGATCATGCAATCATTTTGTTAGGATCATGCAATCGCTCTGTCAGAATTATGTAATCGCTCTGACAAAATTACACAATCAATCAGGTATCATTATGCATTCGTGTTTTTCTTAATTTAGCTTTCCATTTTTTGTGGGTTTTATTGGGTTATTGATTATCTATTTGTAGCATGTGGTGAATTTACAGAGAAGATAGGATCATTACTGAATAATAAACACTCATGCTCTCACACTTCATTTTTGGGCTTAAAATAAACAATAGTTAAAATGAACATGCATGTTATAACACTTTAGTTTTGGGCTTAAAATAAACAATGGTTAAAATTGACATGCATGCATTCACATTTCAGTTTGGTGTTTTAAAATTGACATGCACATACGTATCTCACACCTAAATTTGGGTTTTAAAACGAACGTGAATCAGGTTGCTCAATAGATTAACTCACATTTTATTTTTCTTAAGGGAAGGAAGTTTTTATTGTGTTTGGGGTGGACCTATTGTTGCATCAACTACCTTTCCACCCACCTTTGAGGTCTTGGGAGAAAGGGAGAAGGTGATAACAACGCCCAATTTTTTTATTTTAGTAGTGAGGGGTATCTTTGACTAGGGATTTCATCACCCCACAGAGGTACTTCGAATTGGGATGCGCTGGGGATATCATCTCTCCTAGCGTACTCTCAAGTAGGTTTTTCGAGCCACTATATAAATATACTAGTCAGACGGCTAGAGTTTTGATTGAATTCGACATATGTGGGGGCCTTCCCTGCACCGATAAGCTCAACTAAAGTCTTAAGTGGCTTGCTCTGAGAATCTATTGTTGGATCGGGACCCCTTGAAACTTACAATAAGAACCAACTTAGTAGCCCAAATCCTACATTCAGTGATTCTTGGAGTGTGGATCGTACCCCATAGATACCCTTCATGTACCTTGCATTATAATAAAGAAATCCCTCGATGATAAGATCTTCGGATCTTCAGGGTAAAAGAGATGGGCATACCCAAGAAGTGTGTGCCATGGAGTGGAGCCAGTGCTGTCAAACTCTCTATCTGTTCATTTTATTTTGGTATTTTATTGTAAGGGCCAATTTTGAATGGTTTCTAATATCCAGCCTAAGATTGTATTATGTTCTTTTTTATGTATCGTTGTACCAGACCAGTATTGAGTCAGTTTTTTGGGCTATTTCAAGCCCTATCTTACGTATCTCTGAATTCTCAGAATTGGTCAGAACATAGTTCAGTCAGCTATACTTGTCTTCAAACAACTCTTCTCAGATTTGGAAAACAACAAATTGGTCCTACACACAGAATTACTGGAAACAAAGTCTATCTTGAAATGTCAGACGGTCCTACAAACTCAAAATTTTATATACTTGTGACCATAGGCAGTCCTTGCATAGTCCCTGCACAATCCTCATAGTCTACATTTACATCCTTATTATCATCCTTAGTCCTTGCATAGTCCTTGCATAGTCTTCATTTACGTCCTTATTATCGTCCTTAGTCCTTGTATAGTCCTCATAGTCCTCATTTACGTCCTTATTATCGTCCTTAATCCTTGCATAGTCCATGCATAGTCTTCATTTACATCCTTAGAAGTTACATAGCCTTCATTTACATCCTTATTTTTGTCCTTAGAAGTTGCATAGTCTTCATTTACCTAATTATCGTCCTTAGAAGTTGCATAATCTTCATTTACGTCCTTATTTTTGTCCTTAGAAGTTGCATAGTCTTTATTTATGTCCTCATTATCATCCTCATATATGTCCTTAGATTTAAGTCCTTGTCTAGACCTCATATACATCTATCTTAGTTCATCATCATTTGCATAATCACCCTAGAAATTCATAGCATGCATCCTATGTTGGCAAATGCACACTCCAATGAGACATTGTAGGTGATTGAAGGTTTTGTCATTCATGGCAACCTTACAATCCTATGTCACCGCCAAGGCAATCCACTGGCACCAGCAAAGTTAGATTCTACACCGGCACACAGACCACCAGCATCGGCAGTGAAAGGAAGAATACCAGCACAAAAGCCAACAGGAATTTTATTGTTAATATATTTTGTTTATTATTGAAAAATCATTGCAAGCCGACTTGGCAATTTGTAAAATGACTCTTATATAAGAGAGATCATTGTAGAACAATTATGTAAGGATAGAGCAATGTAATTAGGCAAAATAAGGTAGACCTATTATGCGAAATATAGGTTAAGGGTTTATGTAAGAGGCAGAGCAGAAATCGGTACTGGATCTGGCATTATAGATGTTATTTTGAAGCAGTACAAGACATTAGATTTATATTATCCATTTTGTAAGTTAGTGAGACTTCCTATTTTGTATTTGAGCAGTGAGCTCTAGGCACTTGGCCTTCCTACATGTGCAGGCCCCTCTTGTAGCAGTAATATTCTCTTATTGGCCAGTAAGTGAATATTGTGGGTCACAAATCCCACTGAGGTTTTTCCCACACTGGGTTTCCTCATTAAAATATTGTGTTATGGTCTGTTTTTCATGTGGTTGCTTTTGTTTCTATTTATTGCATTACTTTCTGTTTACCGGTACACAGTATTAATATGCTCTACATGTTTTAAGTTAAGAAAATCTTACAACCGGTTAGATACTGATTCACCCCCCCCCCCCCCCCCCCCCCCTCTCAGTATCTATGGGAATCCTAACAATTGGTATCAGAGCTTGGTCCTCTATTTTCAGAAGCCTAACAGGTTGAGAAAGATCTTGACACCAGTAGAGATGGAAAACTTGATGAAGCAACTTGAAGGAGCTCTCTCAGACTATGATGCAGAAAAATTGAAAAAATATCAAACTTGAAGATGATCTAAAGGCTGCTCAGGATATCATTCAAGCACTTCAAGAAAATCTTACTATTTGAAGAAACAAGAGAAGAGAACTTTGTGAAAAGATACAAAATGAGAATGGTGAAAAATAAACTCTTAATGATATGATAAACAAGATGAAACAAGAGAACATGACAACAAAGAATGAGATGCAGGATATGACTATGAGATTCTGTAAAGAAATTGAAGATAGAAAGAAGAATGAAGAAGATTTGACTAGAAGACTAAGTGATGTTGCAAATGAAAACACAAGACTCAGTTATGAAAATGATTTGTTGAAGACAGATCTGATGCACACTCAGAATGACTCAAATGAACTGATGAGGCAGAAAGAAGTCTTAGAAAGAGAACTAGATACTACAAATCAACATAAAGACAAATTCAAGAAAAGCTCAAAAGAACTTGGTAACTTGCTGAAGAATCAAAAACCTAAAGGTGACACTTGTGGAATTGGCTTTGAAGTTGGTGAAAGCTCTGGTATTGCAAACACACTGGATCATAGCAAACCGGTAAGACAACCTACTGCTTATAAATTCAATGGCAAATGCATTAACTGTAACAAGTATGGTCATAGAGAAAATCAATGTAGATCTAGAAATTATTAGAATACCAATGCACCCACCGGTCAATGTTCAAAATGCAACAAAGTTGGTCATAATTCTAAGAATTGCAGAATGAATGTGAGATGTTATGTTTGTGGAAGATTTGGACACTTATCTAATCAATGCAGAACACAAACCAGCATAGGTTATGGAAAGGCTATTAAAAAAAATAATGTGACTTGTTATGCTTGTAACAAGATTGGACATATTGCAAAATTCTGCAGAAGTAAGGCACCACCGGTAGATAACAAAGGTTCTAGTTTGAAAGGAAAAGAAAAGGTTGAAGAAGTTAAGCAAGAATTCTCAAAACAATGGATTAGAAAGTCAAATCTAAATGGTGTTGGGAATACTCCTCCACCAGTATAACCAGGCAACATTCCACCGGCAGAACAGAGTAGCACTCCACCAACAGGAGTCTCTTCATCTAGTTGAAGAAAATTCTTTTGAGGGTTTGGCAATCAATGTGAAATATGCTATTATTCCCTCTGTTGATGGTAAGAAGTTGAAATTACTTCTATACCGGCAGATATGTTAAGTAATTACTTAATCGGCAAGCATTAAATGTGGTAGTTGGTAGATTGACATTCTAAATTAATGTTTTTGGCTCCATTTCACTTCACCGAGCATTCAAACATTCGAAGAGCGCGAAATTTCCAGAGCTAAGGCATTTCGAGCAAAGAGGCAAAGCATTTCAGCAATCAATCTTTCCACAGGCAGAAAAAGGTATTTATAATCATGGCATCCTCTTATGTACCTAAATTCATAGCAAATCCTACTGTAGTCGAGGTAATCAAATGCCCTAGGCCCGTTTTTCAGTTAGTTCCCATGATAGCTAAAAAGGATGATAATATTGGTGCATTTTCCCAAATCCTCAAAGGAGTTGTTTTTGCAAAAGACCCTAGAATGTACATCCATTGCCATATAGAAGAATTAGGTGATGAGGAAATCAAGAACATGTACAAAACTGTCATATGTGATGACTTCGGTAATGTGAAGCCTGAACACAAAATTATTGAAACCCTAGGATTCACTGAAATCCTCAACATTCCGGATTTCCCTAAGGAAGTTATTAGGATAGTATTGAGTAGGGTACATGGTGCATTCTTTTGGCTAGATTCGGTTCATAAAATTACAAAGGAAGCTGTGAAAGCTATAACAGGGTTACCTTCCACCGATAACAGACCAGACAAGACAAAGAAGGTCTCAAATGACCTAGTAATGAACCTAACAGGTGCAACATCCGACAAAAGGTCCTTAAGGGTAAATGATGTAACTGACATAAATGTGAGATTCATTAGCATGATTTTAGGTTACAAAACAACACATGCAAATAGACTTATCTCAGTTTCCAGCTTATGCATAAAAAGTGCACATGATATGGTCAAAGATAATGTGAAAATTGATGTATGTGAATGGTTAAAGGATGAACTTATTGACAATCTGGGAAAGATCAAGAAGGACAAGAAAGGGACATTCAAATTTGGTAACTTATTTGTTTGCTTAATGCTACATATAACCAAATAGGTGCCCAGTATAGGTAATAAGAAGCTTGGTTTTGACATACCAGTAGGCAAACAGTTATCTAACCTAATGAACAACATGGGTGAAAACAAAGAAAAGAATATTAATGAATACTTTCAAGCATTAAAGGCTAGAATGAACACTAGAGTAAGATTATCACAAGCAATTGTAGATAAATATAAGGATGATATATGCTTTGTGATTAAGAAGGATGAGATCTAGATGGAAGCAGTTATCCCAAGAATAATTTGGGTTACTGAAATGGGTTATGAGATAGATGATCACATCATTGAAACATATGCTAAAGCCCTTATGGAAGCACCCAATGAACCTAAGGAAGAGGTATTTGGCAGTGTTGAAACCATTGAAAAACAAATTCAATCCAAGAAGAGAGTGAAGAAAGTAGAAGCATCAGTGAGGAGAGGCTCAAGGCAAGCTAAGGCTATCAAAGAAGATGTACTAAAACAAACCGATATCACTGAAGATGAGTTACAGGAACAACAACCAGAAACTCACCTTTCACCGGTAGCAACTTCTTCAGAGAGTGACATGCCAGCTGAATTTAAAAGAGTTGTAAGGAAAAGACAACCTTCACCAGTATCCACACCTTCACCTAGAAGAACCAGGCAAAAACAATAGGCAGTAAGGCCCCCGGTCAAGAAGTCTACTCCTAAGAAGAAAAAGTTGACACCAAAGAAAAGGACTCGACAAAATATTTCTCTGATTGACAGACTGTTGGATGAAATCATAGAAGAAGGAAAACTTTAAAACATCAACAAACTATATGACTCACTATCAGTTGATGATAAAGAAAAGGTTGAAAACAATGTTATTTTACACTTGGATATCTACAAAAAGTTCTTGATGCAAGTTGTAGATGAACTACTAGATGAACTATTCAAGAGACTGGAAGCAAGAAGACAATCTGTTGTAGAACTTGACAAGAAAATAAAAATTAAAAAATTACTTGTTGTCTACCCAGTTAACTCTCCAAAGGAAATAGATGATCTAATTGCAGAGGCTAACCGATCAGTATTCTCTACTACACATCGGCATATTGCACTAATGGTTGGAAGAGTAAATGAGGTTGCAGAAGAAACTGAAAAATGCATTGGATATATTCCTTGTTGAGAAGGAAAAATAGGAAGAGTATAGAAACCCTAAACCAATCAAGGTATATCAGAAAGACAAGGATAAGGGTAAAGGAAAGGTTGGTGGTCCTCCAAGCATCAAAATAAGAGATAACTTATCCCCACCGCCTCTGGTTACTCCACCGGTAACAACAACTAAAAGTCAATCGGCTAATGAGAGTATGGATGTATCACAAGAGGATACAAACCCTAATTCCAAGGTACTTTACACAGTTGATGTTGATACTCAGAAAGTCAACATTATGATAGACAAGGACACAACCGGTAAGATAGATATGGCTAGTGAGCCACCGGTAATTGATAACACAGATAACACTGAAGGTAAACCGGTAGATGGGAAAATAGAACAACAAACAAAGCAACAAGCAAAGCAACAGGCTCCAGAACAGGAACAGGTTCATGTGGAAACAGTGCCACCGGCAACAGGAGAACAACAAAAACCTTTGCTTAAGGAAATGGAAACACAGACTGACCTACCAAAGGTCACTGCAAGCAAGGATATTGCTCCCACTGGTAGAACTCAGAATGTTAGCTCTTCAACTGCAGGATTTAAATCAACAAATGCAACTGAAGTTCTTTTAGATTCTCTAAAGAAAATAACAGATTGTAGTTCACAGGCATATAAAGCTATAGATGACACAATTCCAATTTTGAAGATGATAGCTCCAAAATGCAATATAGATAATAAGGATTCTTTGAGTCAACTTGACACTTTGTCTAAGTATATTACTGACAACACAGTGATATTTGAACAAATAAAGGAGGAAGCATTCAAAGAGAGGTTAGAAAAGGAAAAACAAAAATTCTTTGAGGAACAAATAAAGAAGTGTACAAGGTAGTTTGACACACTTCTACCAGAACTGTGCAGCACACTCAAGTAGTTCAAAACTTTGTACAGAGACACTTGTAAGAAAAACTTTTTGACAGTTTACATAGACAAGAAAATGAGCAAGATACAGGAGGAAATTAACAAGCTAGCTGATAATTTTATTAATTCATCTGATTCATTATCAATTTTTGAGCAAAAGATAAATGGTTTAGAGGAAGAGTTAATAAAGCTAGAAAGAGAAAAGGAGAGAATAAAAAGTAAGGCTAAATATCTGAAATTAAGACTAAGTCCACAACTGGACTACCTAGCATCTTTAAGGAAAGAAATATTTGATGCACTGGTACAAGGATACAAAACACTGGCAGAGAAAATGTAACACCTCATCGATACAGTTCAAAGAACAGAGGCAGCAATAAAGGACAGTAAAAAGTTCATTGAGAACTTGAATTTGGTTCTGGCAGATCTTTTTCAAATTGTAACCACCCGGTTACAAGGTTGAGACAAGAAACCATACTCTATTGACACTTTGACAACCTTTGTCATTGACGCCAAAGGGGGAGTAGTGGTATGAGAAAATAATCAGGACTCATCTGCTCAGGGGGAGTTCACACATTTTTGGTAACATATTTTTGGACTACACTTTTTGAAATTTTCTCATGAGTGTTGCCATCAATGCCAAAGGGAGAGATTGTTGGCAAATGCACACTCCAATGAGACATTGTAGGTGATTGAAGGTTTTGTCATTGATGGCAACCTTACAATCCTATGTCACCGGCAAGGCAATCCACCGGCACCAGCAAAGTTAGATTCTACACCAGCACACAGACCACCAGCACCGACAGTGAAAGGAAGCATATCGACACAAAAGCCGACAAGAATTTTATTGTTAATATATTTTGTTTATTATTGAAAAATCATTGTAAGCCGACTTGGCAATTTGTAAAATGACTCTTATATAAGAGAGATAATTGTAGAACAATTATGTAAGGATAGAGGAATGTAATTAGGTGAAATAAGGCTGACCTATTATGTGAAATATAGGTTAAGGGTTTATGTAAGAGGCAGAGCATAAACCAGTACTGGATCTGGCATTATAGATGCTATTTTGAAGTAGTACAAGACATTGGATTTATATAATCCATTTTGTAAGTCAGTGAGACTTCCTATTTTGTATTTGAGCAGTGAGCTCTAGGCACTTGGCCTTCCTGCATGTGCAGGCCCCTCTTGTAGCAGTAATATTCTCTTATTGGCCAGTAAGTGAATATTGTGGGTTACAAATCCCACCGAGGTTTTTCCCACACTGGGTTTCCTCTTTAAAATATTGTGTTATGGTGTGTTTTTCATGTGGTTTCTTTTGTCTCTATTTATTGCATTACTTTCTATTTATTGGTACATAGTATTAATATGCTCTACATGTTTTAAGTTAAGAAAATCTTACAATCGGTTAGATACTGATTCACCCCCCCCTCTCAGTATCTGTGGGAATCCTAACATCGTAATGGGTCTCCCAGGTGATGTTTTGCTCCCCTTTGAGCAACCTAATCTAGTGCCAAATGGCGGTCAATTAGAAATCATTAACGGTTTGAGTAACTTGGCTTGGAAATCAAAAATAAATGCACCTCATTATATAGGAGTCCAGTATGAGCTAAATATAGAGTATAAAATTACCCGTAGAATTGATAGAGAAATTGCTGCAGAACATCTAAGAGAAGAGCTTGAAAAACTATCGTTGCAAAAATCTCAAAATACTCAACAAGTCTCACGTCAAAATCCTCAATAGAGAGTCTGGTCTAGTGTTGCATATTCCATATTTAGGTCTAGACTCTTCCATTATTGTCATCTTGCATTAGGTTCTAAACCATCCTTATCTAGAAGTCTTAAATGCCCGTCACAAGGTCACAAAAGGCAAAAAGTAAAATGGACCCAAGCAGTGACCTGTCAGTAAATCCAACTTGGAACATGGACATATCAACTAGTCAATAGTCAAATTCTCAAGCAATGCCCACAATACATGAACTACAACAAAATATAACACGCGAAGAGATTGAATCAGCTCAACAAGACCCACATGTCCTTATGATCTTAGATGCTCTTATACAAAATGATAGGGACAAGTATCTCTCGTTGTTATTACAAAATGGGGCCAAATTACCTGAAGATTTTAATATCACAACAATCTTACCACTAGGAAATAATCTAGGTCAAAATAGCAGTCAAATGCTACAAATGACACAAATGCAAGCGATGACCTCAAGTTTTCCTCACAATGCATCAAAATCATATATACAAACAAATGATATTTCAAACGCGAATTCTCAATCAAGTGCATCATCCTCAACAATAAATGTTAGCACACCAAGATAGGCTATATCGATAATGTCAAGTGTCTCAACACCTATTCAAACACAAGTTCCTCATACAACAAGTGCAACCCAACGTCCGGTTTCCTATTCCATAGGATCTACATACACTCATCAAAATGCAAACCTAGGTTCTGCTAATACAACGAGTATAACTCAGTCAAACATGGGTTCACCTATCGCTTATTTCACAGTACCTAATGGAACTCATAACATGTAGATTTATAATTATGGTACCTTTCAACAACCTCCTAGTTATACTACCACGAATCCTTTTGTGGGAAATATACATGCGCAAAGTGTACCTCTGACTCAAATGGATATTCTGTCCCAACAAGTACAGAATCTGCAACAACAAATGACAACTATGCAAATCAGTAACGATAAAAAGAGCTACACAATGCAGGACTTACGTCCTTATCCTTTTGATCACACATTATATGTAGTACCCCTTCCCTAATCAGATTCTAATTTCGGTTTGACCTTGGTTAGTTTATCATGTTATCATGTTATAGTCAGATGTTTTGATTATTGTGCATACCTATTTGTTGGCATATGGACACTCCAATGAGACATTGTGTGTGATTGAAGGTTTTGTCATTGATGGCAACCTTGCAATCCTATGGCATCGGCAAGACATTATACTAGTAAAGCATTACTCAAACAAGACAGTGCACCAGCATCAGCAAGATCAATCTACACCGGCACCGCCACATAAAAGAACATGTATACCGGCACTGAGGCCAACAGGATTTTTGATATGTAATATTTTGTTTATTATTGTAAGCCGACTTGGAAAATTGTAAAATGACTCTTGTATATAAAAGAGATCATTGTAGGCATTTGTAGAATATGGATAGGAAGCATAATAAATTATAAGGCAGACCTAATGTGTGAATTATAGGTCAAGGGTATATGTAAAGAATAGAGCAAGAACCGGTACTGAATCTGGCATTGAAGATGCTATTGTACAGCAGTACAGAATATTGGATTTGTGTAAATCCTCATTATAAGTCAGTGTGACTTCTCATTGAGCAGTGAGCTCTAGGCAGTTGGGCTTCCTGCATGTGCAGGCCCCTATTGTAAGTAATATTCTCTTATTGGCCAGCAAGTGAATATTGTGGGTCACAAATCCCACTGAGGTTTTTCCCACACCAAGTTTCCTCATTAAACATCTTGTGTTATGGTGTTCTTTTCGTGTGGATGTTTTTGATTCTATTATTTACATTAATTATTGCATACCGGTATACTGTTACTTTATGTTCTACATATTCAATTTCAAGAAAATTTCATTACCGGTCAGATACTGATTCACCCCCCCCCCCTTCTCAGTATCTGTGGGAACCCTAACAATTGGTATCAGAGCCTGGTCCTCTATTTTCAGAAGCCTTAACAGCTTGAGGAAGATCTTGACACCGATAAAGATGGAAAATCTAATGAAGCAACTTGAAGGAGCTCTTACTGACTATGATGCAGAGAATTTAAAAAATATCAAATTAGAAGATGATTTAAAAGCAGCTCAGGACATTATTCAGGCACTTCAAGAAAATCTTACTGTTACAAGGAATAAGAAAAGAGAACTTTGTGAAAAATTGCAAAATGAGAATCATGAAAAGGAATCACTAAATGATATGATAAGCAAATTAAAACAAGAGATCATGACAACAAAAAATGAAATGCAGGATATGACTATGAGATTTTGCAAAGAGATTGAGGACAGAAAGAAGAATGAAGAAGAATTGACCAGAAGACTAAGTGATGCAGTAAATGAGAACACAAGACTTAGCTATGAAAATGACATGTTGAAGATAGATCTGATGCATACTCAGAATGACTCAAATGAACTAATGAGACAAAAAGAAATCTTGGAAAGGGAATTGGAAACTACAAATCAACACAAAGAAAAATTCAAAAAAAGCTCAGAAGAACTTGGTACCTTATTGAAGAATCAAAAACCCAAAGGTGACACTTTTGGAATTGGATTTGAAGTTGGAGAAAGCTCTGGTACTGCAAATACCCAGGATCAAAGTAAACCAGTAAGACCCTCTAATACTTACAAATTCAATGGAAAATGCTTTAACTGTAATAAATATGGTCATAAGGCGAATGAATGTAGATCTAGGAATTATCAAAACATCAATCCTCCCACTGGTCAATGCACCAAATGCAACAAAATTGGTCATAACTCTGAAAAATTGCAGAATGAATGTAA
Organism: Cryptomeria japonica; assembly: GCF_030272615.1. Classification (NCBI taxonomy): domain Eukaryota; kingdom Viridiplantae; phylum Streptophyta; class Pinopsida; order Cupressales; family Cupressaceae; genus Cryptomeria; species Cryptomeria japonica. The sequence continues at coordinate 604,526,468 of NC_081412.1, read as the reverse complement.
GATGTTATGTTTGTGGAAGATTTGGTCATTTATCAAATAAATGCAGAACACAAACCGGCATAGGTTATGGGAAAGCTATTCAGAAAAATAATGTAACTTGTTATGCATGTAACAAGATTGGTCATATTGCTAAATTTTGTAGAAGTAAAGATACACCGGTAGATAACAGAAGTACTAGCTTGAAAGGTAAAGAAAAGGTTGAAGAGGTTAAGCAAGAATTTTCAAAACAATGGATTAGAAAAGGTGATCTAAATATTAGGGTTACTCCTCCACCGGTAGAACCAACAAATGCTTCACTGACAGGGCAATATGATGCTCCACCGGTAAGACAGAGCAATGCTCCTCCGGCAGGATGTTCTTCATCAAATTGAAGAAAATTATCTTGAGGGTTTCGCAATCAAATGACACATGTGCTATTATTCCCTCGGTTAGAGAAAAGAAGTTGAAAATCTTTCATTACCAGCAAATAAAGTTGAGCTAATACATTACCGGCAAGCAATTAATGTGGTAGGTAGCAGAAAAGACTTTATAAAATAAGGTTTTTGGCTCCATTTCATTTCACCGTGAGTTCAAACTTTCAGAGAGCGTGAAGATTTCCAAGCTAAGGCATTCCGAGCAAAGAGGCAAAGCACTTCAGCAATCAATCCATCCAAAGGCAGAAAAAGGTATTTATCATCATGGCATCCTCCTCTGCACCTGAATTCATAGTAAACCTTATAGTAGTCGAAGTTATAAAAAGACCTAGGCCCATGTTTCAACTAGTTCCCGAGGTAGCTAAGAAAGATGACAACACAGGTGCTTTTTCAAAAATTCCAAAAGGTGTTGTTTATGCAGAAGACCCTAGAATGTATATTCATTGCAACATAGAGGAATTAGGTGATGAAGAAATCAAAAACATGTATAAGTCTGTTATATGTGACAACTCTGGGAATGTGAAACCTGAACATAAAATTGTTGAAACCCTAGGATTCACTGAAATCCTCTGCATTCCTGAATTTCCCAAGGAAGTGGTTAGGATAGTTTTGAGTAGGGTACATGGTTCATTCTTTTGGCTTGACTCAGTGCATAAAATTACAAAGGAAGCTGTGAAAGCAGTAACAGGGTTACCTTCCACCGGTAACAGACCCGACAAAACCAAGAAGGTCTCCAATGACTTGGTAACAAACTTAACTGGTGCAACATCCAACAAGAGATCATTGAGGGTTAATGATGTGACCGATACAAATGTTAGATTTGTTAGCATGATTCTAGGTTACAAAACAACTCATGCTAATAGGCTTAACTCAGTTTCCAGTTTATGCATAAAGAGTGCTTATGACATGGTGAAGGACAATGTAAAAATCGATATCTGTGAATGGTTAAAGGATGAGTTAACTGACAACTTAGCAAAAATCAAGAAGGATAAGAAAGGAACCTTTAGATTTGGAAATTTACTTGTATGCTTAATGCTACACATAACCAAACAGGCTCTCGGTATAGGCAACAAGGACTTTGGATTTGACCTACCGGTAGGAAAATAATTGTCTGACTTATTCAACAACATGGGTGAAAACAGAGAAAAGAATATCAATGAGTATTTTCAAGCACTAAAGGTCAAAATGAATAAAAGAATCAGACTATCACAAGAAATTGTCAACAAATACAAGGATGATATATGCTTTGTGATCAAAAAGGATGAGATCTGGATGGAAGCAGTCATCCCAAGGATAGTCTGGGTTACAGAGATGGGGTATGAAACAGATGACCACATAGTGGAAACTTATACCAAAGCACTTCTGGAAGCCCCTAATGAACCAAAGGAAGAAGTATTTGGTAGTGCTGAGACCATTGAAAGTCAAATTCAATCTAAAAAGAGAGTGAAAAAGGTTGAGGCATTTGTGAGGAAAGGAACCAGACAAGCAAAAGCCATAAAGGCAGATGTACTAAAGAAAACCGGCATAATAGAAGATGAGTTGGCAGCCCAACAACCTGAAACTCATCTATCACTGGTAGATACTTCCTTTGAAGGAGATATGCCAGCAACTTTCAAAAGAGTTGTTAGGAAAAGAGACCCCTCACCGGTATCCACTCCTTCATCTAGAAGGACAAGACAGAAGCAACAAGCTGTGAGGTCTCCAGTCAAGAAAGCCACACCTAAGAAGAAGCTGACCCCCAAAAAGAAGAAGAAGACAAATACTGACTTTGCCCCTCTTAACATACTACTGAATGAGATCACAGAGGAAGGTAAATTGAAAAACATAGGGAAAATCTATGACACCCTATCAGATGATGAGAAAGGACAAGTTGAGGAGAGTGTTATATTACACATGGACATGTATAAAAAGTTTTTGATGCAAGTCCTAAATGAAATTGCTGATGAACTATATAAGAGATTTGAGGCCAGAAGGCAAGGAATAATTGAGTTGGATAAGAAAATAAAAATAGAGAAATTACTTGCAGTATACCTGGTCAACTCACCTAAGGAAATTGATGATTTGATAGCTCAGGCCAACCGGATAGTTTTTTCCACTGCACACCGGCAAATATCACTAATGGCAGGTAGAGTTACTGAAGTTTCAGAGGAAATAGAAAATGGTTGGGATACATTCTTGGTTGAAAAATAAAAACAAGAAGAATATAGGAATCCCAAGCCCATTTTGGTATATCAAAAGGATAAAGGGAAAGGTAAAGTTGGTGGACCACCAAGTATCAAGATTAGAGACAACTTACCCCCACCTCCTTTAAATACTCCACCGGTAAAAACAACAACTGCAGAAGATCAACCAGTAGCTGAAAGCATGGACACAAAGGATAATAATCCTAATCCTGAAGTCCTATATACTGTGAATGTTGATACGCAGAAAATCAACATAGTGGTAGATAAGGATGCAATAGATAAATTAGGAAACAAAGAGAAACCGGCAGCAAATTCAGAGAAAAAGATGGAATCTGGAACACAAACAGAGAAACCAATAGAGCTAAAGGCTCCAGAACAGATGCCAGCGGTAAGAAATGATGCAGGAAAACCAATGCTTAAAGAGATGGAGACACAAACAGACCTACCAGAGGTCAATACTAACATGGTCACTTCCACCGGCACTCAGTTTGTTGGGTCACCATCAAATGTAACAGAGGTATTGCTTGAATCTATCAAGAAAATAACTAATTATAGCTCACAAGCCTATAAAGCGATAGATGATTCAATTCCAATTTTGAAATCAATAGCTCCCAATTGTAATATAGCCCACAAAGATTCTTTAGGCCAGTTGGATACACTTTGTAAATATATTTCTGGAAATTTTGAGCAAACAAAGGTAGAAACTGTAAAGGAAAGTGTAGAAAAAGAGAAACAGAAATTCTTTGAGGAAGGAATAAAGAAGTGTAACAGGGAATTTGACACACTTCTACCGGAACTGTGCAATTTATTGAAAGAGTACAAAACTCTGTACAAAGACACCTTTAAGATAAACTTTTTGACCTTAGATGTAGACAAAAAGATGAGCAAGGTATAGGAAGAGATCAATAAACTTGCTGATAATTTTGTTAACTCACCCGATACATTATTAGTTTTTGAAGAAAAGATAATAAATTTTGAGGAAGAATTGCTCAAATTAGAAAGAGAGAAAGAGAAAATAATAAACAAGGCAAAATTCTTGAGATCTAAACTAAGTCCAAGATTGGACTATTTAGCATCTCTGCGAAAGGAAATCTCAGAGGCACTAACACAAGGTAGAAAAACACCGACAGAGCACTTGCAACATCTCACCGGTACAGTATACAGAACTGAGATAGCAATAAAGGAGAGCAAGAAGTTTATGGATGGCATAAACTTAATTTTGGGAGATATTCTTCAGATAATAACCACCCAACTACAAGGTTGAGGTTATGAATTGGTACAACTACAAAATCTACTAACCTTTGTCATTGATGCCAAAGGGGGAGTAGTAGATGAGAAAATTCAAAACACAGGGATCACATGCTCAGGGGGAGCTCTCACATTTTTGGTAACATTTTTGGTCTACACATTTTTTGGATATCTTTTTGAAATTTCTCATGAGTGTTGCCATCAATGCCAAAGGGGGAGATTGTTGGCATATGGACACTCCAATGAGACATTGTGTGTGATTGAAGGTTTTGTCATTGATGGCAACCTTGCAATCCTATGGCACCGGCAAGACATTATACCGGTAAAGCATTACTCAAACAAGATAGTGCATCGGCATTAGCAAGATCAATCTACACTGGCACCGGCACAAAAGATGTACACCGGCACAGAAAAGAACATGTATACTGGCACTGAGGCCGACAGGATTTTTGATATGTAATATTTTGTTTATTATTGTAAGCCAACTTGGCAAATTGTAAAATGACTCTTGTATATAAAAGAGATCATTGTAGGCATTTGTAGAATATGGATAGGAAGCATAATAAATTATAAGGCAGACCTAATGTGCGAATTATAGGTCAAGGGTATATGTAAAGAACAGAGCAAGAACCGGTACTGAATCTGGCATTAAAGATGCTATTGTAAAGCAGTACAGAATATTGGATTTGTGTAAATCCTCATTGTAAGTCAGTGTGACTTCTCATTGAGCAATGAGCTCTAGGCAGTTGGCCTTCCTGCATGTGCAGACCCCTATTGTAAGTAATATTCTCTTATTGGCCAGTAAGTGAATATTGTGGGTCACAAATCCCACCGAGGTTTTTCCCACACTGGGTTTCCTCGTTAAACATCTTGTGTTATGGTGTTCTTTTCATGTGGATGTTTTTGATTCTGTTATTTACATTAATTCTTGCATACCAGTATATTGTTACTTTATGTTCTGCATATTCAGTTTCAAGAAAATTTCATTACCGGTCAGATACTGATTCACCCCCCCCTCTCAGTATCTGTGGGAACCCTAACACTATTAATGTGGCTTTTGCATCAATTCGTATGTAAATTTATTAGTTCTCCTGATTCATGTTATTAATCTTGGGCTAACACTTTCATTAAATATATATATATATATATATATATATATATATATATATATATATATATATATATATATATATATATGCATGTATGACTCTTGGTTGCAGGAGATTGCAGGTACAATATCGCATAGGTACGAGGTTCATTTCCACCTAGTTTCGCAGGTTTGAGTGTCCTCTTTGGTCCTTATAATTTGGATTAGGTGGTCGTAAGACCCTCGTTTGACTATAGTCGTGTTCAAGTGAGCGTCGTCAGTTGTATCAGTGTCCCCTTTGGTGGGGTATGCAAGTCGTCAGTCTATTTGACTTTCTTGGGTTGCGTGTTTTGTGTGTGGTTAAATTGAGTATTTAATCCTTAGTATTTAATTTGATTAAATGAGTGTTTACGCATTAGTATTTTAGGGGCTAAATTAAATAGGTTCCCTTTTTATGCGATTAATCGTTAATTAGAATTGCTCAATTCAAGTAGGTAGCAAGTTCGATTAAATGGTTAATTTTAAATGATAAATATTTTCAGTTATGCTTTTTGAAAGGAAAGATTTAAATTTAATTGAAATAAGAAATGATTTAATTTCTTTGGCATTTTGGAATAGAAAAGGGTAATTTAAGTTATTTGGGAAAATCAATTTTAATTTGAAAAGCAAGTTTAATATATATTTTGATATAGTTGGAAAGAATAATTTTTGGGGATTAATTTTAAATGAAAGTGTTTTAAATCCAAAAAAGAAAAAAAGAAAATTTTGGTCAGCAATCTTCCATTTAACCTAGGTTTTGGAAAAATATTGGGGGGATTATTTTTGGAAAGTTATTCTTAGAAAAATATTTTTTGAGAATGATGTTTTGGAGAAATTTTGGGCATTTTGGGGAAAGAAGGATTTCTCCAACTTGTAGGTTGGGCTCTTCATCAAATCTTTCCCAAAATTGCTAAATGAGGTAGGAATCTTGTTTATCCCTTTGATTTCTTTGTTTAAAAGAGATTGTTTGGGTTTTGGAAGAAATCTAGTTGTGTTTGTGGTTAATCTCTTATATTTTGTGGAAAATGGAAGAGTGGTAGTTAAATCACAAACTCAAACCCTCCTTGCCTTCTTTCCCAACCTCCAGATTAGATTAAATTTTGGTTGCTCAAATTGTTTCCAAATTTAAAATTGGGGGTTGGTTGTTCACAGTTTAATTTTGTCTAAAAAAAATTCACACTCAGAAAATTATCTGAGTATTCTCATGTCCCTGCAAATGCATTTGTTTTAAAAAAATGTATTTAATGCTAAAAAGTAAAAAAAAATATAAAAAATATTATTAAAAAAAAACATGTATTTAATATGGCAAGTGGGGAGCACGAGGCTCAACCCACTTACCACAAAGTGGAGTGGGTCCCCATTGTATGGGGAGTGTTGCCCATAAAGCAGCTCAGTCCCCCATACAAGGGAAACACTCTACCCACGTGGTGGGCCAGCCCATGTGGGCTTAAAACATGTAAATAAAGTTTGTTTTTTTTAATATATTTTTTTAAATGTGGTTTTAACTAATATTTAATTTAATGAATATTAATTCTTCAATGTGGTTTTAATTAATATTTAGTTTAATGAATATTAATTAATAAATATTGTTATTAATATTGTTTAGTGAATAAATTCTTTCATTAGTGGATATGTATTTATATTTATTTAATCTAGTAGATTACATAATATATTATTTGGGAACTTGGAAATTATATAACATATTATGTTAACTGGGGAATTTCAAAAGGGAAAAATGGAAAACAATTAGATATAGTTGGAAATGAAATTGTGTGTGTGTGTGTTCATGTAAAATGTAAATTGGGTTTAATCATAGAAATTAAATGATTAAATTTGATTGGTTACAAATGTTAATTATTTTGTGAAAATGGAGATTATATTTATGTTTAGTCGATATGACTTTTATTTAAAAAGGATTATTTTGATTTAAATATCGAATTTAGTTTTCACATGTATTTTAAATATTATTTTCATTAACTCGAAATTCGAACTTAAATGATGTTTGTGATAACCAAATTGGCATTAATTGAAATGAATTTATCATTTTCTTTAAATGATGGTTTATTTGAACGTATGTTTACTTAGATTGTCTTCATGTGTTATTCCATATTGTGGTGTTCTTTTCATGAAAAAGTCAGTTATTGAAAACTGCAAGTATAGGATATTAGTGTTTAATTATATTTTCAGTGAGCACTATGATTCCTTAATATGGATGAAATTTAGAGTACAAGTAGATTTGTTTGAGTGTTTACTCTGAATGGTGAAATTTTGATGTTGATTTGGTTAGTCATTCTCGTGTCATGATGGAATGTTGTTGAATGTAAGTTATTGTGCAAGTTGAATTGGTTAAGTGTTGGTTGTGATCGTCCTTGTCTTATAGTGGTTTTGGTCTTGTTTTGTGGATAGACCAGTTGTTCGTTTCACACCTCCAATTGGTCAATCTTGATAGAGGGTTTGTTTTATCACGTTGTTCTTCAATTTTCTTTTTGAGTTCCTTATGTTGTTATCTTTTGTGTTTTGCCTTGGGGTTATTTGGAGGTTGTGCAGTGTCGTAAGGAAGAATGGTTTTCGAGTGGGGGGCCGCATCCAAGAGGCTACCAGGGTAACCCAGGATGGGGGCTGGGGCCAATGGAAGCTTGCCAGAGTTCATACCAGTTATGTGATGACACTCTTCCCTTATGATCACTAGTGTGTAGTCATGTGTTGGCTTTACTTGGAGCACTGTTGTGGAGTCATATCTAGTTGTTTATGCCCTTGTGAGTACCTGATATTCATGTTAGACCATGGTTTTCTTATGATGGGTTGCGAAGACCTAGTCTCACGGGTGCTCCAATTGTTCTTTTGAGATTGCTTCTTATCATGTTCTGCTGGATTCTTTTCCTTTTCTAGGATCATTCATGTATTCATTTGACTGATGTGGTCGTATGCATTATTGGTTATGTTCGCCTTAATGGAAGGATTGTAAATGATATGACCTTATGTATTCTTCACTATTATTTAATTATCAGAGGGATCTTGCAGTTGAGCAGACCCAGAGATGTAGCCCACTAGGGGTGAACTCTGATATCATTTCGGTGTTATGTAATGTTTAATTTCTTATGTTTCCTTTTTAGTTTAGCATGTATGAATGACATTATTTTAGAATGTATAATATGGATTAGATGAAGGTAATCCTAAATGCATGTATTTAGTAATCTTATTTAATGCAGTAATTTGGATCATGAAAGATTGTAAGTCAGAATAATGGAATATATTCAGTTATTGATAATGCAATTAAGTATGCATGGAAAGTACTCATTAGTTTATGATGAAATTAAAGTACATTCTCAAATTAGATGCATAACATATGTTTTATTGTAAGATTGAACATAATGTATGGTTAGATTGTAATGGATGAACTTAATCATGTTATCCATATTTTTAACCTACCGAATGAATTTATCCTTTGTTTAATTATTCTCATGTCATTAAGTTAATCAACTTAATTGGTTTAATTAGCACGAGTTGAGTTAAGTTTTGAATCAAGTAATCACATTGGGAAACTCTTTAGGTTTTAGTTAAGTCTTCCATTGTGTAATTTGAACTTAATGTTAACTCGTTGTATCTTTATGTTCTTTTAACTTTAAAAAAAAAATTGCACTCTATTCTTTTGTTTTAGCTTTATCCCTTCGGGGATTCCTGTTGGGGCATTACATTATACATGCCACCTTTCCCACCATATTTTAAAACACCAAAATTTGACAAATATCAAGGGAAAAATGATCCTAGAGATCGCATCAGAGAGTTTTTATGGCATGTATAGAGGTTGCAATGGAAGACACTTATCTAATGAGACTGTTTCCTAAAAGTCTGGGAGGGTCAGCCTTGGAGTGGTTTTCACATTTACGACCAACTATCACATCATGGGGTGAATTAGCTAAACACTTCATTTCTAACTTCTCGCATAACATTTAAACCCCAGTCACTTTGATGGACTTATGTGCCGCAAAAAAATATGAGAATGAAACATTCGCATCCTTCATACAATGATGGAGAGCTCTCTATAGGAGATGCAAGACTATTATTCAAGAAATAGAGCAAGTTAACATGTTCACAGAAAACTTAATCCCTAAGATCAAGTACCCGATACAAATGCAATGTTTGACCACATTTAAACAAATCACTGAAAAATCCCTTAAGTGTGAGAAATGACTATTAGAACAAGGTCTCATAAAATATGGCAATAACAACAACAATGATAAATCCAAATTTTGGTTGAAAAAAAAAATCTGACCAACGATGTGTTAGGAACCAGGAAGGACAACTGAGAGGGGGGGGGGGGGGGGGGGTTGAATCAGTTGTGAACAAGTTATATATAAATTATAAATCAAAATAAATTATCCCAACTTAAAACTCAATGTCGGTTAAACAAACTTTAATGTCAGTAAAATAGATTAACTGTTATAGTAGTATGGGTATAACTTAATGTATAAAACAGAAAGAAAAACAACACCCACAACACATGACACAATGATTTTGACGTAGAAATCCTGTAAGGGGAAAAACCATGGTGGGAAACCTTACCCACAATCAGATGATACTACTGCAGATAGTAGGTGTATACAAATGGGGTCTACACATGTAGAAAGGTCAACCGCCTAGAGCTCACTGCTCAATCACAAAATAGGAGTCACACTGACTACAATTGGATGGTTAAATCCAATGATAATGTACTGCTCAAAATAGCATCTGCAATGTTGGATTCAGTACCAGTTTAAGCTCTAAACATGAATGCCAAACACCTTCATAACCTTCCTTCAACCTTTAGATAATGTTTGCATGATTCGCACAAGGATCTACTTATTTTCGCTCTTCAATATTCACAAACACTCATACCATTATCCCATATCACATATCCCAATCTTCAATAAGATCTTACATTTATACAAAACCTAAGACCAAATATTAAGGTCAGCTCAATAAAGATATTACAATTTAAATCAATTACAAACAAGTCTTGATGTGATACAATATGTCAGCTCAATACATTTACAATCAATAAACCATTTCCAAAATGTGTCGTGTTGATCTGGAATAGATATCATGTACCAGTCCATAACCTAGACCTATCTGCTGATAAAGGCAAATATGTCAACCCGATTAGACCAATAAGCAAAACACCAAATCCAAATATCTAATCCATATTTTTGACATAACCAAATGATCTCCAGATGATAACAAGTCATCATCACACCAGGTGAACAATATAACTTGTCGATGAAGCATATACCGATGACTGTGCATAAGCCAATATCCATGTCGGGACAACAATGTGTCGGTTCAACAATAAACTAATATAACCATCGTGCCAAATCAACAATGTAGACCTCCAAGAAGATAAGTGTTGACATCAATGACAAAACCAATGCAACACATGAAGAAGTCATCTGTAATACCAACAATCTCCCCCTTTAGCATTGATGGCAACACTAGATGGGAAAACATCGAAGTGCCAAAAATAGAATGCCAAATACCAACAAACCAACAATCTCCCAAAATAGATCAATACAAAGTTTTGTGCCAAAGCAGAAACCATATAACCAAAATCAAAATACATCTCTCCCAAAGTTCAATGTTTTTTCATAGATATCTGTCCCCCGTTGACATCAAATGCCAAAGCAGTGAAGAATCATAACATAACATATAGCTAACTACTCCCCCTGAGTAGTAGCTCTCCTCCATCAAATCCAGAAAAAATATTTTTCTATTCCGACATATTGTATCGCATCAAGACTTGTTTGTAATTGATTTAAATTGTAATATCTTTAGTGAGCCAACCTTAACATTTGGTCTTAGGTTTTGTATAACCGTATGATCTTATTGAAGATCAAGATATGGGATATGGGATAATGGTATGAGTGTGTGTGAATATTGAAGAGTGAAAATAAGCAGATCCTTTTACGAATCACGCAAACATTATCTGAAGGTTGAAGGAAGGTTATGAAGGTGTTTGGCACTCATGTTCAAAGCTTAAACTGGTATTGAATCTAGCATTGCAGTTGTTATTTTAAGCAGTACATTATCATTGGATTTAACCATCCAATTGTAGTCAGTGCGACTCCTATTTTGTGATTGAGCAGTGAGCTCTAGGCGGTTGGCCTTTCTGCATGTGCAAACCCCATTTGTATACACTTACTATCTGTAGTAGTATCATCTAATTGTGGATAAGGTTTCCCACCGTGGTTTTTCCCCTAACAGGGTTTACACATCAAAATCTTTGTGTCATGTGTTGTGGATGTTGTTTCTCTTTCTGTTTCATTCATTAAGTTGTATCGGTACTAGTATAATAGTTAATCTATTTTACCGGCATTAAAGTTTGTTTAACCGGCATTGAGTTTAAAGTTGGGATAATCTGTTTTGATTTATAATTTATTTATAAGTGGTTCACAACTGATTCACCCCCCCTCTCAGTTGTCCTTCCCGGTTCCTAACAATAAACCAATATAACCATAGTGCCAAATCAACAAAATGTATACCTCGAAGAAGATAAGTGTTGACATCAATGACAAAACCAATGCAACACATGATGAAGTCATCCATAATACCAACACGATGGTGTTGTAGATGCTCGTACAGTGAATGGAACTCAACCAATTTTGTCTTTACAAGGTCTAAGTCAATCATTTAGTCCACACATAGAGAATAAAACTGTATCAACAAATATAAATGTTGCGCAAACTATGAACACAAAATTTCCAAGGGTAAATGCTCCAAAAAAGGAATTACACACCTCTAGAGGAACCTATTGAATCGGCATTAAAAAAGTTGATACAGACAAACAAGATTGCTTTTCCAAAAGTAAGACTATATGAACTAGGTCCTTTCAAACCTACATGGTGGAATGATAGTGATTTTTGTGACTATCATCATACTAAAGGTCACAAAACTGCAAGTTACTATAAATTGAAAAATGCAATCCAAGACATGATCGATCAAGGTGACATCACGATTGACACCAAAAAAACTTCAACAAACATGAATCATACCATCTTTAAGGATCCATTTGTCAAACATGACAAAGGGAAGGCATCTACATTGGGAACACAAGATAATACAACTAACTACACAAAAGTCTCATACGACTACACTATTCGTGTCATTAGCTCAGGAGATGTAGTAAATGATGATTCACAAGAAACACTCGATAATAATGAGCAATATCAAGAGACTTACAATAATGATAACCAAATTTGCATACTGTGAGAAGCACCAAAATATGATGAAGACAAGAATCTATGTCTTATGGACTGGGGGCATGAAGAACCGTTTCATTCAAGATGGTCTAAAGATGAACTTATAGCATATATCATGGATGTCAGACTTGCACATGAAGACTATAAGAAGGGATACAACATAAACCTTGATAAAACAACATATGTTACAGATAGTTCCTTCACAAGAGATGATACAGTGGCTACCATGACGATAAGTCCTAGAGACAGAGACTGTGCAGTAGTTACTCGCATATCTAAAGTAACTTTACAAGGAGTACCATCAAACCCACCACTAGCAGTAGGGACCTATAATGTTGTTGAAAAATTCAAGAAAACCCTGACACAGATATCACTCTTTGAACTATTGCGTATATCACCAACTCATAAAGCTATCCTGGACAAAGCACTTCAAGATTCAAATATAGATGAAAATGACTTCCAATCCATGGTGGGGAATTTGGCACAGGGTACCTGCATTGCATTCATAGAATAGGATATTCATAGTGATAGACTTCTCCATTATGACCCGCTACATCTAGAAGCTTACATACATAAGAGAAGAATTAGAAGAGTTCTTATAGATGGAGGAGCCGGTCTCAACATTTGTACATTAAAATTGGTTAAGGCATTGGGATATTTTGAGCTTCATATTGATCCTTCAAAAAGAATAAACATCAAAGCATATGATGATGAAGAGTGTCCCTCAAAAGGTATAGTTACACTACCAGTACAAGTAGGACCTATAACGAAAGAGGTTACTTTCCAAGTGTTGGACAGATAACTAGGGTACAACATGTTATTGGGTCACCCATGGATTCACACCATGTAAGCTGTGCCATCAATATTTCATCAATGTGTCAAATTCATGTACAATGGCATTGAAATCACCATAAAGGGTGATCCAAATCCATTCCAACACTATAATCACTTAAAAGCAAGTGTAGATAACCAGGTACCAATTAATCAAGTAGCACCCCTCACTACACAAATGGAGTCATTAACAATCACAGAAACACAAAAGAATGCACCTACAACATCTTCTTTGTGGATAAAAGATATTGGTTGTGGGGAATACTATATTTCAAGTTCCTGAAATGGAAAACAGTTATCTTTGTCTCCTAGGTCTTTTGGGAAACCTCAAAACATGGTAATGAAACAAGACAAAAGGAAAGAAATAGTCAGATACTTAGATTCATGCTCTTTCATTAGGTGGGGAGATTTACAAGAAGAATCTCTGAATGAAGATGCCAATCACTTGATATACAAATAAGAAGATGACATGACAATACCAAGGTTACCTTTAGATCAGTATGGCAACGGATTCAAGATGCTACAAAAACATGGGTATGATGGTACCACAGGCTTGAGATTACAAAAGAAAGGAAGATTAGAACCCGTTGTACCAAACGGCAATCCAAAGAATCAAGGGTTAGGATATAAACATGTACCAAATATAATGGAAGAAAACCAACGTACACTAGATATACTAAATAGACCAAGGCTATTGTCATAGCACATATCTCAAAGTCCCTTGTCAACACGAGTGTTTCCCTCTTCATCTAAGACAAGCAAGAAAGTACCAACATCACCTAGTACGAAATTAGACGGCGAAGATATGAGACAACTTATACAAGAACCTAGCACTGATTCACCCAGCAATACAACATCTGACACATCCACACAAGTAAATATGGTAACAAACACAGGCTTAGCACCAGTAAATGAGCCTAATCCTTGGTTGTTGTCAATAATTATACTAATGGAAATAACTCAAGCTCCACCCAATGAATCAGACAAAGAAAGACTACAATGACTTACACCAGGTTTAAGAAGGGTAACCCCCATACAAAGGAGACCCGCAAATTTACAACAAAATCAAATGCAAGAACAAGAGGAGATAAGTGATACAACCTTAGAAGTTGAAACGTACATATAAAGAGATAGATTCTCACAACTATGAATTCCTATATGATCATGATTCCAGCCCATGAACAATTGACATGATACGGTATCATAAATCGCCTATAGATGATGAAAATATACCAGGTCACTCAAATAACCAGGTGTGCATGTTATCAGAATTTGTTACAGCAGAAGGGAGTAATTAATTACCCCTTGTATACTCATATTTGATTGATTGGGGACGAGAAGGAAAACCAACTCTAGATTGGTTTGAGAATGATGAAGCTATTGCAGAATTCCTTGGTGTCAGAGAAGGATTTCCACAAGGTGATCACAAGGTAGGATTTGTTGTAGACCTGGATAGAACAACATACTTTGGAGAGGCAAGCGCCTCTGTGATAGAAGATATGGATCAAAGTGATCGCAATGGAAAGAGTTAGTTAGACAACCTCCCTATTGAAAAAGATAATTCAACATTAATTACTCATGGAAGAAACTAAAGAAGTAAATATAGCAGAAGGAGAAGTTGTACATAATATCCACTTAGCAAAATCATTAAACCAGGAAGAAAAGGACAAATTCATACAGTTTTTCAAGAAACATCCTATCAATTTCACTTGGTCCTATGTGGATATGCTAGGCCTAGATCCAGAATTGGTGTTACATCATTTACCATTGCTACCATGAATTAAACCATATAAACAAAAGCTAAGAAACATGCATCCATAGATCGCATTACTGGTCAAAATAGAACTCCAAAAGCTTCCGGATGTGGGCTTCATTTGACCTATTGACTATGTATAATGGATATCCAATATAGTACCTGTGACTAAGCCCATTGGGAGCATAAGAATCTATACCGACTTCTGAGATCTAAACAATTCATGTCCCAAGGATGAGTTCCCATTACCTAATATATACATGATAGTTGACTTAACTGTTGGTAATCAAATGCTTTCATTAATGGATAGTTTCTCGCGATACAACCAGATCAGGATTGCACCAGAAGATCAACACAAGACGGTATTTACCTTTCCATGGGGAACATACTACTGGAATGTCATGTCGTTTTGTCTTAAGAATGTAGGAGAAACATATCAAAGGGCTATGACGACACTATTTCATGACATGATCCACAATATCATGGAAGATTATGTGGATGATCTACTGGCTAAATCACAAACAAGAGAAGGTCACCTTGAAGTTCTTGCAAAGATATTTGATCGATTAGAGCAATACAGTGTCAGGCTAAACCCAAAAAAGTGTGCGTTTGGTGTAACAACAGGAAAACTTTTAGGATTTATTGTGTCTAACAGAGGAATTGAAGTAGATCCTGCAAAGGTCAAAGCAATCATGGATATGCAACCTCCATCAACACTTAAGCAGTTAAGAGGGTTACAAGGAAGACTAAAGTCCATAAGGAGGTTCACAACACAACTAGTAGATAAATGTCATCCATTCCAGTATTTACTCAAAAAAGGAGTTACCTTCAAATGGACAGAACAATGCCAAGAATATTTTCAAGCTTTAAAAGATTATCTTCTGAATACTCCAGTGTTAGTTCCATGTACTCCAGGAAAACCCCTATTACTATATATATCAACAACAAACTCATCTTTGGGAGCCTTGTTGGCACAACATGATGATCAAGGAAAGGAAAGAGAAATCTACTATATAAGTAGAACCTTAATCGGATATGAGCTTAATTACACTCCTATAGAATGAGCATGTATAGCAGTGATTTTCGCATCTCAAAAACTTAGACATTATATGTTGAGTCATAAAGTACAACTCATCATATGCTTTGATCCACTCAAATATTTGTTAAGCAGAGCAACATTGACTAGAAGATTGGCTAAGTGGGTCATGATTTTAAGTGAGTTTGATATAGAGTATGTGGACAAAAAGGCAATCAAATGGCAGATTATAGCAGATTAGTTGGTAGAGGCTCCCTTGCAAGACAGTCACCCACTACTAATAGACTTTCCTGATAAATTTGTCTTTACATTGACAACATCTACCATGTGGAAATTGTACCTTGATGGGTCCTATACAAATCATGGAGTTGGAGCTGGGATTCTTTTCATCACCCCTCAAGGTCATTCTATCCCTAATTCATTTAGAATAAATTTTCCCTATACAAACAATATAGCTGAATATGAGGCTCTCATCATAGGACTTCGTACCACTGTACAATGGAGGATAAAATAATTACAAGTCTACGGTGACTCACAACTATTTGTAAATTAAGTCAATGATGACTATAACACAAAAGATGATAAACTATTTTATTATAAACAAATGGTAGAAGATTACAAAGAACATTTTAGTAATATCACTTTTGAACAAATTCCAAGGATACAGAACAAGGTAGCTGACGCCATGGCTACAGTAGGGTCTCTACTAAATATGCCTAATAATGAAATAGTTTGAGTTTATTGTAGAACAATTGATGATACCGACATATGACATTCCCTCATCAGAATATGTATGTGCAATTGTGGGTCCTGAATCCCCATGGTATAATGAGATATACACATACTTACATACTCAGTATATGTCTCTTGATTTGTGTAGAAATCAAAAGAAAACTCTTATTCGTCGGGAATCCAGACACACTATTATTGCTGACACATTGTATAGAAAGGGCTTTAATGGAACCCTTCTATGATGTCTTGGTGAAAGAGAAGCACAACTTTCCCTAAAGGAGGTACATGATGGAATTTGTGGGGCACATAAAATTGGCCTTCCACTATCAAAGAAATTGTTAAGAACAGGATACTATTGGCCAACTATGGAAAAGGATCACAATAAATATGTAAAAAAATGTAAACAATGTCAAATGCATGGAGACCTTATTCATGCACCGACACAAGATCTTTAACCTATTACATCACCATGGCCATTTTCACAATGGAGGTTAGATCTAGTTGGTAAACTCAATCCTACTTCTTCCAATGGGCACAAATTCATCTTAACAGCTACTGAGTATTTTACTAAATGGGTTGAGGCAATTCCTGCTACATACACTACTGGTAAAAAAATAGAAAAATTCATGCTTAATTACATTATCTGTCGGTACGGGATTCTAATGTGCATAGTGCAAGACAATGGACGTCCATTCAAAAATCAAGAAATGAGAGAATTGTGTGAAAATTTTCAAATACAATAGAGATTTGCAACACCATATTATCCACAAAGCAATGGACAAGCAGAGGCAACAAACAAGAAAATATTAAAGATCCTAAAGAAAATTGTCACTGACGCAGGATGGGACTGGCATCTCCAGTTAAATCTTGCTCTTTGGGCTTACAGAACAGGAGTACGCACCCCTATAAGAACAACACCATATTCATTGGTCTATGGTACAAAAGAGATACTACCTATTGAAATAGAACTCTCATCTTTAAGAGTCTCCTTAAAAAATATCATATCAAAGGAAGACTATCGGGTTGCAAGATTACAAGAGCTGGAAATGCTTGATGAAAAGAGACAAACTACTTTAAATCATTTGCAAGGTTACCAGAACATATTGAGAAGGAGTTACAATAAATGAGTATGCCTAAGGAATTTTGAAGTGGGAGATCTAGTTCTCAAGGAGAACCAAAGGAACCTAGTGGAACAAGAAAAGCCAGGGAAGTTTGAACCTAACTGGCTAGGTCATTTTTATCATAACAAGGGTTATAGGAAATGGAGCATACAATTTGGCTACCATGGAGGGAGATCCACTCCCTGACCCTATGAACAATATGCACCTTAAATGATATTATATCTAAGGGTTGGTTTAGTTTAGGTTTTACTTTTTGCATTGCAACTTTTTCAAAGAACTGCATCGCATATAGTTTCTTTTTCAAATGCATTGCATTTGCAAAGTTTCTGCATTAGCATATAGCAGCATCAATAAAACAAGGTAACTATAGAAGTTTATCATCTGTTTGCATTCAAGAGAAACAAGGGCCATTTCCTTTCTTAGATATTCAGACATGAAGTCTTTGAGGTCCTAAGGTCATTCATTTTCATCATTACCCTATGACGATGGTTTACTTATGGTTGGGTAGTGATTTCACTATTTGAGACTTGTTAACCCAAAATCTATCAATTGCTATATCTCAAACACATTAACAAAATATCCTATTCATTCTAGACACCTAGTTGATCATATGTAGTGAAAAATCTAAAATTCTACATCAACGTCATTGTAATTATCACACCCAAGTAGGTTTCATTACTTACAAGTCAAGGTAATAAAATAAAAATAAAAAATGCTATGCCAAATATTCATCTCAAGGGAAAAGAGAAATAATATATAAGTGAAATATCACGCATACAAAGTGCGACAAAAATCTTGACTATGGGAACATGCGAGTAACTCCATCCGGGCTATGAATGCCTATTGGCAATGGAGAAATATTTGAGAAATTATAGTCTATAACCTCATCGAAGCTCTAAAGGCTTGATGGCAATGAGGCTCTATTCAGGATGCTTTTGAAGTTAGGATAATCTACGTAGCTAGTCATATAGGATGCTAAGGATCTTTAGTGAACATGAGAGCAGGAATTAACTCATTTTCACACACATAGGCAAAAGAAGATCAAAGTTTCAAGAACCAATGGGGAAGTTTTTCGCGTCTCCATTTGTAAATCCTAGTCACTAAGTGTGTTAATTTGAATTTTCCAAGGGACCTGAAGGATCGATTGACTACTTATCTACTAAATGTTTTGTACCTCCAATTCAATTGGTGTATTATGAAATGTTAAACAAACACAATCATCCTTGTTCAAGTAAGAAGTGCATCTTCATCATGCATATTGCATTAACATAGGTCATGTCAAAAATTCATTGTCCCCACATGCATTTTGCAAATCATCATGTCATACAAGTTTGCACACTAGGGGCATATCTGAAAAAATCCTTAAAATCATATAAAGTCTTGAAAAAATCATAAAAATCATAAAAAGTCCTGAAAAAATTCAAAAACATTGAAAAACACAAAATCCAAAAACATTGGAAAATCTTTCAAAAATCAAAAACAACGAAAAATATGAAAATTAAAAAACAGTGAAAACACAAAATCCAAAAACAGTGAAAAACACAAAAATCCAAAAACATTGGAAAATCTTTCAAAAATCAAAAACATGAAAATTAAAAAATAGTGAAAAAACATAAAATCAAAAAAAAAAAAATAGCAAATATGATCTTGAAAAAATACCAAAAACAGTGAAAAGCATAAAAATCAAAAAACATTCGGAAAATGTCCTGGAAAATTACCAAAAACATTCAGAAAATATCTTTAAAAAATTATCAAAAACATCCATATAATGTCCAAAAAAAATCAACCAAAAACATTCAAATATCAATCCACAAAATCCAAAAATATCAAAAATCAATCAAAAAACTTGTAATAAAATGTCTCGCAAGAATCGAACACCCTAGCAGATATCCAGCAAATGCTTCACATGAAGTTAACAAAGGATACGACTATCTAGTCAAACATCTGCAATCAACTAATCAATTTGTCTTATCAATCGTATCATATCCATATCAATTGATCATTATCTTGTCTTAAACAAAAGAGGATACACTCGAAATCAGACAAGCCATTCTTAAACAGGGTCTGCAACTTTCTGAGATCAGACATTATCAATCATCACATCAAGCAACTGAGAATAAAGGTACAAGGTCAGTATAGCTACTAAATTTTTTCTTGGTCAGTCTTTATCTTTTATCATTTGGTGACAAATTATGTTCCTATGCTACTCAAGGATGTCCACAAGTGACTAGAGGAGCCATGGTGGGCATCATCTTTTTCTTTTGTTTGTTGTTTGTGGTGTGAACAGATGAAGTTCTAGGGAAATTGCTCTAGTGGGTGTCTCTGATAGGAGCATTCAGGTAGTGAATGCCACACACACCTCGACCCCTAGTGTATTTTCCAAAATGGAGGGGTTCACTCCTTGTTTGCTATGTGTTTGTTTCTTCAATGAGATATCTTCACATCTTGGTTCCTTATACCCTGATGTGCTAAGCTTCATTGTTCAATAATAAGGCTCAATGATGAATATATATTGCGCAATAAATAATGACATGGGTTTGTGAATCATTCATTCTCATTCTCATCTAATCTATTTATTGATAGTTTCCTAATTTCTCATCTTCTTTCTAAATCATTTTCTTTTCTAACATTATTCTTTCATCAATCTCTTCTTTCTTTTATCTTATTAACATTTCTTCAAGATACATCTGAGTTAAAAGAATATTCTGGCATTATCATACAAAAACAAAAGTTGCATCCATATCGTTAAAATTGCATCCATATAGTTAAAGTTGCATCCATATAGTTTTAAGTTGCATCCATATAGTTAAAGTTGCATCCATATAGTTTTAAGTTGCATCCATATAGTTAAAATTGCATCCATATAGTTTTCAATTGCATTCATCTAGTTTAAATTGTATTTAATAACCATTGTATTCATAAGCATCATTTGTTAAATAGAAAGCATCAAACCATTATTTCATCATTAAATTCATAAATCATGTAGAAACCATTGCATTCATAAACATCATTTATAAATCATATTGACATGTATTGCATAACTCATAGCATCATACAACATACATGGAAAACAAGGCATAATAGATCACCGCCAAAAACTGCATATCATATATATATAACTCAAAAATGGTAATGTGTCCAAATACAATAATCATAAAACAAGCCTGAAGACTTAGATAACATGATCTCAATGTCTCAACCAACACTGCCTCTATCAACAGGTGGATCCTGCCCACTAGATCCTACCCCAGGATGTCAAGGTGGACCCATGACACCACCATTGTTGGTCCTCTGTGTAGAAATCCTACTAGAACTAGAATGACCTCTAACCTCACTAGAGATAGGAGCTCTTTGTCCCTCAGGTATAGTGTCATAGTAGAGTTTTTGATAATAAAAAGCCTCATGTGTAGCATAATAGAGTTTGTCAGATTGTTTGTGTGCATCGGTACCTAAAGAAAAATGTTGATCATAGGCAGCTTGAATTATCTGTGACCATCTAACTACCCCATCTCTCTCTTTGGAGATGATCCCTCTCTATCTCTAGTTTCTGTGGAATGCCTCCTGCTTAGCATCTCGTCATTGCCTAAGTCTAGCAAACTCATCCTTTAGACTCTAGATCCGTGCTATGTGAATCTATGGATTATCATCATCTCCATCACCACCCTGTCCTCCTTCCCCCTGTACAGCAAGCATGTCCTCTAGTTCTGGCATGTCATCATCATCCTTGTCCTCACTGCTCGATGACTCTGAAGAATCATCATCATCCTCACTTCTCATAGACTCGGTGTCTCCACCAATGTCTACGTCCTCCTCTCCTCCTCATCTCCTCCACCCTCCTCTCCTCCTCCTCCCTCCTCTCCCCTATCATCTCCTCTCCTCTCCCCCATGTCAATCCTCAGTCACTGTCTAGGATGGCATATCCACTGCGTTATGATCTAAACAGTCAGATCAGTCAATGGAATAGGCCTATGTCTATCCCACCATGCATCATACTCAGGAGTAGTCCTTGGATCTGCTGCACCTACACTCCAACCCCATTGTAATTCTTGAAGAGCATCAAACTCGGTAGCCGCCACATGTGGTTGTATGCATACACCCCAATCAGAAACCTCATGAGAAACATAAGAAAAGTACGTTGTAACAACAGGTGTCACATGTATCTCTCCAAACTGTTTGAGTGCCTGTCTTGGAAGAGGCATCTCAATAATCCTCTGAGTCTCAATGGTCCTCCCAATAAGATATCTTTGTTGTCTGCAAAAAGGCAAGTGTTGTGCATCATCTGCCCAACCGAGACAATCTAAATATGGTCTCCAAATGAAATGTTGCAAGATATCAAGTTGATGTTGCCAGTACAAGGTGTTACCCAAACCCCTATGTCTAATACCAAGTGTGTATATGTACGCATAGGGCTCATCAGGATGCAAGTCAACATGAATAACTGGTCTTGAGATAGAAATGTGCTCCCACGCCCATGTCTGGAGAAATATCACACCACAACTGATAGATCGGTATCCCAAGTATACAATGTCGTGCATCTGATAATAAACCATGGCTCAAAGACAAGGACCCCAAGCATATACTCGAGATATTAGGGTAAATGGAGAGAGAGAGAGAGAGATTAGGGGAGAGGGGGGGAGAGATTAGGGGATAGGGAGAGAGAGAGAGAGAGAGATAGAGAATTTGGTGTTGTAAGGGGTCATATGGTGTTCTAAGGGGTCGTAGGACACAATATGACCACTTAGGACACCATAGGACCCAAAATGACCCAATATGGTGTCATAAGGGGTCATATGTTGTCCTTAGGGGTCATATGGTGTCCCATGACCCCTTAGGACACCATATGACCCCTAACAACACCATATGGTGTCATAAGGGGTCATATGACCCATAACAACACTGTATAGAGTCGTAAAGGGTCATATTGTGTCCTAAGGGGTCATATGGTGTCTTAAAGGGTTCATATGACTTAATATGACCCATAACAACATAATTCTCTCTCTCTCCCCTAATCTCTCTCTCCCTCTCCCCTAATCTCTATCTTTCTCTATCTCTCTCTCTCTTTCCCCTCCCCATCTCTCTCTATGTGTCCCCCTCTCCCTCTTTCTCTCACTATCTCTCTCTCTCTTTCTGTTCCCTCCTCTCTCTCCCCTCTCTCTATCCCCCTCCCTCCCTCTCCCTCTCTCTCCCCTAATATCTCTCCCTCCTTCCCCCCTCTCTCTCCCCGTCCCTCCCTATCCCTCCCTCTCCCCTAATCTCTCCCTCTCTCTCTCTCTCTCTCTCTCTCTCTCTCTCTCTCTCTCTCTCTCTCTCTCTCTCTCTCTCTCCCCTAATCTCTCTCTCACTCTCCCCCACTCCCCCCTCTCCCTCTCCCTAATATCATATACTAATTTATTTATAAATTAATATATTATATATTAATAAACAATAGATAAAATATGTGCAAATTTAGTTATTGAATTTACTTATTAAAATCGGATATTCGATGTACCGGATATCCGATTTTTGTTGTACAAATTTCAAATTTGAAATTTTGGCTCAGGAATGCTTTGGGATTTGGCTTGGAAGTGACAAGCCTAGAAAGTCGACTGAAAAAGCATTTTTTTTCAGTATTCCTTGATTTTCCAGACATTACACTATTGGCTGACGACTTTTTTTATAGCCAAAATTAATAAAATGAAAAAAGGTTTTTTAAGGACGCTCTTAGTTTTTGAACAATATAAGGCTTGTCTTATTTCGAAATTAATAAATAATTATTATTTATTTTCTAATTGAATTCTGACAAAAGTCCTGATTGATAGACTGATTGAAAAACACTCATAACTTTCAAACGGTATAACATTTTTTGAATCTGAAATACGTGTCACATCCTATGCTTCATATACTATAGGGAAAAAATTTTAAAAATTGAATTTCATAAGGTTTTGACCAAGTTAAGGCGGTCAGACGTAGGAGTTTCTGAATTTATGAAAAGCTATAGTAAAAACTTCATAAATAATTATTTACTTTATAAAAAATTATAAAAAAATATGTGTCACATCCAGACATGAAACTAATACTTATATCATAAATCTTATAAAAAAATATTATTATTTAATTATAATTAGGGTGGTCAGACATACGCCTACTTCTTATCTTTTTCCTGAAATTTTAGTACCACTGCATTGAAATTTGAAATTTTCATCAAATAGGATTTTTTTTTTCCAAAATACAACTAGTAGATTAGAAACTAAATTCAATTTTCTATACATTCTCTTCTTACATATTTTAAAAATAATTTTCACAACTTATTCAAATTTTCATGTCAAGTTGCATAACTCTGATTTTTTGAAATTTCATTGCCACTTAAGGGCCTATTTTGGCACACAATGATCCTACACATACCCTCCTGAAGCTAAAAAAGAGGGTTTGGGGTGGCTATATAGGTTTTTGCCTTATCCAAACCCCCGTGTTGGTGATTTCCACCTCCACGAATAGCCGATAATGTACTGAAAATGTGTGTGCAAGATCCTAAGAATGAAAGTAAACAACCTAGAGAAACCCTAAAGAGTAAACCCTAATTGCTTATAATTGACAAAGTAAATGCTCTAAATCTATAATTCAAAGTGTTCTAAAGCATGAATATGAATAAAAAATAAGCTTATGCAAAGATATGAAAACAATGTGAAACCATACCCAACCCCAAGGGAGAGGTACAAGCCAATCGTCTGTCGGTGATCTCCTATTGTTCTTCTACATCTTCAAAAGACCCCAATTGATAAAATGATGCTTGATGAATGTTTCATGGATGAATGTTGAATGTTTTTTGAAGACTTCAAAGATCTACTCTTTTGCTGCAAAGAAGGCTCTTATGCTCCAAAAACCTGCTCTTAGATTCTTAGAAGAAGACCCCTTCAAATGAAGAAAGAGAGCTCTTAAGTATGAAACCCTAGATCTTAATTTCATGTTTAGGCCGACCTAGGATTTTAATTTTCCACTGATATTATGGGGCTAAGCATTATTATATCATTAGATTGTGCTCCCGAAATTTCGGGGAAAAAGTCGCAGACCATGTGCATTCCCGCCATGGTCCAACCAACTTTGAACCAAATTTTTCAGGGTTGTTAGATATGATGATATGAAAGCGCATCCCAAAGTTACAGTTGATTTTGAGATGTTTTGATATTCAAAATCAAGTCTAAGCGGTCAAAATAAGACATAATTAGGGTTGATGATTAAATGATTCATTGGAGGAATACGATGAAAAGGGGCACACTTACGGTAAATGGCCCAAATTTAGAATATGTAAAGTGATGAGACATGACCTTAGATTTAATTAAATTCATTAATTAAATTCTTAAAGGAAAATTAGAAATGCAAGATGCAAGACACACTAAGGTGGGTGCTAACCTAAGTGTGAAATTGTACCACCCTAGCAACGGTGTACAATTTACGACACTACATTTAGCCCCCACTTTAGCGGTCATATGACACTACATGCATATGCAACCTAAAGTACAAAAAAGTAAACATATTTTGAAAAAGGATATAGCCATAAGTTGTCAGACGAAACCCCCAACGGTATCTGCAGTACACAATTAGGAACCACACCCTACAAAACCACATGTTAGATCACAAAATCACCTAATGATTACTAAGGAAGGTGATGAAATTCACAGGTAGCTATATGCCCCCTTGTTTTGACTTGCTTATTAGTGAGGTGAAACAAGGTATCATGTTTTCCACAATGAATTGTGATAAATATTTTGATGAAACAAGTTCACAACAAGGCTTTATTACTCATCCAAGCATATTATGGAACTAACACGGAGTGAGAGGGAGAACTCATGATTCCAATGCCATTGACGGTGCAAGAATTGGAGCTTCCTAGTTCAAGATATGATAGATTGAATAAAAAGTACAAAAATTAGGGTTTTAACTTAAAACCATAAAGTCAAAAAGTGCATAACACATAAATATGAAAGTGACACCTTCATGTGTCACTTTATAACTTTTTGGCACTATTCACTACAGAGGAGCCCACATACAAGCCATCATGCCACGACGCTAACTTGAGCGACCTACGTGGATAGAGATCCTATGCTAGTCTGTACTCATTGGTCGACCGCTCGACGAGGTGAGTTGACCATCCGTTGACTCTATTTGACTTTTTCATGTTTTCATAGTTTTTAGAAGTTATGATGTCATCACCTAGTCCATGCCTGATCCCTCCCTTCGGACACCTAGGGGTCCTAGGGCACCATGGTCCCAGTAGGGTGCCCTAGTCCACTCAGGATGCCCTGGTCCCTATTCAGGGTGACCAACGGTGACATAGGATCAAGAAATGAATGCTAGAACTAATAGGATGATTGCATTGATTAAATGATGATAGATTTCTTTGCATTTTGCAAACACTACCGTGCATCCGCAAGCATACAGATGATCTCATCTTTCGAAGCCTTCAGGAGAAAATCCTGAGGCTAACAGCGGGAGAGATGTATTTGCTACATGCAATGGGCTTGTGGGATGTGATGACCATGTCGGCCATCTGATTCCATTCTACGACATTGATGGCACTGATGGAGAGGTGGGATGTGTTAGGATTCCCAAAGATACTGAAAAGGGGGGGTGAATCAATATCTTACCGATATTAAAACTTTTCTTAACTTATAACATAAAAGGCGTATCAAAACTGTGTACCGGTAAACAAGAAATAATGCAGCAAATAAGAATAACAACCACAACACAAGGAGCACACCATAACACAATATTTTAATGAGAAAACCTGGTGTGGGAAAAACCTCGGTGGGATTTGTGACCCACAATATTCGCTTACTGGCCAATAAGAAAATATTACTGCTTACAATAGGGGCTTGCACATGCAGGAAGGCCAAGTTCCTAGAGCTCACTGCTCAAATACAAAAGAAGTCACTCTAACTTACAAAATGGATTATAAAATCCAATGTCTTGTACTGCTTCAAATTAGCATCTGATATGCCAGATCCAGTACCAGTTTAAGTTCTGCTGCATACATAAACCCTTATCCAATAATTCGCATATTAGGTCTGCTATATTTTTCATCCATCACATACTAAATGATCTCATACATATATGAGTCATATTACAATTCGCCATGTCGGCTTTACAAAAGTTTTTACACTTAATTACAAAATGCATTTACACAAAATTGTTGTCGGCCAAGGTGTCGGTATTCTTCTTTTTTTGGTGTGCCAGTGTTCCATATGCTGGTGTATTCTGCCAGTGCCAGTGCCTATGTCTGCCTACTGGTATCACATGATTGCAAGGTTGCCATCAATGACAATACCTTCAATCACCTACAATTTCTCATTGGAGTGTGCATTTGCCAACAGGATGCAGACACCTCAACGTTCTCACTACCTGTGGGGGAGATGATGGTCACCCTTGAGGATGTATACCACATTATGCACCTTCCCATTAGAGAAGAGACCGTGAGATACCGATCTGATTGGATAGAAGAGGATTGCAAGAGAGAGTAGGTATATGTTGTGGGGAGAGTGATACGCAATGAGATGAGGGGCCACATCATGGTCAGTTGGCTCCTACACCCTACTGGTGAGGTTCCATTAGTGAGGCGACTCATGATTGTGACCCTTACACTAGTTGTGTGCCCTAATGGGTGTGGCACACATATGCATAGAGGACTCATCTACGCCATACAAGTTATGGAGAGACACAGTAGAGTATACTCTTGGGGTCAGAGCATGCTTGCGCATCTCTATCACGACCTTAGGGAGTATGTGTTTGGACAGGGATACAACCTGATGACATGTGTGCTACTATAGGTGTGGATGTTTGAGAATATTACCTGCACTACACCTAGTGGAGCCCCCATAAAGATAGTCCCACAGCAGCCTAGGGTATATGCTTATCCTCTTACCCGTGAGTGGTGATTTAGAGATCTGTTGTATAGAAGGTTGAGCTTGGATAGACTTACAGCGGGTGGGGTCATATGGAGACTCTACCTCAGGATGTAGATGTAGGCAGGGATACGCAAGTAGATGTTCAACATGCAGAGGAATTGTCTACTAGAGGGATGGTACAACCACATAGTCGTTCCCTTCTACTTCAAAAA
Source organism: Cryptomeria japonica (assembly GCF_030272615.1). NCBI lineage: Eukaryota > Viridiplantae > Streptophyta > Pinopsida > Cupressales > Cupressaceae > Cryptomeria > Cryptomeria japonica. The sequence goes on along the minus strand of NC_081412.1, from coordinate 604,498,703 downwards.
AGTTCGGCGACAGTTCAGGTTCAAGCAGTGTGTTCCTATCGATGTGTCTTTGTACATCTGACGTTCATGCGTGATGTTGAGGCTAGGATCCATTCCTAGTCCTACCAGTGATGAGATTGACATCACAGATTCAGACAGGTCAGATCAAGAAATAGCGACAGATTATAGAGATGATTCAGGCGCGCACCGATGGTACATCACATGGTGTGGGAGGACATACCCTGGAGCCATTTTCCTATGAGACTACCCTAGAGGGAACCCTGGACCATGGACACAGTCAGGCAACAGAGAGGATCCGATACATCCCAGGAGGGTTCAGATGATCAGGTTGATGATGTTGGCTTGGTAATTATTGTAATGAATTTATCATATGTTGTCATTGATGAAACACATACGTACACATATGTTCATATTGTCTACCAGTCTAACTTCAGAGTTGTTTATACTACAACCAGTATACTAGGGGTTTATATCTAACCGGTACTTGGTAACAACTAGTATATGCATGGAGATAACCAATGGTTATACATAACTCGGCATCAACAAGGAGATCCAATGGAGACTATCATAGGATTATCAAGGATAACGGTTTATATGTTTAACTCCAACCGGTATTGATTATTCCAACCGGTATTTGTTGATTATGTGATGAGTTATCACAAGTCATGAGGAGTTATCCTTGCTGACAAGTTTTGGCGGTATTTTTCTGATGAGTTATGATCACTTGACCAGATACACTGCACCTAGGTAATTATGTTATTATTTCTAGAGGCTGACATGAAATCTAAATGTCTATTTATTGACATCACAATGAATTATTTTGTATGAGCGAAAGAGATATTTTATGTGTGAAGGAAAAAGTGTTAAGTTGCAGAGTATGTTGGTAAAGAAGTATTGAGTGTGCAAAAGAGGATCTATACAAGCAAGTTGTGCTACTACTAGATCACATCAACTGTTGTTTTTTAATCATTGCAATAGTCAAATCCCCTAACCGAGTAAGCTCTAACAAGCTTCATTGATTAAATCCTCTAACCAAGTGATCCATTAGTTTAGATTCAGAAATCCTCCACCGAGGTTAATCCTTACATGGTACTACCTTTTATAGGGTATAGCTTTTAATTAAGCTTTGGGATCTTTAACAAGGTTCGCTCCTAGTAGAGCATTTTCTAGACCCTAATCAGTCAGTTATCTATTACTGCAGATAGTTAACTTGTGAGTCCCATCTCACCATGGTTTCTACCTATTTGGATTTTCCACGTATAAACACTTGTGTTATGGTGGATGCTTTACTTATTATGTATGTTGTTATATCATTTTTTATTGCATGCATATTGTTTAAGAAACTTGTTAAGTATTTTTTTTGTGTTACTGATTCACCCCCCTATAGGAGTTGAGAAAATACAACACCACAGGAGCCCAAATGATCTCTGCAAGCTGAAAAAACCCGTTAAAAGGAGAAGCAAGGAAGCAAATCATAGAAGGAACAAAACACGGGAAAAATATGCTCCAAAAGATGAGAGCTCAATAATCTCCAAAATGTATTGACAATAATAATCCTTCTTCATACAATGAAAAGAAAGAACTCAACCTTTAATAGGTCAAGAAACCCTAAAAGGGAAAACCTAGGTTTCCACATAATAATTAATTAAAATAATTAATTATATGCACCTAAAGTTAGCTTAATTGTAAAAGAGATAAATGGAAATAAAATAATTAAACAAATATTGTTTAATTAATCAAGTAAATACCTGAATACTCTAACACCCCCCCTTAAGCTAGACTTAGGGAGAAGCTAAAACCTAGAATAGCTAATGAAAGCAATAAAGATGGGTCCTGGCAACAAGGCCTGATCAGGTACCCAAATACAATGAAATCTCTATGAACTAGAGAAATAGAGAAAACCATGTGGGAACAAAACTCTACTCCAAAAAGAGATGGAAAATAATACCACTGAAGCATGAAGAACCTGTAAACTCTGTCAAAGAATAACTGTTGATCTAAAGAGCCTCCACTAAAATAGAACATGACCAGGTAGAGAAGACTATAATCTGTATGAGTGCCCTCAAATGACACTACTCGAATCAAAAGACAAACTAGGCAAACAACTGAAATCGAAGATACAGATGGCATGAGACACCAAAGCCTGAAGAGCTGATCAATCGAACCATGGAAGCATTAGAACCAACAGGATAAACCTCCCCATAATGCTGAAGAGGGACAGGTACACTGAAAAGAATGACCAACAAGAACTGCATGACAAAGAACCAGGAACATCAAAGGTGCTGATAAAAGCACATGGTGTTGTGGAAGGAACACTCACTTGACACACATCATGAGGTAAATGCCATGGAAGGAATACTCACTGGACAAAAGGAAGATGGCAAACATCAACCCCCTCATGGCACTTGATCAATAGTGCATGTACAACAAGACACACAATGTGCAAGATCCCAAGTAAACAATGCATGATGGCACTTTATCTCAGTGCATTTGCATAAATACAAGCTACAATGATAAGAAGACTGGAAATAGAAACGTGAACCAAAATAGAGACATCCTACTCAGAGAAGAGATCCCAGGACCTGAAACAACCACGATATCCACCAGAGTGTTGAAAAGAAAAAACCTGAATAAAATATGCATGGAGAAGAATCTAGAAATAAAACTTAGATGGATAGAAAGTACACAGCACATGCTTTCCAAAAATATAAACTTTTTGAAAAATGGAGATCGGATGCTCATTCTATGGCTCCCGAAGTGCAAAACAAAGACCTCACTTTGACTAGAAAACAACATAGTCAAACAAAAAAACTAGAAAAAATTACCAACACCATGAGGTTGGGCTCGGAACCAGCTTTCTGATGCCTATTCATTTTTGAAAAAATGACTTCGTATGCCCGAGATAGAGCCAAAAATCCAAACCCCCCCTTTGAAAGAGGCAAAAAAGGGAGCCCGGTGGCTGGACAAGCAGAGGAGGCCAGGGAGCAGCGCTCCAGTGGCAGCCAGGCGGAGCTCTGGTTGCTAGGCGGTTTCTTGGTGGCTGAGTGGTGGTGCCAGGGTGGCCGGCAGGCTGGGCGGAGGTATTCCGACGGTGACGGTGGGCTGCAGGCAACGGCCGAGAAGCTAAGCGACAGTCAGGGAGTTGGGCGCAACAGTGGCGGCAGCGGAGGCCAGACGGAGGGCCAACAGGCGATGGGGAGGCCGGGGGCTGGGGAGCGACGGGGCCAGGAGAGCTAGTGGCTAAGTGCCATGGTGGGTGCAGGTGCAGTGGAGGCTGCCGGCGACAGCTGGGCCAGCAGGCGGCGGTGCAGCGGAGGCTACCGACGGAGCGACAACCGAGGGCCGGGGGATCCGGAGGCTGGCGCCGGTGGGGGCTGGGGGCCAGCAGGGAGCCGTGGGGGTTGGAAAGAGCTGGTGGTGGGGGCCCCAGGGGGCCAGATGGGGGGCCAGACTGACATGTCTGATCAGCCGTACGGCGGTCGGACTGTCAGTCCGGAACCCTATGCAAAAATCAAAAAAAAACTTTTTTTGAAACCCCATCTTTGCTTTTTGATTTTTCAAATTTTTTTTTATTTTTTTTTCTCGAACAAATAAAAATTCAGCCTACATGCCATAAAAAGGAAAAATATTTTTTTATTTTGAAATTTTTTTCTCGATTTGCGTGCCAAGGTCATGCGCCCTGGATCTAAGAAAAAAATACTCCCAGAGGCTCAGGAACCAAAATAGGTTGAATTTTGTATGACCATAGGGGTTTCTGGGCCTTTTGAGCATGATGGTGAGGTCCATTTAGGCCCAAAGTGCTTAGAAAAAATGGTCAAACCCTAGGTACATAAAAATATTCTTGAAACCCCAGATCTGCTTCCAAAGCAAAAAATTCTCAAAACAAGAACAAGTAGCTGCAGATCTGAAGTTCTGATACCATATAGGAGTTGAGAAAATACAACACCACAGGAGCCCAAATGATCTTTGCAAGCTAAAAAAACTTGTTACAAGGAGAAGCAAGGAAGCAAATCACAGAAGGAACAAAACACAAGAAAAATATGCTCCAAAAGATGAGAGCTCAATAATCTCCAAAATGTATTGTCAATAATAATCCTTCTTCATACAATGAAAAGAAATAACTCAACCTTTAATAGGTCAAGAAGCCCTAAAAGGGAAAACCTAGGTTTGCACATAATAATTAATTATATGCACCTAAAGTTAGCTTAAGTGTAAAAGAGATAAAGGGAACTTAAATAATTTAACAAATATTGTTTAATTAATCAAGTAAATACCTGAATACTCTAACCCCCCCCCCTTCAGTGCTTTACAAGTCCATCAGATGACACAGAGGAGCAGGAGGCAGGCAGAGATGGAAACGATCATGATATCGGAGAGGGAGATCAGGATGGAGATGATGAGGAGGACAAAGAGGAGGAGGAGGAGGATGATGAGGAGGAGGACAAGGAGGAGGAGGATGAGGAGGAGGTAGATGAGGAGGAGGAGGAGGATGAGTTAGATGTAGTTCCTCATCACTCTGGGGAGGATATAATATATCCCTAGATCCACCGAGTCTCCCACTGCAGGCAGAGAGGGACCCCAAAAGGGGTCCTGATCCTAGTCCCCATTGGCCCACACCTACTGTACAGAGACAGTATGAGTGTGGAGAGCCTAGCGGGTCCCAGTCTCAGGCAGTCGCTATCCACAATCCCTACTAGCGAGAGGGAGATCCAGGTAAGGTGTCTTGTTGTTGATTAACATATGTATCTTACCTTCTTTAGATTTCATGACATAGAATGTAACTGATGAAAAAACAATTATCTCTTTCTTGCAGCTACCATCCAGGAGTGGTGTTCTTTGATTCAAAATGTAGTGACCAACCTTATTGTGATTGCACACGTTCTTTGTTCTTCACAGATAGTGCATAGATCCTAAAGGAATTCAGGACGACTCGAGGACCTTTTTTCCCCTATTCGGATGGAGGTGGAGGTCTTACGAGAGAGGTTACGACAGACAGAGTGTGACCTAGCGACGTCACAGATAGAGGCAACCACGTATCAAGGGATCATGATGGAGAGGAATCACAGGAGCTCCTTGTGGAGTCACTCACAGTCCGTATCACGATACACCCCCATGGGGCCACCCCTGCGGCCAAACCAGGAGGGGGCATCTAGCCACCATCCTCCGACTACTAGTCCTAGGAGATGATTTTGATGTATTGATGTATATATGATGACACTCATGATTATGTTATTTTAATGCTTGAACAATATAGGCATTGCTTGGATTAGAAGTAACATATTGAGAAATGAGTATGTATATCTGATTTTAATTTTCATGTGATTGATTTCTCAATGCTTCTTGGTTAAATTGATACATGAGTGATTTAATTAAATAACTGAGTGATTTAATTAAATAACTAAGTATTTAATCAAATGCTACTTTGATGATGTAAAAGAAGAATGTATTAAGGCTGAGAACTGTATAACTAATGTGATTTAATTAACTCTAATTAAACACAACATGATATAATTCTACTTAATACATAAGAAATTGTATAACATGCTAGCACATATGAAATGTAAATCCATTACAAGTTACATAAAAAGAATCCAAGACAAACAATACAGTAATGAAACATGCTTGTCAAGAATGAAGTAATGTAGACCAAAAAATATAACCTCATTTAATCTTACATACTTTAATGAAGACATGCTAACATATTACCCAATTTTGAAGAAAGAAAAGACATAGAAAGAGAACAAAAAGGAGACTAGAAAGAAAGAAAGAGAGAGAAAAATAGAACTAGGCATAGTATCTATGAAGGTACATAGCATTTATGGGTTCCTTGAGAGGCGCACCTTCCGTATCTGCTATCCTGTAAGCACCTAATCCATAGACCTCCACAATAATGTATGGTTGAAGCCAATTAGGACTGAATTTCCCCTTCTCCTCAGGTAAGGCATTCACGTTGCGTTGATTCTCGTAAAGGACTAAATCCCAAGTATCGAGAAGGAACATTGAATAACCTTATCATTGTAGCTTCGTTGCAAAGTTTTATGATATGCTTGAATATGCTCAAGGGAATTTATATGCCATTCATCGAGCGTCTCAAGTTGTTGAAGTCTTTTCTCTCTATAGGAATCATCATCCACTATATCCCTAATAGAAACTCTCAAAGAAGGAATTTCTAACTCCAAAGGCATGGCATCAACACCATAAACAAGATTATAAGGGGTAAAACTCATAGCAACACGTAAACTCGCGCGATAGGCCCACAGAGCATAGGTTGATTAATTATGCCAATCCTTACCACGCTTGTTTACAGTCTTTTGAAGAATTTGTTCAATTATCCTATTGGAAGACTCAGCTTGACCATTTGATTGAGGATAATAAGGTGTAGAAAATTTATGTTGAATATGGTATTTCTCGAGAAAGTTCTTCACATCCTTATTTTTTAATGACGTTCCATTATCTGAAACTAAGGTGGAAGGTATCCCAAATCGAGAAATGATGTTTTCCAAAAAGAATTGACAAATTACTTCAGCGGTAGTGGATTGAAGAGGAACGACAAGGAGGAGATATTTTACCAACAAGATCCAAACCCCATGTATAAAAGGACCAAGATGCTACCTATGATCGAATCTCTTGGGTAGGGGCATGGATTAAATTGCTATGTTGTTGACACTGATGACATCGTTTAACAAACACAAAGGAATCATTTTCCATGGTTTGCCCATAATATCCCATTCGGAGCAATCTCTGAACTAAAGACCTACCCCCAAAATGCCCCCCACAAGCATGTGGATGTGCTTCCTCAAGAGAAATAGGGATTTCAGCCTTGTTTAAGCATCGAAGATGAAGACCATTATAACCCCTCCTATAAAGAGCACTAGAAAGGATAATGTATCTAGGAGCCAATTTGTGAATCCTAGCTCTAGTATTCTTATTTGCAGAGTTAGGAAAGGTACCATCACTCAAATATCTCACGATATGCAACTACCATTCATCAGAATCTATAATGCAACAATATGCCACATCACTAGGATTATCAGCAATGGTCAGGGTAGTGAGGTTGTGAGTAGTGAATTTAAGATCTACCAAGGGGTCTTCTAGAGACACAAGAGAGGCAATACATGTCATCACGTCAGCATGTCGATTATCTTTTCGAGGAACAAGTTCCATGGTATAAGAATCAAATTTCTGCAACAAGGATAAAGCTAGATCTCTATATTGTGATAATTTGTCTTTCTTAGCTTGATAAACTCATGTCACTTGTCTTATGATTAGTTGAGAATCTTCATTAATATGTAGATGTTTCACACTCAACGCCAAGGCTGCTTTAATTCCAACTATAAGAGCTTCATATTCAACAATGTTGTTGGTACATAATAAATTGAGATGATATGATAAAGGAATAGGCTTCTTTTTAGGAGAGATTAAGACCACCCCTGCCCTCGATCCTGTATGACACTTAGAGCCATCAAAGTACAATTCCCAAGTCTCATCAACCTCAATGGAAAGAATGTATTCATTGAGAAAATATTGGATTAGTTAGGGAGAAGGGTGAAGGAACATCAACTAAGTGATCAGTCAACGCTTGACCCTTTATTGCCTTTTGTGAGACAAACTTAATGTCAAACTCAGTTAACATCATAACCCACTTAGCTAAGCATCTGAAAAGAATAGTTTTGGAGAAAATATGCTTAAGAGGATCAAATTTAATGATAACATGGATCTTAGCATTCAAGAGATAATGCCTCAACTTTTGAGTCGCAAAGACTAAAGCAAGGAACTGTCTTTCTATTGCAGAATATCAGACTTCGTAATAGAGTAGAGTGTGGCTTATATAGTAAATCAAGCATTCTCTACCATCCTTATCACATTGTGCCAATAAGGCCGCAAGAGCTTGAGGGGAAGCAACAGTGTATAGAAGGAAAGTCTCAGTAGGATCAACAGGTTGAAGAATAGGAAATAAGTTTTTAAGTCTTCAAATGCTTGATGACAATCCTCATTCCATTGGAAAGTGACATTATTTTTAAGAAATTGTGTGAAGGGAAAGGTATGATCCGCAAGTTGAGAGACGAACCTACGAATAGCTTGGATCTTTCCTTGCAAACTTTTTAGTTGAGAAACATTCTTAGGAGGTGGCATGTTGACAATAGTATCTATCTTCTTCGTATCCACCTCAATGCCATGATGTGAAACTATGAATACTAATATTTTTCCACTATCCACAACAAAAACACATTTCCAAGGATTCAAATGCATGTTATACTTACGAATTCTCTCAAAGATTTGATGAAGGATCTTAACATGATTTGTACGAAGAACGGATGTGGCTAAGATGTCATCAACGTAATCTTCTAAAGTCTTATGCATATAATCATGGAAGATGAGAGTCATAGCATGCTAATAGGTTGCGCCTGCGTTTTTCAATCAAAAAGGCATCACAATCCAACAAAACGTACCCCAAGGAGTGGTGAAAGAAGTTTTATATTGATCTTAGGGATTAATGAATATTTGATTATATCTTGAGAAACCATCCATAAAGGATAATAAAGCATGCCCTGCTACCAAATCCACTATCATATCAATATTCAAGAGAGGAAAGTCATCCTTTAAAGAGGCCTTGTTTAAATCACGAAAATCTATACACATCTTAATCTTGTTTTCAGCTTTAGCCACAACCACAATGTTTGAAATCCATGGGGAATAATTGATAGGACAAATGAACCCAACATCCAACAATTTTTCAATCTCAGCTTTAACAAGTAATGCCACTTTAGGGTGAATCTTACGCATCTTTTGCTTCACAAGTTTAGCATCAGGAATTAGGACAATGTTATGAGTGACAATCTTAGGATCTACGCCAGGCATGTCAAAAATATATCCAAGCAAAGATCTTAGGGAATTCATGTAACAACTCAGCATATTATTTTTGCTCTTCTTCATCAAGACATTTCCCTATCTTGATGATCTTATCTTCAACACAAGGATCCATCTTGATATCAATGGTGTCATTTATTAGGAGATTTCTTTGTTGAGGAGCATCTTCCAATTGAGGAAATTATTTAACTATCTCATCGTTATTTATTTATTTCCCAAAGTAAGCTTCCGCATTTAGACAATAGGGAAAATTATGGTTATGGTGATAATGAGGAAGTTTGTCATAAGCTCCCAAGATTTCAGCAAAGGAATCATCAGTAGAAAAAACATCCAAAGCAAAGACACAAGAAGGCTCACAGTCAATATATCCTGGATATTTTAGCAAGAGAGAAGTAGAAATGACATTAACACTAATAGATGGTCTCTTAGAGGCTTTAGTATGCTTGAAAGGATCATAACCAAGCCCAAATGTCATATCACAAAAGTTGTTTTCCAAGGGAACTTTAATCCCTTGTTCTTGAGCACCACATCCATTTCCATTATATCCACACCTAGCCAAGATGTGAAAACCAGGACCATAAAGGTTAGTCATTTCTGAAGAAGGAGGTTTTTCAAAAAGTGAAGGATCAAAATCCTCTAGACCAGAAACTAAGGGAGATGAAATCTGAGAAGCCGCCACAAAGTTATTACTCAATGGCCCAGACAATGTAGATTTTTTTTAGGTTCTTCTTTTCGACCTTAGGTTCTCTAGGGGCAATCATGTATTCCCCTATGAAAGTAGGATTGAAATCAAGGGATCCCTAATCATCTTCTGCAAGAATCTGTTCAGGAGAGAAATTATTCTCAATTGTAGAGTCGAGTTGAGAAGACTCTTCCTCAAGAACCTTAGGTCCACTTGAGGAAGCATCAGGGATCAATCTAGATATAGGAGACAGGTTTGATGAACTGGTCATGCTAATCAGAGTAGAATCTTTAGAGGAATGGTCTAAGATAGTTGGAGAAGAATTGATTGAAGAGGATTTAGAACTTGATGTTTGTAAACAAGCCTGAAATCTTGTGTCACCTAACAAGGTGTATGTTGTATTGTTGTGAATGAACTTGATTTGCCTATGCAATATAGAGGGAACAACTTGCATGCTACAAATCCAAGGTCTCCCTAGAAACAAGTTGTATGTCAACTCTCCAGACATGACATGGATAGGTGTGGGTAAAGTAATAGGACCTACCTTGATAGGAAAGGTGATGATACCTAATGAAGATTTAGCAACATTATCGAAGCCATGGATGGTGAGAGAATCAGGCTTAATAAGAGAAGTATCAAAATTGATCTCATGCAACAAGTTAATGCTACAAACATTAAAGCCAGAACCATTGTCCACTAATGTTCGTCTTAACACACTATCATTTATAATAACCACAATAATTAAGGAATCATATTATTGTTGAACTTTACTAGAGGGCAGCTCATCTTGTGTAAACACAATCTGAGCCTTAGGTGTTGTAATAGAGTGAATCAAGAAAGCCATATTATTGGATGTCACTACAGGTGGGACA